>NC_042959.1:68041947-68406947 GCF_901001165.1 Salmo trutta | reverse complement strand
TTCACATGACTAGGAGACTTTTCCCTTTCTTTCAGGAACTCTGAGACCATCACATACTTCTGGCAAAACTGGAATATTCCAGTACACAAGTGGTGCCTTCGGTGAGTAGATGCAATGTATTCTATACATAGTGTACTGTATGTAACACTGAGATCCTATAAATGATTCAATGGTACGGAGTCAGTGGAATGGAGGTTGATACTGAGCAGAAATGTATTGAGGATGTATTGGGGATTTGGGAGCTGGTTTGAAACTGCGGCAAGGTGTTTGATGATATGCATCCTCTTGTGTTGCTCCCTCTCTCTCCCAAAGCCACTTCTACAAGCCCCTGCTGAAGAGTGGAGTCAGTAAGTGGCTCGGCCAATCAGCAGTGTTCCTGGCTTCAGCCTTCTTTCATGAGGTAAGGTGCTCTGCTCCTAGCTGGGTGAAACCAGACTAACCGCTGCGCTCAGCTTTAGTATTCCTTGTGAAGTGAAACAGAATGTTAGCTTCATCAGGCTGGTGTTTAACGAGGATTCTCTGCTGCTACTACAGCTCATATCGTCACTGTCTGACCAAAACATCCAATCGCCAAAACATCAACTTTTCAAAGAGAAAAAAGGAGAAAAACATGTTTTCCATCAACGAATATATAATTATGACAATTTAGAAGCTATTTTGAATACATGTTCTTGGTTCATTCAGGTTAGATACCACTTTCAATAAATATAAAACAATTTAAAATGGCAAAAATGTAGTTACAAGGTTTTCATCAGACAATGACGATATACAGTATGTATACCATTTGTGAAGAAATCCTGCATTTTATCAGACTACAGTTTCATAATTGCTGAGATTGCTAGTCAGATTTTAAAGGCCACATATATAGTTATTGCATGACAGTACAGTGGTTATACTACACAGTGGCTATACTACACAGTGGCTATACTACACAGTGGCTAAACTGCACAGTGGTTATACTACACAGTGGCTATACTACACAGTGGCTATACTATACAGTGGTTATACTACACAGTGGCTATACTACACAGTGGCTATACTACACAGTGGCTAAACTGCACAGTGGTTATACTACACAGTGGCTATACTACACAGTGGCTATACTACACAGTGGCTATACTACACAGTGGCTATACTGCACAGTGGCTATAAAGTAGGGCCCTTTCTGGGGATATTTCTCCGTTGTCCAGACACACACACACACACACACACACACACATGGGTGCGCTTGGCTTATATCCAGCACTCTTCATCATTGACGAAGGTCAGCGTTGGAGGGACGTTAGTGTAGCTGGGATGAGAGGAGGAGGAAAGGAGTGTAACACAAGGCCATATCAGGCTGCTGTGCTTCTGGAGGAGGAGATAAGAGCAGTGTACGGTGAGGAGCCTGTTCAGTCAGCAGGTTCACAGAGATACGGCTCCCTCCCTCTCTCTCCTCATCCTCATCCCGGACAGACAGACAAACGGGGCTGCTGCTGCTGTTTTAAATGCTGACCTTCAGAGGACAGCGAGTGGAGCAGAGGGGAGCGGAGCACCACAGCGCCCTGCGGGACACCAGTCTCCCCCTCTCCCCTGAGTAATGACAGGAGGGATCCTAGTGTCACACACACACACACTCACAATCCCCTGAGTAATGCCAGGAGGGATCAGGAGACTGGGATCTGTAGATCAGAGGGTCACACAGCAGGGTTCTGTCAGCTCCCCATCACTCAGAGCAAAGAGGTGAGGCTTGATAGTCATCCAGCAGTCATTCCATAGGTTAGCTATCGGTCTGTTACCTCAGATACCTTTATTTCATTTATTTCCTGTACAAACTAGGTGTCATTCCATAGGTTAGTTACCTGTCTGTTACCTCAGTTCCCTGTATGTCCTTTCCTAGCTGTACGAACTAGGTGTCATTCCATAGGTTAGCTACCTGTCTGTTACCTCAGTTCCCTGTATGTCCTTTCCTAGCTGTACAAACTAGGTGTCATTCCATAGGTTAGCTACCTGTCTGTTACCTCAGTTCCCTATATGTCCTTTCCTAGCTGTATGAACTAGGTGTCATTCCATAGGTTAGCTACCTGTCTGTTACCTCAGTTCCCTATATGTCCTTTCCTAGCTGTATGAACTAGGTGTCATTCCATAGGTTAGCTGTCTGGAGTGGAAACATTATTTTCCTGTTCGCTGTGGATAAAGGAGATGGCTGTGTGGAAAACTGTTCTTGAAAACTAAAACTTAATTTTGCTGATGTTATCTTCACAGTACCTGGTCAGTGTTCCACTGAAGATGTTGAGGCCATGGGCTTTTATGGGCATGATGGCTCAGGTGAGATCTTAGAACTGAGAAATTATAATCCACAAGTTTATAGTCTGAAATGATTTACTGGGGGTGTTTTTGACTCATTACAATGAGTGTTGTGTTTGTTTACTCACTAAATGGAGTCCTTGGCTTACAGCTTCCGCTGGCCTGGTTTGTGGCGCGTTTTCTCCGAGGTAACTATGGCAACGCAGCCGTATGGATCTCTCTCATCATTGGCCAGCCAATCGCCGTGCTCATGTACGTCCACGACTACTATGTACTTCACTACCGAGAGGGGTCAGCGGGGGGTGGACCTGAATGACCTCCTCAGAGGAATATATACCAGACCAGACTTTTATAGGAAAGACAAATAGAGCTAGAAATGTACTGTATGGTACTTTATGAAAACACCTTAAAGGGGCAATCAGCATTTGCTACATCCATTTTTGGACTCAAACATTGATATGTATCCATCGATTCTTGAAGAACATAACTTATAAATGCCTCACCAGCTTAGTTCAACTGTTGTTCCCCATCACAAACCAAAATATACAACTGTTTTACTCCAATATTTGTAAACAAAGAAAATGTAAACAAACACTATATAGCCTCAAAACATGGTTAAAACTATACTTTTTTTTATCATGGATGGTCAGTCGTTGCATCCATAGCTCTGTCCATGAATTTGAAAGTGATGACATTTCTCCAGCCCCATCCCTCAGCTTTTTACTGGACCAGGGGTGGGGAGGCCACTTTGTTATTGTTTCAACTGCTGATTGCCACTTTAAAGATAACACACTTATAGAAACAATGAATTTAGTTAGTGAATATTACAATATGCCTTATTGAAACATGTCTGACAAGTGCAATTTTCAAAAAGTGCCAGTTTCTCCAAAAATGTGCACAACCAGTACATGTGTTTGTAAGATTTGTTTTTATGCCACTCAAGCCTCAATATTTTGTCATCTTGTTTTACTTGGGTACGTATAGAGAGATATGTATATGTGTTTTACTTGGGTACGTATAGAGAGATATGTATATGTGTTTTTGGGTACGTATAGAGAGATATGTATATGTGTTTTACTTGGGTACGTATAGAGAGATATGTATATGTGTTTTTGGGTACGTATAGAGAGATATGTATATGTGTTTTTGGGTACGTATAGAGAGATATGTATATGTGTTTTACTTGGGTACGTATAGAGAGATATGTATATGTGTTTTTGGGTACGTATAGAGAGATATGTATATGTGTTTTTGGGTACGTATAGAGAGATATGTATATGTGTTTTACTTGGGTACGTATAGAGAGATATGTATATGTGTTTTTGGGTACGTATAGAGAGAGATGTATATGTGTTTTTGGGTACGTATAGAGAGATATGTATATGTGTTTTACTTGGGTACGTATAGAGAGATATGTATATGTGTTTTACTTGGGTACGTATAGAGAGATATGTATATGTGTTTTACTTGGGTACGTATAGAGAGATATGTATATGTGTTTTACTTGGGTACGTATAGAGAGATATGTATATGTGTTTTTGGGTACGTATAGAGAGATATGTATATGTCTTTTACTTGGGTACGTATAGAGAGATATGTATATGTGTTTTTGGGTACGTATAGAGAGATATGTATATGTGTTTTTGGGTACGTATAGAGAGATATGTATATGTGTTTTTGGGTACGTATAGAGAGATATGTATATGTGTTTTTGGGTACGTATAGAGGCATATGTATAGATACGAAAATGGCAGCTGTTGATTCTTGACTTTATTCCGTTAATTGGGTCATTATTATGTTGCCGACAGAACTACATGGACAAGTAAATATATTTCTCCATATGTGAATGATGTCCTATTTGACTTCACGTTGTTACCACCAATCATGTATTTCTCACTTCCCTCTGCTTTATCTGCCACTGAGACTCACGGTTTTTGCTCCACAGTTGAAACACAGGATAGAGGGGCCACCTCTTGGCTGTTACTAGGAAGTTCATATGAAATAACTTGCACACAAAAAAGCTTCCATCTTGGTGTGCTAGTCTATTACTTCTTAACGTGGCAACATTTGTCAAGTAGAATTCTATTCCGCAGCATGTGTTGATGTATTAGAATCTCTGGTCTATTGTTTCTGGATCAACACGCTGTTCCTAGCAATATGTCCTGAGATGAGGGGGCCAGAATCATCCAATCAGAGAGTGTATGATGAATGGCTTCTGTAGAAGGAAGACTTCCTGAAATGGCTACAGGTAATTCTACTTCCTGTCCCCGAAATACAATGTGACGATGCTCAGATCCGAGGCCGCAAGATGTTCCGCGACTGATTGTGTTTTAGATTAGAACAGGAGTGCCGATTTGTTCTATTGCAGACCGCATAAAGTAGCATGCAGTTACAAATACAGTAAAATGTGTAGGATTTGAGTAATTGGCAAGCTGCCTTTGAAAGAGTACAGTGTATTTGCTCTCAAAAACTACATCTGCATTCCGTTTTAAACATGAAGACCAAAACTGTACATCTGTTACGCACACCTCTCGGAAGAGGGAACGCAACACCCTGCTACAACTCAACTCTCCGTGGTGTGAAAGAGGTATGGGACTGTAGGTGTGAGTAAGGATGACAAAAGGCAGAGAATACCGTTTACAGGGAATTTATTCTGTCGCACAGTAAGTTTGGCGAAAAGGGGCTGGACGGAACCAAAGCAAAGAAAGTAAATATCAAAGCCCCCTCTCCTACCTTACCACTACTTAACTAACTAGCACCACCTGGTGCACTAACCAAAATACAGGGGATGGTCCAACCAGGTCTTTCCTAGTGTGCATAGACAGTAAACTACTACGGGTTATGTATGCCCGCAGGCCTCTTGCCTAAGCACTCCCTAGGTGCCTTCCCCTTCCCCCTGGGAACAAATGAAACAGAAACACAAATGTAAGTAACAATTCCAATAATCCAAACACTGCGTCCTATTGACACACAGACTTATCCAATCAGTTACCTCAGCAACAACTAACAGAGTACATACCAAATCTCTTAGTAACAACCAACACGCTACAACCCTCAGCCATTAGCCTCCTCTCTCAGCAATCATCTCCCCTCTGAGCAACAGAACACTGGCTTATAAAGCTTCAGAAGGAGTTGTTAATTGGAGACAGCTGCGTCCTGACAAGGGGGCGGGGTCAGCTCTCCAATCAGCAATGGGGCCGACCAATCAGCTGCTTGGGGAATTTCAGGAATCCATTTCCTGAAATACATACATGAAAATACACAAACCACAACACAGAAACTGGGGAACGTAACACTCCTTTCCAAATGAATTGAGAAGGATACAGTACCTTGCAGTGACTGCACTTGGCTCGTTTCCCCAGCAGACACTATATATCAAAAGTTTTAGACCACCTACTCATTCAAGGGTTTTTCTTTATTTTTACTATTTTCTACATTGTAGAATAATAGTGAAGATATCAAAACTATGAAATAACACATATGGAATCATGTAGTAACCAAAAAAGTGTTAAACAAATTGAAATATATTTTATATTTGAGATTCTTCAAATAGCCACCCTTTCCCTTGATGACATCTTTGCATGCTCTTGGCATTCTTTTAACCAGCTTCACCTGGTATGCTTTTCCAACTGTCTTGAAGGAGTTCCCAAATATGCTGAGCACTTGTTGGCTGCTTTTCCAGGTCCGACTCATCCCAAACCATCTCAATTTGGTTGAGGTCGGGGGATTGTGGAGGCCAGGTTATCTGATGCAGCCCTCCATCACTCTTCTTCTTGGTAAAATAGCCCTTACATAGCCTGGAGGTGTGTTTTGGGTCATTGTCCTGTTGAAAGTCAAATGATAGTTCCGCTAAGCCCAAACCAGATGTGATGGCGTATCACTGCAGAATGCTGTGGTAGCCATGCTGGTTAAGCGTGCCTTGAATTCTAAATAAATCACAGACAGTGTCACCAGCAAAGCACCCCCACACCATAACACCTCCTCCGTGCTTTACGGTGGGAAATACACATGCGGAGATCATCTGTTCACCCACACCGCGTCACAGCGGTTGGAACCAAAAATCTCCAATTTGGACTCCAGACCAAAGGACACATTTCCACCGGTCTAATGTCTGTTGGTTGTGTTTCTTGGCCCAAACAAGTCTCTTCTTCTTATTGGTGTCCTTTGGTAGTGGTTTCTTTGCAGCAATTCGACTATGAAGGCCTGATTCACACAGTCTCATCTGAACAGTTGATGAGAAAAGTTCTTGACATTTTCTGTATTGACTGACCGTCATGTCTTAAAGTAATGATGGACTGTAGTTTCTCTTTGCTTATTTGAGCTGTTCTTGCCATAATATGGACTTGGTCTTTTACCAAATAGGGCTATCTTCTGTATACCCCTCTACCTTGTCACAACACAACTGATTGGCTTAAGAAGGAAAGAAAGGAAAGAAATTCCACAAACAAACTTTTAAGAAGGCATGTTTGTTAATTGAAATGCATTCCAGGTGACTACCTCATGAAGCTGGTTGAGAGAATGCCAAGAGTGTTCAAAGCTATCATCAAGGCAAAGGGTGGCTACTTTGAAGAATCTAAAATATCAAATATATTTTGATTTGTTTAACACTTGTTGGTTACTACATGATTCCATGTGTTATTTAATAGTTTTGATGTCTTTACTATTATTCTACAATGTAGAAAATAGTCAAAATAAAGAAAAACTCTTGAATGAGTAGGTGTTCTAAAACTTTTGACCGGTAGTGTATGTTTATTAATTTAGTGACTGAGGGCCCTAGAGACATGTCTCTGTGAATGTAGAGGAGAGGAGACATGGGGACGCGGGAAGGGGTGACGACAACAGCTGCCTCCCACATGGCATCCTATTCCCTATATAACTCACTTTTTGACCAGCACTATATAGGGTTCAATTTTTGGGACGCACACAACGTCTCTAATTATTCACATTAGTGATTACCCTGCAGCTGTCTGACTCCAAGCCTCAGCGGCTGGCTGCTAAATCATATTTGGCACCGTCGTTATCAGTTGTTTAGGGAAGTGGAGCGAGACAGGAGATTGTAATCCCTGATTGCAGTGAACTGAAGTTTGGAGTCAGTTTGTGTGTCTTTTGTCTCAAGAAAGATAGAAAGAAAGAAAGTAAGAGAGCGTGCGTGTACGTCTACAGTACCTGTGTATGTGTGCTGTGTGTGCGGTGTGTGCGGCGTGTGTGGCGTGTGCGGCGTGTGCGTTGTGTGCGGTGTGTGTGGTGTGTGAAATATACGCCAAATTAACATTATATACAGTAGGCCTATATTAAGACCTTGTTCTATAACTCAGTGCTATTCCGAGATGATGGCTGTGTGTTCAACCTTGTTCTGTTACTCAGTCTATTCAGAGATGATGGCTGTGTGTTCAACCTTGTTCTGTTACTCAGTCTATTCAGAGATGATGGCTGTGTTCAACCTTGTTCTGTTACTCAGTCTATTCAGAGATGATGGCTGTGTGTTCAACCTTGTTCTGTTACTCAGTCTATTCAGAGATGATGGCTGTGTGTTCAACCTTGTTCTGTTACTCAGTCTATTCAGTGATGATGGCTGTGTGTTCAACCTTGTTCTGTTACTCAGTCTATTCAGAGATGATGGCTGTGTGTTCAACCTTGTTCTGTTACTCAGTCTATTCAGAGATGATGGCTGTGTGTTCAACCTTGTTCTGTTACTCAGTCTATTCAGAGATGATGGCTGTGTGTTCAACCTTGTTCTGTTACTCAGTCTATTCAGAGATGATGGCTGTGTGTTCAACCTTGTTCTGTTACTCAGTCTATTCAGTGATGATGGCTGTGTGTTCAACCTTGTTCTGTTACTCAGTCTATTCAGAGATGATGGCTGTGTGTTCAACCTTGTTCCGTTACTCAGTCTATTCAGAGATGATGGCTGTGTGTTCAACCTTGTTCTGTTACTCAGTCTATTCAGAGATGATGGCTGTGTGTTCAACCTTGTTCCGTTACTCAGTCTATTCAGAGATGATGGCTGTGTGTTCAACCTTGTTCTGTTACTCAGTCTATTCAGTGATGATGGCTGTGTGTTCAACCTTGTTCTGTTACTCAGTCTATTCAGAGATGATGGCTGTGTTCAACCTTGTTCTGTTACTCAGTCTATTCAGAGATGATGGCTGTGTGTTCAACCTTGTTCTGTTACTCAGTCTATTCAGAGATGATGGCTGTGTTCAACCTTGTTCTGTTACTCAGTCTATTCAGAGATGATGGCTGTGTGTTCAACCTTGTTCTGTTACTCAGTCTATTCAGAGATGATGGCTGTGTGTTCAACCTTGTTCTGTTACTCAGTCTATTCAGAGATGATGGCTGTGTGTTCAACCTTGTTCTGTTACTCAGTCTATTCAGAGATGATGGCTGTGTTCAACCTTGTTCTGTTACTCAGTCTATTCAGAGATGATGGCTGTGTGTTCAACCTTGTTCTGTTACTCAGTCTATTCAGAGATGATGGCTGTGTTCAACCTTGTTCTGTTACTCAGTCTATTCAGAGATGATGGCTGTGTGTTCAACCTTGTTCTGTTACTCAGTCTATTCAGAGATGATGGCTGTGTGTTCAACCTTGTTCTGTTACTCAGTCTATTCAGTGATGATGGCTGTGTGTTCAACCTTGTTCTGTTACTCAGTCTATTCAGAGATGATGGCTGTGTGTTCAACCTTGTTCCGTTACTCAGTCTATTCAGAGATGATGGCTGTGTGTTCAACCTTGTTCTGTTACTCAGTCTATTCAGTGATGATGGCTGTGTGTTCAACCTTGTTCTGTTACTCAGTCTATTCAGAGATGATGGCTGTGTTCAACCTTGTTCTGTTACTCAGTCTATTCAGAGATGATGGCTGTGTGTTCAACCTTGTTCTGTTACTCAGTCTATTCAGAGATGATGGCTGTGTTCAACCTTGTTCTGTTACTCAGTCTATTCAGAGATGATGGCTGTGTGTTCAACCTTGTTCTGTTACTCAGTCTATTCAGAGATGATGGCTGTGTGTTCAACCTTGTTCTGTTACTCAGTCTATTCAGAGATGATGGCTGTGTGTTCAACCTTGTTCTGTTACTCAGTCTATTCAGAGATGATGGCTGTGTGTTCAACCTTGTTGTGTTACTCAGTCTATTCAGAGATGATGGCTGTGTGTTCAACCTTGTTTTGTTACTCAGTCTATTCAGAGATGATGGCTGTGTTCAACCTTGTTCTGTTACTCAGTCTATTCAGAGATGATGGCTGTGTGTTCAACCTTGTTCCGTTACTCAGTCTATTCAGAGATGATGGCTGTGTGTTCAACCTTGTTCTGTTACTCAGTCTATTCAGAGATGATGGCTGTGTGTTCAACCTTGTTCTGTTACTCAGTCTATTCAGAGATGATGGCTGTGTGTTCAACCTTGTTCTGTTACTCAGTCTATTCAGAGATGATGGCTGTGTTCAACCTTGTTCTGTTACTCAGTCTATTCAGAGATGATGGCTGTGTTCAACCTTGTTCTGTTACTCAGTCTATTCAGAGATGATGGCTGTGTGTTCAACCCTGTTCTGTTACTCAGTCTATTCAGAGATGATGGCTGTGTTCAACCTTGTTCTGTTACTCAGTCTATTCAGTGATGATGGCTGTGTGTTCAACCTTGTTCTGTTACTCAGTCTATTCAGAGATGATGGCTGTGTTCAACCTTGTTCTGTTACTCAGTCTATTCAGTGATGATGGCTGTGTGTTCAACCTTGTTCTGTTACTCAGTCTATTCAGAGATGATGGCTGTGTGTTCAACCTTGTTCTGTTACTCAGTCTATTCAGAGATGATGGCTGTGTGTTCAACCTTGAATATCTGCCAACTGTAGCCTACAACACCAACATCCCCCTTACTTAATCCCTGGCAAATGAAACAGGCCCCCTTTAGACAAGCTGTTAGAAAGGTCCTGATAACATCCTGACACTCCTCAGACTTTTATCCTCCTCTCCCATTCAGCAGCACCAGAAATCATCTGTCCTGTATATCATGTGGTTCCCATTTTTTCAGCTGGAGGGCTTTGTCCTAAATGGCACCCTATTCCCAATGTAGTGCACTAAATTTGACCAGAGCCCTATGGGTAGTGGTCAAAGATAGTGCACTATATACAGTAGGGAGTAGGGTGTCAGAGTACTACAGTATATAGGGATTGGGTGCCATTTGGGAGCAACTCTAATGTGTGTGAGTAATGCAGGGGAGGTGTGTTTACTTCCATTACTGTCATCATCTTCTGTGTTTTAATTCACAGACTCCTTCCGCACGGCGCACACAGCTGCCTGGAGGAGAATATCCACACGCATTTCAAAGTTGTCATTGCAGCCTGTAGCTTTTACAGCATCGCTCTTAGGGTAGCAAAATTCCGGTGACTTTGAATAAATTCCCAGATTGTCCAGAATACCTAGTTGGAGGATTCTGAATTTCTTGCTTATTCCCTCCTGATTTCGGAAATCCTCCAACCTGGTTTTCAGGAAAACCAGGGAATTTATTGAAAGTTCCCGGAGTTTTGCAACTCTAGCTCTGAGAGAAAGCAGGAACCTCAGACTGGGTCTGAACTGACATAGGCAGAAGAAGAAGATGGAGTATTTTTCCATTGTCATTTTTTTGTGCAATGGTTCAATGGGATGATACCCAGTTGTCCTTAATCTTTTCACATCGTTTTCTATAACAGGACGTTTCCATTGAGTGAAAGTCCCTCCTGGTTTCAAGTGGGTTAATGACTGAGATGATTAATGACATGTGGAAATTGTCTCTACCTCCTACCTCATATAAATACCAAAATTACATATTTATTTTCTGACCTCGAAACCAGTCTCGCAACTGTTCAGTTAACCATGACACTTGTTGCCTAATGTTAAGGAATTAAGGTATTGCTTCTAGGGCCCTTGGGGTTCATTTTGATCCAGCACCAGAAAATACAACTGCCTCCATACTCGCCCTACAGCCCAAAAGTGTGTCTCACTGGTGTGGTATGAGATGTTTAATGTACGAGTTTGTTTTACCGTTCTCCAATCACTTACTTTGTTTATTGAAAGATCACAGGAGCCTAAATGAATATGAAGTCATCCTGCAGCGAAGGGTCTGTCTAAACAACACTTAGAATGTCCTCAAACGTTAAAATCATGACGTCTAGTCAGAACCACTTGGACTGGAATGAAACAAACATTCAACCAGCGTCTCTTGGACATTGCAGGCAACAGAGTTCTAATTCCATGTCAGAAGTAGAGTTGCCTGCTTTAGATCCAGTCCAGTATGTACACCTTAACTCAGGTCAGTAGATACAGTCCAGTATGTATACCTTAACTCAGGTCTGTAGGTACAGTCCAGTATGTACACCTTAACTCAGGTCTGTAGATACAGTCCAGTATGTATACCTTAACTCAGGTCTGTAGATACAGTCCAGTATGTATACCTTAACTCAGGTCTGTAGATACAGTCCAGTATGTACACCTTAACTCAGGTCTGTAGATACAGTCCAGTATGTACACCTTAACTCAGGTCTGTAGATACAGTCCAGTATGTACACCTTAACTCAGGTCTGTAGATACAGTCCAGTATGTACACCTTAACTCAGGTCTGTAGACACAGTCCAGTATGTACACCTTAACTCAGGTCTGTAGATACAGTCCAGTATGTACACCTTAACTCAGGTCTGTAGATACAGTCCAGTATGTACACCTTAACTCAGGTCTGTAGATACAGTCCAGTATGTACACCTTAACTCAGGTCTGTAGATACAGTCCAGTATGTACACCTTAACTCAGGTCTGTAGATACAGTCCAGTATGTACACCTTAAGTCAGGTCTGTAGATACAGTCCAGTATGTACACCTTAACTCAGGTCTGTAGATACAGTCCAGTATGTACACCTTAACTCAGGTCTGTAGATACAGTCCAATATGTACACCTTAACTCAGGTCTGTAGATACAGTCCAGTATGTACACCTTAACTCAGGTCTGTAGATACAGTCCAGTATGTACACCTTAACTCAGGTCTGTAGATACAGTCCAGTATGTACACCTTAACTCAGGTCTGTAGATACAGTCCAGTATGTACACCTTAACTCAGGTCTGTAGATACAGTCCAGTATGTACACCTTAACTCAGGTCTGTAGATACAGTCCAGTATGTACACCTTAACTCAGGTCTGTAGATACAGTCCAGTATGTACACCTTAACTCAGGTCTGTAGATACAGTCCAGTATGTACACCTTAACTCAGGTCTGTAGATACAGTCCAGTATGTACACCTTAACTCAGGTCTGTAGATACAGTCCAGTATGTATACCTTAACTCAGGTCTGTAGATACAGTCCAGTATGTACACCTTAACTCAGGTCTGTAGATACAGTCCAGTATGTACACCTTAACTCAGGTCCAACAGAGTAGTGGTCCCGTTTTGGTAGTGGGGGCGATGTGCTGTGTTTGGCACATTCCTGCTCGTTTTCAGGAGGGACCATTCAATGAAACACGGCTCCTTGGACTTTGTCATGGTGACACAATGTTTAGGAGGCTGGAATGAGGAGAGTTGACTAGGACTGCATTAGGCTGGTGGCCTCCAATGCCCACAGACGGGTCATAGTAAAACACCCTGGGAAGATGGGTAACACTTGTGTTGCTATTATACCTGTGTAATAACACTGTAATTAAACTAGTAACAATGTTGTATTAGCATGTTACATAATACTTTAGTAAATAAATTATATTGACAGTTTCAATAATGCAACTGATTTGATACCTCAAAATGAGTAAGCACAGCTCACAGCAATAGACTCTTCAGCTCATTCGGCTGAACATCAATACTTTTTGTGTGATAACAGAGTACTGACAGTGCAAGAGAAATGAGGTCCCTAACAGGAAATGTGGAAAAAGTTGAGACTCATTCTGGAAGATAAATGTGTCTAGAAGAGGTTCACTCATGGGCCATTACTTAGCTAGTACCAGAGACGAACTGGCCATAGGACAGTCCTGGCAAATGCCAGATGGGTCGTCCATCTTTAGCCCGGTGGGCCTGTCTGAATTGGGATTTTTTTCTGCCGAATTATTATTATTATTATTATTATTCTGGCTAATAATTGAGGCCTGGAGGGAAAAATGGACCGGTTTCCCCAGTCTGTCCCTGAGTGGTACTGTACTGAAATCATGTTTTCCAGTCTAGAAGTGTCAAGTGGAATCATCAAACTAACTTCTCACATCAAATTCTCTTTGTTATGATTCACTTTGGTTGTCCTTGCTAACTTAATGTTTGTATTGATGTAAATATTGGAATGTGTGTTTTAAAGAGATCCCAAATCGTGTGTTGAAATGCAGTCATATGTGCCTCATGGCTGTTATAGGAGGATGCCACTTGATTTTTCTCATTTATATGAAACCTCTGAAATCAGCTGTTGTGAAAAAGACTTACCAATTTCCAGTTACTGTTGCACTTTTCAGTCTCACAGGAATAAATTCTGGGATATTCCACAAGACTGCATTCGCTTCCCAAATGGCACCCTATTCCCTTTATAGCACACTATAGTGCCCCCTGGTCAAAAGTAGTGCACTATAAATGGAACAGGGTGCCATTTAGGAAACAGTCTGTGGTACAGAGAGTCCTTGTTTAGTGATGTCACAGTTCATGTAAACTTAGGAAGACTTCCTCTCTAAGTATCCTCAGCTAAAAGACCGGGGACCGGGTTAGTTAGTGTGATGCTGAGCGGAAGAGCAGACAGGGAGGCTAAGGCACAGAGAGAGAACTGTGGGGTTTTCTTTTAAATGTTTAGATATGGGAAGAGTGCAGAGCCGTATGCTGGGGAGCAGAGGACCAGTGGTAAACAGTGAAACAAGGCGTTGACACAGTAGAGGTATAAACTAGGAAGCTGTAGGGGCAGTGAGGTTCTGGACTGAGGCCCTGGTCTCTCTACTAACCTCAAGGGGACCAAGACGTAACCTGAAACTGGCCAACAGATTTATTGATCTCCTCACTCTTCTCTCGACGTTGAGGTAAGTGTTTATTTTTTTTCTCTTGGAAAGATGTAAGAGTTCTATCTGACTGAGATGTATCAGTGCAATATTGTTGACGGATGCTGATGGATGTTTTTTGCAACACTTAGGAAGATTCACTAATGCAACATGTTTATTCACTTTATGTAACAAATTCTGCTTGTTACTGACCCTTGAAAATGGTTAGAGGCTATTGCCTTATATGGTGTTTATGTAGATTAGGCTACATCGTGGGATCTGACCCATGTGATGCTACATCCTGCCTGAAACAAGACATGTTCAGAACTCACACAGGGATATTTATTTGTACAAGGTTTTTCTGATCTGTTGGGATCCCTGACTGAACGTAGTTTGTTGGCTGTCTCTATATCAGGACATGACATCCTTTCAACTTTTAAAGCCCCCATGCAGTCTTTTTAATTGTCCCTGTGTGTTTACTTAATAAAAGAATTCCAAAATACATTTTTTATCATTTAGTTCCCTGAGCCTCTTGGCCATAGAAATTATCAGTCTGATCGTGTGGGTGTAGGAAACAAATTATATATATATATAATATATTGTGCATACTCGCATAAAAAGGTTAGACGGAAAACTGGTTACTGTGTTGAAATATTATTTAAAAAAACAGGAAAATCCAGTTTAACTGCACTGTCCCTTTAAGTTAAAAGGCAGTCCTCTGACGATCATCTTATAAAGTCACTATCATAACTTAATCATTACTTATATCCTTGCCACTGGGCACACACTGGTTGACTTGTTTACAAGTCATTTTAATAAAATTGTTGTTTGTTGACATATCTACTGTATCTACGAAAGGCCTTGGGGCGGCAGGTAGCCTAGTGGTTAGAGCGTGGGGCCAGTAACCGAAAGATTGCTGGATGGAATCCCTGAGCTGACAAGGTAAAAATCTGCTGTTCTGCCCCTGAACAAGGCAGTTTAACCCACTGTTCCCTGGTAGGCCGTCACTGTAAATAAGAATTTGTTCTTAACTGACTTGCCTAGTTAAATAAAGGTTCAATTTAAAACATGTCTGTTTGTGTCACTTTGAGGTGAAATATCAGACCACAATATATGTTGTTTTCGATTTTACTATTGTTTGTTTTTAAAATAGCAACAATACTTCACTATTACGTTTGTGGTTTCTCAACTTGGGAGTTGTTGCTGAGGCTGGAAGCACAGTGTGAGAGAATTGTCAGCAGAAGTTTGTGAATGAATGTGTTGTAACTGGCAGAGCAAGAAACCATTTATCTCTGTAATCTCCGCAGAGAGCCGTTTAATATCAAATTTCCTGTAAATTACACCCTCTGTAACACATGTTCCTACTAATGATGATTAACTTGGCCTTGTGAACTGAATAATATGCAGGGATATTGAAATTAAAATAGTCATTCAATCCCATGTATTTTTTGCATGTCTCTTTACAATGTGTTGTAGGCAGCCTGTGGCCACATTGTTCTCATTGCTTTTGATAAATTACATTATTCATTTAATTATGCCCTCAACTGAGCATGTTATACTCATTAGCTGGAATATTCTACATTATTCTTCAATGAAAATGTAGTAGTCAAATATTAACTCGCTATGATGCATATATATACAGCGCATTCGGAAACTATTCAGACCCCTTGACCTTTTCCACATTTTGTTACGTTTTAGCCTTATTCTGAAATTGATTAAATAAATGTTTTGCCTCATCAATCTACATACAATACCCCATAATGACAAAGCAAAAACTGTTTTTTTTTAAATGTACGAAAATATATTAATAATGAAAAACAGAAATACCTTATTTACATAAGTATTCAGACCCTTTGCTATGAGACTCGAAATTGAGCTCAGATGCATCCTGTTTCCATTGATCATCCTTAAGATGTGTCTACAACTTGATTGGAGTCCACCTGTGGTAAATTCAATTGATTGGACATGATTTGGAAAGGCATACATCTGTTTATATAAGGTCCCACAGTTGACAGTGCATGTCAGAGCAAAAACTAAGCCATGAGGTCAAAGGAATTGTCCGTAGAGCTCCGAGACAGGATTGTGTCGAGGCACAGATCTGGGGAAGGGTACCAAAAAAATTCTGCAGCATTGACGGTCCCCAAGAACACAGTGGCCTCCATCATTCTTAAATGGAAGAAGTTTGGAACCTCCAAGACTCTTCCTAGAGCTGGCCGCCCGGCCAAACTAAGCAATCGGTGGAGAAGGGCCTTGGTCAGGGAGGTGACCAAGAACCCGATGGTCACTCTGACAGAGCTCCAGAGTTCCTCTGTAGAGATGGGATAACCTTCCAGAAGGACAACCATCTCTGCAGCACTCCACCAAACAGCACTCCACCAAAGCCTTTATGGTAGAGTGGCCAGACGGTAGCCACTCTTCAGTAAAAGGCACGACAGCCCGCTTGGAGTTTGCCAAAAGGCAACTAAAGACTCTCAGACCATGAAAAACAAGATTCTCTGGTCTGATGAAACCAATATGGAACTCTTTGGCCTGAATGCCAAACGTCACTTCTGGAGGAAACCTGGCACCATCCTTATGGTGAAGCATGGTGGTGGCAGCATCATGCTGCGGGGATGTTTTTCAGCTGCAGGGACTGAGAGACTACTCAGGATCAAGGGAAAGATGAACGGAGCAAAGTATAGAAGGGTCCTTGATGAAAACCTGCTCCAGAGCGCTCAGGAACTCAGACTGGGGCGAAGGTTCACCTTCCAACAGGACAACGACCCTAGGCACACAGCCAAGACAACACAGGAGTGGCTTCGGGACAAGCCTCTGAATGTCCTTAAGTGGCCCAGCCAGAGCCCGGACTTGAACCCGATCGAACATCTCTGGAGACCTGAAAATATATGTGCAGCGACACTCCCCATCCAACCTGACAGAGCTTGAGAGGATCTGCAGAGATCAAATACAGATGTGCCAAGCTTGTAGCATCAAACCCAAGAAGACTTCAGGCTGTAATTTACATTTACATTTAAGTCATTTAGCAGACGCTCTTATCCAGAGAGACTTACAAATTGGTGCATTCACCTTAAGATATCCAGTGGAACAACCACTTTACAATAGTGCATCTAAATCTTTTGGGGGGGGGGGTTAGAAGGATTACTTTATCCTATCCCAGGTATTCCTTAAAGAGGTGGGGTTTCAGGTGTCTCCGGAAGGTGGTGATTGACTCCGCTGTCCTGGCGTCGTGAGGGAGCTTGTTCCACCATTGGGGTGCCAGAGCAGCGAACAGTTTTGACTGGGCTGAGCGGGAACTGTGCTTCCTCAGAGGTACGGAGGCGAGCAGGCCAGAGGTGGATGAACGCAGTGCCCTTGTTTGGGTGTAGGGCCTGATCAGAGCCTGAAGGTACGGAGGTGCCGTTCCCCTCACAGCTCCGTAGGCAAGCACCATGGACTTGTAGCGGATGCGAGCTTCAACTGGAAGCCAGTGGAGAGAGCGGAGGAGCGGGGTGACGTGAGAGAACTTGGGAAGGTTGAACACCAGACGGGCTGCGGCGTTCTGGATGAGTTGTAGGGGTTTAATGGCACAGGCAGGGAGCCCAGCCAACAGCGAGTTGCAGTAATGCAGACGGGAGATGACAAGTGCCTGGACTAGGACCTGCGCCGCTTCCTGTGTGAGGCAGGGTCGTACTCTGCGAATGTTGTAGAGCATGAACCTACAGGATCGGGTCACCGCCTTGATGTTAGTGGAGAACGACAGGGTGTTGTCCAGGGTCACGCCAAGGTTCTTAGCACTCTGGGAGGAGGACACAAGGGAGTTGTCAACCGTGATGGTGAGATCATGGAACGGGCAGTCCTTCCCCGGGAGGAGGAGCAGCTCCGTCTTGCCGAGGTTCAGCTTGAGGTGGTGAGCCGTCATCCACACTGATATGTCTGCCAGACATGCAGAGATGCGATTCGCCACCTGGTTATCAGAAGGGGGAAAGGAGAAGATTAATTGTGTGTCGTCTGCGTAGCAATGATAGGAGAGACCATGTGAGGATATGACCGAGCCAAGTGACTTGGTGTATAGTGAGAATAGGAGAGGGCCTAGAACAGAGCCCTGGGGGACACCAGTGGTTAGAGCACGTGGTGCGGAGACAGATTCTCGCCACGCCACCTGGTAGGAGCGACCTGTCAGGTAGGACGCAATCCAAGCGTGGGCCGCGCCGGAGATGCCCAGCTCGGAGAGGGTGGAGAGGAGGATCTGATGGTTCACGGTATCAAAGGCAGCAGATAGGTCTAGAAGGATGAGAGCAGAGGAGAGAGAGTTAGCTTTAGCAGTGCGGAGAGCCTCCGTGACACAGAGAAGAGCAGTCTCAGTTGAATGCCCAGTCTTGAAACCTGACTGATTAGGATCAAGAAGGTCATTCTGAGAGAGATAGCAGGAGAGCTGGCCAAGGACGGCACGTTCAAGAGTTTTGGAGAGAAAAGAAAGAAGGGATACTCGCTGCCAAAGGTGCTTCAACAAAGTACTGAGTAAAGGGTCTGAATACTTATGTATATGTGCTATATCAGTTTTGCTGTTTTTAATACATTTTCAAAAACCAGTTTTTGCTTTGTCATTATGGGGTATTGTGTGTAGATTGATGAGGACATTTTTTTATTTAATCCATTTTAGAATTAGGCTGTAACATAACATTTGGAAAAAGTCAAGGGGTCTGAATACTTTCCGAATGCACCGTATACACTGAGTATACAAAACATTAAGAACACCTGGTCTTTCCATGACATAGATTGACCAGGTGAATCTAAATTAAAGCTATGATCCCTTATTGATGTCACTTATTAAATCCACTTCAATCAGTGTAGATGAAGGGGACGAGACAGGTTAAAGAAGGATTTTTAAGACTTAAGACAATTGAGACATGGATTATGAATTTGTGCCATTCAGAAGGTGAATGGGCAACTGTATACACAAGACAAAAGATTGAAGTGCCTTTGAACAGGGTATGGTAGTAGGTGCCAGGCACACCGGTTTGTTTCAAGAACTGTAACGCTGCTGGGTTTTTCATGCTCAACAGTTTCCTGTGTGTATCAAGAATGGTCCACCACCCAAAGGATATCCAACCAACTTGACACAACTGTGGGAAGCATTGGAGTCAACATGGGCCAGCATCCCTGTGGAATGAGTTTGACACCTTGTAGAGTCCATGCCCCAACGAATTGAGACTGTTCTGAGGGCAAAGGGGGAGGGGGTGGGGTTGTATACTCAGTGTACATCACAGCTGGGGAGAATTTCTTTAAAGAATTCCAGATGTCAGTGTGATCAGTCAGTTTCTGCTCTAAGTTAACACGCCTGAGCAGCCTGGCTGTTTCTGTTCCTTTCCACTCAGTTGACTTCCCTACGATCTCACTGCTTTGCCAGTCCCTCGTCTATCCTCTCTGCCCTAATATGGTTTATCGCAGGCTGTGGGAAGGGGATTGAGGATACAGAGGCCATCTATCTGTGTGTGTGTTGTGTCCGACTACTCCAAACGCACTACGATCTACTTGGTGTTATACAAAGTGAGACTAAGCAGCTCTTCACAACAGGTACTTAATACAGGGGATTGTCTACAACGTATTGTCTTGTATACAATGACACTAATTTAGACTTACTTTTGACCTTGTAGAGGTCAGATGTCAAAATAGGTGGGTTTGTTTAAAAGTAATATTTATTGCATGATATCTGTAAGAACCGATGCTGGAGTAGAGAAGCAGGTACGGGGAGTGAACATTTAATTTGCACAGACATGGAACAGGACAGGAACAGCGTCAGAACCAGGTAATACAAAGACAAACAACAATGAATGCAGAAGCGGGGAACAGATAGGTATAAGGGTAACAACACAGGTGATTGAGTTCAGGTGAGTCCAATGAATCGCTGATGCGCGTGACGAGGGAAGCAGTTGTGCGTAATGATGGTGGCAGGAGTGCGTAACGCTGGGCAGCCTGGCGCCCTCGAGCACCAGGGAGGGAGAGCGGGAACAGGCGTGACAGATTTCCCTTTAAAGGAAGTTATCACATAACTCTGTGTTGGTTGATTTCATAAGGTCCCAATCTCAAAAAAAGGAGGGCTGAAATGCATAATAATATACTATGATGACACTGCAAATACCAAAAGCCCCACAAGAATTATGTCTGACGTTTTGAAATCATAGCATCTGTTCTCTATTGCTCTGTGCTGATTCTCTTTGAAGAAGTTCACTTTGCCGGAAAACGGAATAATATGAATCATTTGCAATTCTCTATACAGCTGTATTTCCTATGTCAGTCCTGTTCCTATTGCTAGTGTATATTATGTAGCATACGTTTGCTTATTTTTCTGTCTAAAAGCCCATCTTCACTGTTAAATATACAAATTACACCCGTCTCTGATTCCCATGTCTGAGAAAACAAATGGATTTGTAGTTGGTAAATAAACACCTGAAATGAATGGAACAGCTCAGATGCCCTTGTAATTGGCTTGTTAATGGGGTTGATGCCAACAGAAACAAACACTGTGACCATACCACAATGGGAGTGGATGGTGGAGAATTAGTGGCATTGGTAGCTAGAGTCCAGGGCCCAGGTCAAAGGTGAATAAGTGTTTAGGTAACAGAGGATGCCTGTTCTCATGAGACTCCAGATCCTCAGGAAAGATCTCCCTCCCTGATATGTACACACAAACATACATGGTTACTTTATCTGGGTTGTGTCTCAAATTGCACCGCTTCCCTATATAGTGCACTACTTCCGGCCAGGATTTTGGTCAAAACTACTGCACTATATAAGGAATAGGGTGCAATTTGGGACACAACCCTGGACTGCATACACACTGACGTCCGCATGATCCAATGGAATTGGCTGTATAATGTCCGACAGACTTTTCCCATCCAGTTTCAAGTTAGAGTATTTATTTGGATCACCTCATCAAGTAATACAACAACAATGATTGGAATGTCATTGTGTCAGCAGGGGGCTGATATTTGTTCATGAATGTTTTGTAGATGCAGTCTTCAGCCTTTAGAGAATATCACACCATCTAAACATTATTACAACATGATTATGATATTGGCTTATGTTTAGATTTCCAAGAATGTTTTCCAGAATATTCAGTGTATGGTTCAGAATTCCTCAACTAAAAATGTCACGGTAAATAGGTGTGGGCTAGTTGTGTTGATCTGCAAAATGAACCCACTAAACTCCATATTGTTTTTCGTTTGTTTTTCAGGCCGCGGGGCCAACCACAGAACCATGGAGCCTGCCTATACTGCGATGTCACTGGATAACTCTACCTCAACAGTGATGCCCATGGCAACCTCCGCCGGCAACACCAATGTGAGCAGAGAGCCGTACATGCACCGCCTGGCCCATCTAGACGAGGGTCTCTACAATGACTTCTACAGCCTGTGGATCTGTCTGGTGGTGGTCAACACACTCATCTTCATGGTGGGAATGGTTCTCAACACCCTGGCCCTGTACGTGTTCTGCTTCCGCACCAAGCCCAAGACCACCTCAGTCATCTACACCATCAATCTGGCTGTCACAGACCTACTGGTTAACCTCTCCCTGCCCACACGTATCATTCTCTACTACAGTGGAGGAAAGTGCCTCAACTGCTCCTACGTGCATATATTCAGCTACTTTGTCAACATGTACTGCAGCATCCTCTTCCTCACCAGTATATGCGTGGACAGATACCTGGCCATAGTACAGGTTGAGGCCTCTAGGAAGTGGAGGAACCCTAACGTGGCCAAGGGGGTGTGCATTTTCATCTGGCTCTTCGCTATCGTGGTCACCTACTCCTTCCTCACCACGGCGTTCCGACACGCGGGCTGCTGCGTCTCCAAGCTCTTCGTCCTGACCGTCTTCGAGTTCTTCCTCCCCTTGGTCGTCATCGTGGTGTTCACCGTGCGCATCATGTGTGCCCTGTCCAACTCCAGTCTGATGCAGCAGAGCAGAGAGAGGCGCGTGAGGGCCGTGCAGCTCCTCACCACTGTCCTGGTCATCTTCACCATCTGCTTCACCCCGTTCCACGTCAGGCAGGTGATGGTGTACTTCTATCCCGACATGCCCCACCACGTCATTGTCTACCACGTCACTGTCACCCTCAGCAGCCTGAACAGCTGCATGGACCCCATCGTCTACTGCTTCGTCACCAACAACTTCCAGTCCAGCATGAGGGGCTTCTTCCGCAAGGCAGAGGCAGAGCTGGAGCAGACCAGTGGGAACATCATCAGCATGCAGAATAGCTCCAAGGGCTCGGGGACTGTCACGGCTATCGCTCACAGTGTGATGATGAACGTCCTGTCCTCCTCCTCTCCCCAGCATGGGAACCACATAACGTTAGACTGAGAAAGGGATGGGAAGATTGAGGAATGGGATGTTCAGTGTTCAGAGAGAGATGGACTTCTATTGCCTAACTGTGAGACTCTGGAGTGCAATTGACATACTACGGTAGGCTATCCTCCCATTTGCGAAAATGCTTTCCTGCTTATATTATTGTAGCCTATTGTTGGCTTGGAGATTTAAGTACTTGAAGACATTTTCGGACAAGAAACGTTATTTCTCCTGTGTTGGCCTACACCAGTCACGATGGAGGGCATTGACACTGAATACGACCTATAACGTGTTTATTGCAGCTGTCATACCAGCTGCTCCTGCATGATTTATTTCTACTGTACAATTATCATCTGAGGAGTATTTGTTTACTTTGATCCTAGATCGTATGGACCTCTGACAAAATAGACAAGTAATATTATACTGCATTGCTATGGAAACAAATAGTAATATATGATAAACAGCTTCTGTAGATTCATGTGTGACATTGTTATCACAATACATATTTATCGTCCGCCTTCTCGGAAACTGGTTTTATGCAAAGCTTATATTACTGGCAAATATTACCAAACTAATTGTCCAAAAACATATAGAATAAAACATACAAAACCTTATTGATTTTATAGCAAGAACTCATTTAATTTAGTTTTTATTACTGTTGGAGGGCCAGTAGCGTGCACTCTTCACTCTGCCCCAGGGCAGTGAAGGGGATATTTATTGCCCTGTGTAGGGTGCCTTGTTTCAGCTGGGACATTAAACCGGTGTCCTGACTCTCTGTGGTCATAAAAAATCCCATGGCACTTATTGTAAGAGTAGGGGTGTTAAGCCTAGTGGTTAGAGCGTTGGACCAGTAACCGAAAGGTTGCAGGTTCAAATCCCCGAACTGACAAGGTAAAACAAATCTGTCGTTCTGCCCCTGAACAAGGCAGTTAAGCCACTGTTCCTAGGCCGTCATTAAAAATAAGAATTTGTTCTTAACTGACTTGCCTAGTTAAATAAAGGTAAAATATATATATATTTTTTAAATAACTAAATTCCCAACCTGGTCCCATTCCATCATGGCCATCTAATCACCCCCCTCATTCCTAATTGGCATAATATCACTCACCCCTCCACCTGATTGTGGTGAGCGTTCTGGCACAAAAATGGTCGCCATGCATCACCCAGGTGGGTGCTGCACATTGGTGGTGGATGAGATGAGTTTGCCCTTTACTATGTAAAGCGCTTTGAGTAACCGTAGAAACGCGCTATATAAACCCACTCAATTATTATTGTTTGTTACAATTATCACAGGACAACAAATGCTTCTGAATGTTGTGTACATTTGTTGAATAGCATCCAAGCTTGCCACCCATTGGATAGAATTAGAGCAATTGGTCATCGATTTTAGTGATGTCAAGTACTGCTTTTTTTCGGTGGCAATTAATGAGATTGGGTAATGCATTTTGTCATTGGACTGGGCATCAGCGTGTCGAAACAACTAGCAAGCTCAGGCTACTCGGGCACACCGACGACTAAGGAACGTGAATACTTCTTTACATTGGAAAAAGGGATCAGGTATATTCGATTTGTGTATTTTTATCAGCATTCGGTAGCCCATCCCAAGTTAGCTGGTTATCTACGGGTTACATTCATCATAGCTAGCTAAAATACCGTAGCTACCTAGCTAGCTTCTAAGCTAACATTAACTAGCTAGTTAGCTACCGTCTGATCATGTGAACACACCTGTTCGTTGTATCATTAGCGTTCGTGACAGCTTGTACAATCTACTACACACCAATGTTAATAGCAGAGATGGTCTATATTGTAGCGGGCTTTGACGTTAGATATAGGGATAGTGATACCAATAATATACCGGTAACTCATGCCAGAACAGTTTGATAGCATAGTTGGCTAACGTTACAGACTGAGGAAGTTAGCTAGCTCTTTAGCTTGCAAACTTGGATAGCTTCTGTAACGTTCGCTAATTTAGCAAGTTATTGATGATATACTTATTTCTTACTTCTGAGATAAAGGAACCAGCCCTGTCTAAAACGTATCCCAACCATAGAGGTGTAGAACAACGGTCCCAACCTATAGTGTGCAACTGCAGCCCGCATTAAGGGGGCGTTCCTGCATATGGGTATTACTGCATCTGTAGGAACGCCCCCTCAAGCATCCCATTGGTTCCTTCAAGAACCCCCCAAAAGGTAAATTAAAGTATTATATGTTTTTCGTCTCCTGTGTACCCGGCAGGTGTTCTGCGACACCGGTAGGCAGTGTCCTTCACTCCTGCCTGCCCTCGTCATTGTTAACATAACTGCCGGAAAACAATGCCTGACAGGCGGGGGCGAAGGATAGTCTACCACGGGTGCTAGTTAGCACATGGTGTCGCCCCGCCTCCTGTGTACTCCGAGAGAACTGTGCTCGACAGGCGGGGGATAAGGACACTGTCTACCGATTGCTCCTGCATGCTCTGTACCGGAGAGAACCGTGTGCACGGGAGGCAAGGGGTGAAGGACACTGTCTACCGTTGTCGCCACCACCTATTGCTAGCTAGCATAGAGTGTCCTTCGCTCCTGCCTGCCGAACACCTGCCGTCGTTAACAGAACTGTAGGAAAACAGTTTCCGGTGTGTAAATCAAAGTTTAATTGTCACGTGCGCCGATTGTTGCCCCCGCCCCTTCTTCTGTGGGGTTTATTGGCAGTTGGCATCCAACGTTATGGTGCATTATTGCCACCTACTGTACTGGAGCGCCCCTACCCCCCACCTATATACCGGAGGCAGTGTCAGAGTATGGGAGTGGAGCGTGCCCAATTTGCGGAGCAAGATTCCCAAAGGCTGGAGCGCTCCAGTAGTGCTCCATGAGCTCAGGACATGCCCGGCCCAGCATACATTTGTTGTCTGCTGCTATAGCCTCTTGCTTTAGCTACTGTCATGGAGTTTGCAAAATATTGTCATAAATACTTTTATAAAACACACAGGTGCAAAATCAAGGTGACGTACAAAGATGTAATGTCCACAACTAAATAATCATTGTGGAATCTGAACAGACACGTCCCGAAACCAAGATGGTGTACTTACTATGTGCACATGCTAAAAGGAAGGAAGAGGTGGGTAGTTAATTAAGTGTGTCATTGGAGCAAAGTATTTATAAACCAAAAATCTGATCTTAAGTTTCCTTAATTTTTGTTCTATTATCGATACAATGGGCCATCATTGATTTTGTCCCAATAGGCCTGGCATATTCCAACTTTTTTTCAAGGAGCTTTTAGTTTTAATTGGGTTATTGTGCCTAAAAACCTTTAAGCATACCTATAAAGAAAATAAACTGCATCCGTGCCTAGCCTGGCAAGAGTGGCCAAAAGGGTGTTTAGCATCCCCAGTGACTCTGCAGGCGCGCTGCAGGCCTGCTCTCAAGGCACCATCACGTAAGCCTGAAGCCACACTCACTTTTAAAAATGAATTCAAAGGCACTGAGCCTAATAAGGAACTTTTTACTTCATTTGTATTTAATTCTAAGCAAGTCACAGCCTACACTACTGTTCAAAAGTTTGGGGTCACTTAGAAATGTCCTTGTTTTTAAAAGAAAAGCTATTTTATTTGTCCATTTAAAATAACATCAAATTGATCAGAAATACAGTGTAGACATTGTTATTGTTGTAAATGACTATTGTAGCTGGAAACAGCAGATATTTTTTATATATATGGAATACCTACATAGGCTTACAGAGGCCTGTTATGTGCTAGTTAGAGGCCATCAGACTGTTAAACAGCCATCACTAACATAGAGGCTGCTGCCAACATACAGACTCAAATCTCTGGCCACTTTAATAAATGGATTTAATAAAGGTATCAGTAGTCACTTTAAATAACGCCACTTTAATAATGTTTACATATCCTACATTACTCATCTCAGATGTATATGCTGTATTCTATACTATCTACTGCATCTTGCCTATGCCGCACGGCCATTGCTCATACATATTTATACATATTCTTATTCATCCCTTTACATTTGTGTGTGTATAAGGTAGTCGTTGTGAATTTGTTCGATTACTTGTTAGATATTACTGCACTGTCGGAATTAGAAGCATGAGCATTTCGCTACACTCACATTAACATCTGCTAACCATGTGTATGTGACCAATAACATTTTATCAGCAACCATCACTCCTGTGTGCCAATGGCACATTGTGTTAGCTAATCCAAGTTTATCATTTTAAAAGGCTAATTGATCATTAGAAAACCCATTTGCAATTGTTAGCACAGCTGAAAACTGTTCTGATTAAAGAAGCAATAAAACTGGCCTTTAGACCAGTTTAGTATTTGGAGCATCAGCATGTGTGGGTTCGATTACAGGCTCAAAATGGCCAGACACAAATAACTTTCTTCTGAAACTCGTCAGTCTATTCTTGTTCTGAGAAATTAAGGCTATTCCATGTGAGAAATTGCCAAGAAACTAAAGATCTCGTACAACACTGTGTACTACTCCCTTCACAGAACAGCGCAAACAGCGCAGTGCTTAGGGTCGTTGTCCTATTGGAAGGTGAACCTTCACCCCAGTCTGAGGTCCTGAGTGCTCTGGAGCAGGTTTTCATCAAGGATCTCTCTGTACTTTGCTCTGTTCATCTTTGCCTCGATCCTGACTAGTCTCCCAGTCCCTGCAGCTGAAAAACATCCCCACAGCATGCTGCTACCACCGTAGGGATGGTGCCAGGTTTCCTCCAGACGTGACGCTTGGCATTCAGGCCAAAGAGTTCCATCTTGCTTTCATCAGACCAGAGAATCTTGTTTCTCATGGTCTGAGAGTCTTTAGGTGCATTTTGGCAAACTCTAACGGGCTACCATGTGCCTTTTTTTACGGAGGCGTGGCTTCAGTCTGGCCACTCTACAATAAAGGCCTGATTGGTGGAGTGCTGCAGAGAAGAGGAAAACCTTCCAGAAGGACAACCATCTCCACAGAGGAACTCTGGAGTTCTGTCAGTGACCATCGGGTTCTTGGTCACCTCCCTGACCAAGGCCCTTTTCCCCCCGATTGCTCGATTTGACCGGGCGGCCAGCTCTAGGAAGAGTCTTGGTGGTTCCAAACTTCTTCCATTTAAGAATGATGGAGGCCACTGTGTTCTTGGGGACCTTCAATGCTGCAGAAATGTTTCGATATCCTTCCCCTGATCTGTACCTCGACACAGTCCTGTCTCGGAGCGCTATGGACAATTCCGTCAACCCCATAGCATGGTTTTTGCTCTGACATGCACTGCCAACTGTGGAACCTTATATAGATAGGTGTGTGCCTTTCCAAATCATGTCCAATCAATTGAATTTACCACAGGTGGACTCAAGTTGTAGAAACACCTCAAGGATGATTAATGAAAATAGGATGCACCTGAGCTCAATTTCAGTTTCCTAGCAAAGGGTCTGAATACTTATGAATTTCTTAAGGTATTTCTGATTTTAATACATTTGCAAACATTTATTCTAAAAACCTCTTTGCTTTGTTTTTATGGGGTATTGTGTGTAGATTGAGGATTTTTTATAAAACTAACAAAATGTGGAATACATTCCGGCTGCACTGTATATGCTGTTTAATATGACATGTAGCCTATTTGAAATGATGAGCGCTTGTTACATTCACCGTTTCATGTTTATTATAATACTTTTCATATCATATGGTTTTTTCTCCTGTGAGAGAGGAGTGGATTTTAGCAGAGCGGTTAGAAAGGATGAGAGATGAGCAGGATTTCCCACCACTCAACTATTCTTCCCATGAGAATTCGCTAACTAGACTGGGTGGAGCGTTGAGGGGTGGGTTCTTCAAGGTCATTTTCCATATGAGGATGTTTAGAAGATCCAGTTGAAGAAGTTTGGCACAAGGGGATAATTGTTGTGTGGTACATTTAGCCAGAACAGGTTTACTATAAAACCTTATTGGAAATCCCATCTTTAAAAAAATAAAATAAAAATGTCATCAAAAGTTTACAGTGAGGGGAAAAAGTATTTGATCCCCTGCTGATTTTGTACGTTTGCCCACTGACAAAGAAATGATCAGTCTATAATTTTAATGGTAGGTTTATTTGAACAGTGAGAGAGAGAAGAACACCAAAAAATCCAGAAAAGCGCATGTCAAAAATGTTATAAATTGATTTGCATTTTAATGAGGGAAATAAGTATTTGACCCCCTCTCAATCAGAAAGATTTCTGGCTCCCAGGTGTCTTTTATACAGGTAACGAGCTGAGATTAGGAGCACACTCTTAAAGGGAGTGCTCCTAATCTCAGCTTGTTACCTGTATAAAAGACACCTGTCCACAGAAGCAATCAATCAATCAGATTCCAAACTCTCCACCATGACCAAGACCAAAGAGCTCTCCAAGGATGTCAGGGACAAGATTGTAGACCTACACAAGGCTGGAATGGGCTACAAGACCATCGCCAAGCAGCTTGGTGAGAAGGTGACAACAATTGGTGCGATTATTCACAAATGGAAGAAACACAAAAGAACTGTCAATCTCCCTCGGCCTGGGGCTCCATGCGAGATCTCACCTCGTGGAGTTGCAATGATCATGAGAACGGTGAGGAATCAGCCCAGAACTACACGGGAGTATCTTGTCAATGATCTCAAGGCAGCTGGGACCATAGTCACCAAGAAAACAATTGGTAACACACTACGCCGTGAAGGACTGAAATCCTGCAGTGCCCGCAAGGTCCCCCTGCTCAAGAAAGCACATATACATGCCCGTCTGAAGTTTCAACTCGCCGTGTTTGGAGGAAGAGGAATGCTGCCTATGACCCCCAAGAAAACCATCCCCACCGTCAAACATGGAGGTGGACACATTATGCTTTGGGGGGGGGGGGGGGGGGGGGTTCTGCTAAGGGGACAGGACAACTTCACCGCATCAAAGGGACGATGGACGGGGCCATGTACCGTCAAATCTTGGGTGATAACCTTCTTCACTCAGCCAGGGCATTCAAAATGGGTCGTGGATGGGTATTCCAGCATGACAATGACCCAAAACACACGGCCAAGGCAACAAAGGAGTGGCTCAAGAAGAAGCACATTAAGGTCCTGGATTGGCCTAGCCAGTCTCCAGACACCTTAATCCCATAGCAAATCTGTGGAGGGAGCTGAAGGTTCGAGTTGCCAAACGTCAGCCTCAACCTTAATGACTTGGAGAAGATCTGCAAAGAGGATTGGGACAAAATCCCTCCTGAGATGTGTGCAAACCTGGTGGCCAACTACAAGAAACGTCTGACCTCTGTGATTGCCAACAAGGGTTTTGCCACCAAGTACTAAGTCATGTTTTGCAGAGGGGTCAAATACTTATTTCCCTCATTAAAATGCAAATCAATTTATAACATTTTTGACATGCGTTTTTATCTGGATTTTTTTGTTGTTCTGTCTCTCACTGTTCAAATAAACCTACCATTAAAATTATAGACTGATCATTTCTTTCAGTGGGCAAACGTACAAAATCAGCAGGGGATCAAATACTTTTTTCCCCTCACTGTAATTCAATCTCTGTTAGAACAGTAGGCCACCTGTTTGGGTTGTTAATAGCTACCTCATCTACCCTCAAAGCAAGGTAAGTTACTAGGAGCACAGCAATGGCATGCATAACATCCCTCATGCCTAACAACAAGGTTGTGCTATGTGTATTTCAGCCTATATTGTCCATAATGCACATCTATCTTTCTAGGCCTACACTAGTCTCATCTCACAGCTGCTGAAACTCCTACAGGACAGCTGGTTCACCCAAGTTCACGCAGTGGCTGAGTTCTTGTTTTCAAGACTTGATTGCGTGGATGGAGTTTCCTTCCTCCAATCTGAGGAACTTTCTCCTGCAGCTCAATGGGTTGACTCAGTACTTTAATTGCAGGTGTACATTCATAGTAATAGGGCTGATTACAGCAGCAGCTTGGCTTATCTATTCGGCAGCATCCCAGCTGAATGTGCATCATTAAACTTTACCCAACTAGCTACTAAAGCCCTTATTGTATTTGTACTGCTGACATTTGGAATATAAAATAGGCCTAAACTGTCATAATACTAGCCTTTATCGGCCTATCCAGAGTCAGTAACATTGAGATGTTTATTGGTTATAAAGGCATTATTGACTATGGGTTAACATACTAACGCTCATGCTGTCTGTCTGACTCTGTCTGTCTGTGTCCCCTCTACAGATGAGTCACTCCATGGGGCTCTAGAGAGGAACGTTGTCCACCTCGAAAGAACTAAAGAAAAGCAGGATTTTTCCTTCATGTATAGTGCTGTTGTTTTGATAGTAGTCCTCTGATTGACCATAAAGGGAAGGACAGTTGCATCGGAGCGGACAGGACCGTAAACTACATTAAGGCTTTAGGGGAGCAGTCATAACTTCTCTCTCTATACGAGCTGACGACCATGGTCCCCCAGAAGGCTGACTTGACTGTTTTGCCACGTCAGGATGTGGTGGAGATGCCAGTGAAGAAGCAGAGCGGTGAGAGGGACGAGGAGAGTCCTAATGGGTCTCTGGCTGAGGGTGCTGGGGAGGAACATATTCCCCTGCGCAAGTGGGTCATGCATGGTGCTGTCATGTTCGGACGAGAGTTCTGCTACGCCATGGAGACAGCCCTGGTCACACCAGTCTTACTGCAAATAGGTCGGTACCAATGGAGGGTGTTGGTTGACAAAAAATTGTATTGGAGTTGCAACTAAGGCATTTCATATGTGTATTTTACCCTTTTGGATAATTGTTTGCCAAATGGTTACCAAAGATTGGTCCTGACCCAGTCTCTGTTAGGTTTACTCCATCATAAGGGCTGGGAGTTATGTGGGGTTATGTTAACTATCTGTACACTGTGCACAGGCAGCATAACAGGCCGGGCCCTTACTAGGTTACTAGGTTTGCCACCAATGCAGAATGGAACAATGTCTTCTACAGAGTTTGGTAGGTATGGCAAGAATGTGTGAGTCTGCACGTTTCAGTCAACCTGTTTTCCCGTTGGGAACAATTTTGTCATACATGGATTTGCCAAACTCTCCATCTCTGTGATGTAACTCCTATGTACAGTTTAGGGTACATGGACAGTAGGTCTCTAGGTCTCTTTATCTACACAGCATGGAACAGCTGCACATTTCTTTCAATGTATGATGAATATTGTAGGCAGACATTGTCACAACTGAACTAGTATTGGATAACGCAGGCTTATCTAAATCCGCTCCTTCAGGACTGTCATAACAGAAGCAAACGTGTGAGTGCACATAATAATGTTTTGAAATAGTGGTGAAGTAAAAGTTTGTTTTTGTAACCCTTTAAACTTCTGGTTGAAAATGGCAGATTTGGGAACTAATAAGCGCCTACAATTGGAAGGCAGTGGCTGTACAGTAACATGTTATACATGATGTCAGAGCTCTGGCTCTGCATTAGTTTTGACCCAACAGCCGTTCTGAACTTGAGCACCCATCCCTACTGCTAATTGGTCAACTTTTGCAAATTCTTTGTCATCTGTTTGAGGGATATGCTGTAAATTAAGATGACTCGATGTATTCTGAAAGATGAGACGTTGAGGATTATACTTAATACCACTTTGATGATCCAAGCAAGCCAAACATCCGTGAGTCCAAATGTGCACTTCACATCTCCAAATCATAAAACTCAAGTCATATACAGTATCAACGTTTATGATCACTGTTTGATGTACAGTTACAAGATGACATGTGGTCATACCCTGGGATGTTCTGACCAGGAGGAGTCTGTTTGATGTACAGTTACAAGATGACATGTGGTCATACCCTGGGTTGTTCTGAACAGGAGGAGTCTGTTTGTTTATTGTGCGGAACAAGCACCTGAATGCACTTATGACTTCTTTCTACACACCTAAATGACTATATGTTCCTCTGTATTGCCTTGTGAAAGCCGAACGCTGTGCGATCCTGTTTGATAACTTAGTTAGTCATGTTGGCAATAGAACAAGCTTTAAAATCAAGCCCACCTGACCCAGATTGCCATTTCTAATGGACCCTTTTTAGGATTGTGTAAATAACAACAGTAATTGTGTGATGCAGGATTGTGTTATAAACAAATACAAGTGTGCTTGCTCTAGTTCCTCAACGGCACAGCTAGGAGAGTTCAAGACCCTTCTTTGAGTCATAAAAGTGCATTGAAATGTCTTAGGAACTGTGCACACTTTGGAGAGGTGTATGTCCACTTGGAGACACCAGTTAGACCCTTGTCATTTTTGTGTCTTATGTTGCACCTACCCCACAATTTCCAGGAATATTATTATGTTACTGAATGTATCCAGAGTATATTCAGATTTCGTTATCAACAACTGATGAAAAAGTAGAGTAAATATAAAATGAACAGTGTAATGGTTGGGTTCAGTCTTGTGCCAGGTGAACTGTTGTGTCCTCACCTTTTGGGCTACTCATTTTCCCATGATCTACAAACTCTTCCCTTTCAATTGCTACAATGGTTATGCATTTGCTTTTCATATTTTTTCTGTAAGAAACATTTCAATTTAGCCCTATCCATATAGGCCAATTCCCACGAGTGTAAAGGGTTAAGTCTTGGTGACATTTCCCACTATTGCCTTGGGTATAACCTAGTCCCAGTCATTCATTACGGGCCCCTAATGTAGAGCCTATGTTTAACTACTTTTCCTTGGTTTTTCTGAGAAGGACGATCTGACTTGATGCCAGCTTCTCATATCTTGTTGATTTTCTGAGAGGGTTATAAAAGTCTGTCCAGAAGCCAGTGACATTTCAATAACCATTTTACTGCTCAGACTGAGCAACAGACTAGGTCACATTCAGTGCATTCCACTCCGTAAACCAACAGGCTCCGCATTTAACCCTTTCTGAACAAATTCTAACGTGCACTACCTAGCATTTGAAAGAGGATAGGAAGCTTCCATTTATTGTGTTTCCAGTTTCACTGTCTGTTCTGTTGTTGCCATAGCTGCGTGAGGCCTATATCATTGTAGTGTTCCTACAGAGGGAAGTATCACAGAGATGAAGATTGTCAGTTTGTTTCCATAGTTCTTGCAACAAGTTGTGTCTTGCGTGAGGGCTCTTATCTAGGTTAATGAACAACTGGCTTGTAGAAACACGTCCACTTGTTTTCCTTCTAGTGACAATCTGTAACACATATTCTAGTGGGAGATGTACAGTGATTGTTGTTTAATGTGTAGGCCTGCTGAAGTAGAGCATCAGCTGCATAGCTTTCATTAGAAAGCTCAGTGAAACAGCCTAGTTCCAAGGTCCACAGTACATCAGACTGGAGCGTGATACATTGAGATGGTTCCAGCTACCCACAAACCTCCTTTCACCTCACCTTTCACCTCACCTCACACGGCCAGATTGGATCTATGCCTCACCAAACCTGCTAGAGACTATGGAAGGACTAGAATGTGATTCAGCATTGTTGATTAAAAGCTTTGATGGCTGTGGTTCTGTAAAGAATGCCCTTTAGGCTGCGGGCAAAAGATTTTGTAATAGTTGAACTTTTGACAAACTAATATTTGATGAATGCTAATAGGATTTCATCCGTGATCAGTCTCTCTGTGGCCAAAGCCTTAAGCATATTGACTGAAGGTGTTTTTTGTTTCTGTGTGTTTTTTGTTTTGTGTTTTTTTCAGGACTTCCAGAGCAGTACTACAGCCTGACGTGGTTTCTGAGCCCCATCCTGGGCCTGATCCTCACCCCTCTCATTGGCTCAGCCAGCGACCGCTGCACCCTGAAATGGGGCCGCAGGAGACCCTTCATCCTGGCACTCTGTGTGGGGGTGTTACTGGGAGTTTCTCTCTTCCTCAATGGGTCCCTCCTAGGTGAGCCTAGTGTCCATTGGTACTTAGTTTTGAGGGAGGTACTGACTGAGTTCCAAATGGAACCCTATTCCTTATGTAGTTCACTACTTTAGACCAGAGCCATTGAGCCCTCTGGGCTGTCGTCAAAAGTAGTGCACTATAAAGGTAATAGGGTGCGATGTGGGACGTAGGCACTATTTAATCATCATGTATTGGAAATGTGAAACTCCCTTAGATGCTCATGTTTGTTTTTTATATTTTCTGTATTGTATAATGATTCTTTAATGACAGTGCTATGCTATATAAATACTAGAAAATAAAGGAAAGCCGCACACTCTAAGAGCTCAGATGCAACAATTTAATAACCAACGTTTCGACATGCTACATAAATACAACACATTATTATTATTATTCCTTCTTCTTATTCTGTGTGCTGTAGGGTTAGCCCTCGGGGACGTTCCCAGCAGTCAGCCCATTGGGATAGTGCTGACGGTGCTGGGTGTGGTTCTACTGGACTTCAGTGCAGACGCCTCAGATGGGCCTATCAGAGCCTACCTGTTGGATGTAGCCGACACAGAGGAGCAGGACATGGCCCTCAACATACATGCCTTCTCTGCAGGTACACTATGCTGCCCTAGTTGTATTGGCTCCTTCTCAATAGGCTGTCCTTGATTCCTTGTGTCCTCTCCTCCCCACCTCCTCAAACAGTCGGAGGGAAGCAGGAAGAGGATTTAACCTGTTGAGGACAGACGTTCCGCTAGCGGAACCCCTAGCCAACAGCCAATGGCATCGCACGGCGCGAAATACAAAACCAACTAAAATACCACAATTCAATTTTCTCAAACAATGAACTATTTTACACCATTTTAAAGATAAACCACATTGTCCGATTTCAAAAAGGCTTTACAGCGAAAGCAAAACATTAGATTATGTTAGGAGAGTACATAAACACAAATAATCACACAGCCATTTTCCAAGCAAGCATATATCACATAAACCCAAACCACAGCTAAATTCAGCACTAACCTTTGATCTTCATCAGATGACACTCCTAGGACATTATGTTATACAATACATGCATGTTTTGTTCAATCAAGTTCATATTTATATCAAAAAGCAGCTTTTTACATTAGCATGTGATGTTCAGAACTAGCATACCCACCGAAAACTTCCGGTGAATTTACTAAATTACTCATGATAAACGTTCACAAAATACATAACAATTATTTTAAGAATTATAGATGCAGAACTCCTTTATGCAATCGCGGTGTCAGATTTTAAAATAGCTTTTCGGCGAAAGCACATTTTGCAATATTCTGAGTGCATAGCTCGGCCATCACGGCTAGCTATTTTGACACCCACCAAGTTTGGGACAACCTAAACTCAGAATTACCATTAGAAAAATTTGATTACCTTTGCTGTTCTTCGTCAGAATGCACTCCCAGGACATCTTCTTCAACAACAAATGTTGTTTTGGTTCCAAATAATCCATAGTTATATTCAAATAGCTCCGTTTTGTTCGTGCGTTCAGGTCACTATCCGAAGGGTGACGCGCGAGCGCATTTCGTGACAAAAAAATTCCAAATATTCCATTACCGTACTTAGAAGCATGTCAAACGCTGTTTAAAATCAATTTTTATGCTATTTTTCTTGTAAAATAGCGATAATATTCCAACCGGGCAACGTTGTATTCATTCAAAGGCTGAAAGAAAAAAATGGAGTAGTCTCGTGACCGCGCATCTCCAGTGTCACTGTCCCCAGGCTGACCACTTACAAATTCTCCTGCTGTTCTTCGCCCAGAGACAGCAGACACCCCATTCCACTTTCTGTCGGCTTTAGAGAGCCAATGGAAGCCTTAGAAAATGTCACGTTACAGCACAGATGCTGTATATTCGATAGAGATGCAACAGAAGGACGACAAATTGTCAGACAGGGCACTTCCTGTATGGAATCTTCTCAGGTTTTGGCCTGCCATATGAGTTCTGTTATACTCACAGACACCATTCAAACAGTTTTAGAAACTTTTGAGTGTTTTCTATCCAAATCTACTAATTATATGCATATTCTAGTTTCTGGGCAGGAGTAGTAACCAGATTAAATCGGGTACGTTTTTTATCCGGCCGGGAAAATACTGCCACCTATCCCAAAGAAGTTAAGAACCCTACAAGCACATTTCCTCTCCTCATATCCTGTTCTCTTTCTGCACTTTCATCTGCCGTTTTGAGGAGGAGGAGGCAGGGAGAGGACGGGAGGAGAGGACACTAAGACACTATAGAATCACTATGTAACTGCCAAGTCCACTCTATAACAGTTATTATTGCTCAATATTACGTTAAGAGAGCTATCAGTCATGTCTTGAGTCGGTTTTAAATTGATTTCATGTTGAAGCCGGGGTATATGATTGGTGGAGCGACATGTTTGGAATGTGAGGTCACATGGCGCCCCCTCTAAACAAATACAATCTTTACTTTTATTGGTCACGGTTGCTCCCGTGATGATTCCCTGAGGGGAATAAACAAAAACATGAGGAAAGTCATTTATCATCGGTATTTCGAGCACCGAACAACTCATAAAGTGGCTAGCTCTAACATTGTTTTGACATTGTGTTTTTGGCAGGGCTGGGAGGAGCGGTTGGCTACGTGCTGGGTGGCCTGGACTGGACCAGCACCATCCTGGGCACGGCCTTCAAGTCCCAGGAGCAGATCCTGTTTGTGTTTGCTGCCGTCATCTTCACCATATCTGTGACTCTACACATGTTCAGTATCAAGGAGGAGAGTTTTGAGGCTCGTGGTGACACTCCGAGAGAGGGAGACTCCGACAGCCTGTCCTCCTCAGGGAAACTGAAGGAGGGCTCAGCGGGGCCTCGTAGTATACCTCAGCTGGACGTTATAAGAGAGGAGGACGCCCAGTCAGAGAGAGAGCTCTTCATCAACGTGGACAGGGTGAGGAGTAAGAGCGACTCGGTGCTGGCCATGCCTGACGCCACCATCGAGCTGGACTCAGACCTGGACCAGGACGGTCATTTCCTGGCCGACATTGAGCCCTCCATCTTTCAGGACTACCCCCAAGATTTCTACCCTGGCACCCCTCAGAGACACGACAGTGGATGGGGCATCCAGGACCAGGAAGGCCCCCAGCCCGAGGCTCAGGCAGACAGCCAGCTGCCCCTCTTCCACCAGGACCCCTCCCCCTACTTCAGCAGGGAGCACATGTTGCTCAACAACCAGACCAACCAGGGAGCCAAGGGCCTCAACGGGGCCTCAGCGGCCACGGCCGTCCCCTCCAACCACACAGCCCGCGGGGCCAACAGCCAGGGCCGTATGCCAGGCCTGAGGCCGTCCAGCACCACCGCCGGGGCACGCCGCTTCCCCCACACCTTCTACCGCCAGCCGTCATTTACATTCTCTTACTATGGCCGCGTGGGTTCAGCACGATACCGCCACCGCAGAAACACCATGGGCAATCCAGCCGGCGCCAACCTCCGCATCAAGACCTCGCAGAGCATGAACGACATCTACGAGCACATGCAGCGGCGGCAGCAGAGGAGGGAGCTCCAGCAGAGCAGCACCACGCTGTCCAGCGGTGACTCTGAGAGTGACGACGGGGACGAGGGGGGCACCACGGTCAAGCTGCTGTGGCTGTCCATGTTGAAGATGCCCCCCCAGCTGCTGAGGCTCTGCGTCTGTCATCTCCTCACCTGGTTCTCCATCATCGCTGAGGCCGTCTTTTACACAGACTTCATGGGACAGGTCATCTATGCTGGAGACCCCACAGTAAGAACCGGTCCAGTCCTCCATTGTAATTCATTGTTTATTGTAGTTCATTATAGTTTGTAGTTTATTTCAGTTGGAGAATGAGCAAACTCTTCTTTTATTTGTCCATCTTTCCTCAATAATCTACTGATCCTGTTTTCTTTCCTACTCTTCTTTCGTATTCTCTGTTTCTCCTCTGCAGGACAGGGAACCCTCTGAGAATCACTAGGTCTCTGTTTCTCCTCTGCAGGACAGGGAACCATCTGAGAATCACTAGGTCTCTGTTTCTCCTCTGCAGGACAGGGAACCCTCTGAGAATCACTAGGTCTCTGTTTCTCCTCTGCAGGACAGGGAACCCTCTGAGAATCACTAGGTCTCTGTTTCTCCTCTGTAGGACAGGGAACCCTCTGAGAATCACTAGGTCTCTGTTTCTCCTCTGCAGGACAGGGAACCCTCTGAGAATCACTAGGTCTCTGTTTCTCCTCTGCAGGACAGGGAACCCTCTGAGAATCACTAGGTCTCTGTTTCTCCTCTGCAGGACAGGGAACCCTCTGAGAATCACTAGGTCTCTGTTTCTCCTCTGCAGGACAGGGAACCCTCTGAGAATCACTAGGTCTCTGTTTCTCCTCTGTAGGACAGGGAACCCTCTGAGAATCACTAGGTCTCTGTTTCTCCTCTGCAGGACAGGGAACCATCTGAGAATCACTAGGTCTCTGTTTCTCCTCTGCAGGACAGGGAACCCTCTGAGAATCACTAGGTCTCTGTTTCTCCTCTGCAGGACAGGGAACCCTCTGAGAATCACTAGGTCTCTGTTTCTCCTCTGCAGGACAGGGAACCCTCTGAGAATCACTAGGTCTCTGTTTCTCCTCTGTAGGACAGGGAACCCTCTGAGAATCACTAGGTCTCTGTTTCTCCTCTGCAGGACAGGGAACCATCTGAGAATCACTAGGTCTCTGTTTCTCCTCTGCAGGACAGGGAACCCTCTGAGAATCACTAGGTCTCTGTTTCTCCTCTGTAGGACAGGGAACCCTCTGAGAATCACTAGGTCTCTGTTTCTCCTCTGCAGGACAGGGAACCCTCTGAGAATCACTAGGTCTCTGTTTCTCCTGTAGGACAGGGAACCCTCTGAGAATCACTAGGTCTCTGTTTCTCCTCTGCAGGACAGGGAACCCTCTGAGAATCACTAGGTCTCTGTTTCTCCTCTGCAGGACAGGGAACCCTCTGAGAATCACTAGGTCTCTGTTTCTCCTCTGCAGGACAGGGAACCCTCTGAGAATCACTAGGTCTCTGTTTCTCCTCTGCAGGACAGGGAACCCTCTGAGAATCACTAGGTCTCTGTTTCTCCTCTGCAGGACAGGGGACTCTCTGAGAATCACTAGGTCTCTGTTTCTCCTCTGTAGGACAGGGAACCCTCTGAGAATCACTAGGTCTCTGTTTCTCCTCTGTAGGACAGGGAACCCTCTGAGAATCACTAGGTCTCTGTTTCTCCTCTGTAGGACAGGGAACCCTCTGAGAATCACTAGGTCTCTGTTTCTCCTCTGCAGGACAGGGAACCCTCTGAGAATCACTAGGTCTCTGTTTCTCCTCTGCAGGACAGGGAACCCTCTGAGAATCACTAGGTCTCTGTTTCTCCTCTGCAGGACAGGGAACCCTCTGAGAATCACTAGGTCTCTGTTTCTCCTCTGCAGGACAGGGAACCCTCTGAGAATCACTAGGTCTCTGTTTCTCCTCTGCAGGACAGGGAACCCTCTGAGAATCACTAGGTCTCTGTTTCTCCTCTGCAGGACAGGGAACCCTCTGAGAATCACTAGGTCTCTGTTTCTCCTCTGTAGGACAGGGAACCCTCTGAGAATCACTAGGTCTCTGTTTCTCCTCTGCAGGACAGGGAACCCTCTGAGAATCACTAGGTCTCTGTTTCTCCTCTGTAGGACAGGGAACCCTCTGAGAATCACTAGGTCTCTGTTTCTCCTCTGCAGGACAGGGAACCCTCTGAGAATCACTAGGTCTCTGTTTCTCCTCTGTAGGACAGGGAACCCTCTGAGAATCACTAGGTCTCTGTTTCTCTTCTGTAGGACAGGGAACCCTCTGAGAATCACTAGGTCTCTGTTTCTCCTCTGTAGGACAGGGGACCCTCTGAGAATCACTAGGTCTCTGTTTCTCCTCTGCAGGACAGGGAACCCTCTGAGAATCACTAGGTCTCTGTTTCTCCTCTGCAGGACAGGGAACCCTCTGAGAATCACTAGGTCTCTGTTTCTCCTCTGCAGGACAGGGAACCCTCTGAGAATCACTAGGTCTCTGTTTCTCCTCTGTAGGACAGGGAACCCTCTGAGAATCACTAGGTCTCTGTTTCTCTTCTGTAGGACAGGGAACCCTCTGAGAATCACTAGGTCTCTGTTTCTCCTCTGTAGGACAGGGAACCCTCTGAGAATCACTAGGTCTCTGTTTCTCCTCTGCAGGACAGGGAACCCTCTGAGAATCACTAGGTCTCTGTTTCTCCTCTGCAGGACAGGGAACCCTCTGAGAATCACTAGGTCTCTGTTTCTCCTCTGTAGGACAGGGAACCCTCTGAGAACCACTAGGTCTACTGACAAGGGCTCAAGTTATTTTAAATGCCTATGTAATGTTTTTTAATGGGACAAAATGTTAATTCTGATAATATGCACAATTTTGTGTTACAAATTGCTTTAGGAGTTTCTGGACTTCTATATGTTCTAGTTTCTCCATCTAGGCTCCTGCTAACTCCACTGAACTGCAGAACTACCATAAAGGGGTTCAGATGGGCTGCTGGGGACTGGTTGTCTATGCTGCTACTGCTGCAGTCTGCTCAGGTAGGTCCTACTCCTTAGAGAAATACACAGTATGAACAGCTACATGGACAGAGTGGACAGCTACATGGACAGAGTGGACAGCTACATGGACAGAGTGGACAGCTACATGGACAGAGTGGACAGCTACATGGACAGAGTGGACAGCTACATGGACAGAGTGGACAGCTACATGGACAGAGTGGACAGCTACATGGACAGCTACCTGGACAGCTACATGGACAGCTACATGGACAGCTACCTGGACAGCTACATGGACAGCTACGTGGACAACAACATGTACAGCACCGTGGACGGTATGGACAGCACCGTGGACGGTGTGGACAGCACCGTGGACGGTGTGGACAGCACCGTGGACGGTGTGGACAGCACCGTGGACGGTGTGGACAGCAACGTGAACAGCAACGTGTACGGTATGAACAGCAACGTGTACAGTATGAACAGCAAAATGAACAGCAACGTGTACGGTATGGACAGCAACGTGTACGGTATGGACAGCAACGTGTACGGTATGAACAGCAACGTGTACGGTATGAACAGCAACGTGTACGGTATGAACAGCAACGTGTACAGTATGGAGAGCAAAATGAACAGCAACGTGTACGGTATGAACAGCAACGTGTACAGTATGAACAGCAAAATGAACAGCAACGTGTACGGTATGAACAGCAACATGTACAGTATGAACAGCAATGTGTACAGTATGAACAGCAACGTGTACGGTATGGACAGCAACGTGTACGGTATGGACAGCAACGTGTACAGTATGAACAGCAACGTGTACGGTATGAACAGCAACGTGTACAGTATGGAGAGCAAAATGAACAGCAACGTGTACGGTATGAACAGCAACGTGTACAGTATGAACAGCAAAATGAACAGCAACGTGTACGGTATGAACAGCAACATGTACAGTATGAACAGCAACGTGTACAGTATGGACAGCAAAATGAACAGCAACGTGTACAGTATGGACAGCAAAATGAACAGCAACGTGTACAGTATGAACAGCAACGTGTACGGTATGAACAGCAACGTGTACGGTATGAACAGCAACGTGGACAGCAACGTGTACAGTATGGACAGCAACGTGTACGGTATGAACAGCAACGTGTACGGTATGAACAGCAACATGTACAGTATGAACAGCAAAATGAACAGCAACGTGTACGGTATGAACAGCAACATGTACAGTATGAACAGCAAAATGAACAGCAACGTGTACAGTATGGACAGCAAAATGAACAGCAACGTGTACGGTATGGACAGCAACGTGTACGGTATGAACAGCAACGTGTACGGTATGAACAGCAACGTGTACGGTATGAACAGCAACGTGTACGGTATGAACAGCAACGTGTACGGTATGAACAGCAACGTGTACAGTATGGACAGCAACGTGTACGGTATGGACATCAACGTGTACAGTATGAACAGCAACGTGTACGGTATGAACAGCAACGTGTACAGTATGAACAGCAAAATGAACAGCAACGTGTACGGTATGGACAGCAACGTGTACGGTATGGACAGCAACGTGTACGGTATGAACAGCAACGTGTACGGTATGAACAGCAACGTGTACAGTATGAACAGCAAAATGAACAGCAACATGTACGGTATGAACAGCAACGTGTACAGTATGAACAGCAAAATGAACAGCAACGTGTACGGTATGAACAGCAACATGTACAGTATGAACAGCAAAATGAACAGCAACGTGTACAGTGAACAGCAACGTGTACAGTATGAACAGCAATGTGTATACCAAAGAGTGAGGACTTGACTCACACCCAGTATAGTGAGTACTAAGTACATGCTACTTAATGCAACACATTTGTGCCAACTCAATAATGTTGCGTATGTGGTATTTGTTGACAGCTGTTCTCCAGAAGTACCTGGACAACTACGACCTGAGCATTAAGGTCATCTACATCCTGGGTACTCTGAGCTTCTCCCTGGGAACCGCCGTCATGGCCATCTTCCCTAACGTCTACGTTGCCATGGTGATGATCAGCACCATGGGCATCATCTCCATGAGTATCTCCTACTGCCCCTACGCTCTGCTGGGCCAGTACCACGAGAACAAGCAGGTGAGGATCCCTATGGATCACTGTGGAACACCATAGATCACTATACACTGAGATTATAAAACATTAGGAACACATTCTTAATGTTGAGTTCCACCCCACTATACACTGAGTGTACAAAACATTAGGAACACCTTCCTAATATTGAGTTGCACCCCCTCCCTTTTGCCCTCAGAACAGCCTCAATATGTCAGAGCATGGACTCTACAAGGTGTCAAGTGTTCCACGGGGATGCTGGCACATGTTGACTCCCACGTTTCCCACAGTTGTAAAATGAGCTGGATGTCCTTTGGGTGGTGGACCATTCTTGATACATTCCCTCAATGTGTGAAGCTGAACGTCCGATAGCTGTAGTGTAGCAGAGCCGGTACATGATTTCTGTCTCACGTCCTTTCTGTTAAATGGTAACAGAACTACATGCCCACATGTCTTGTAGGGTTAAATGAGACTATACACTGAGAATACCAAACATTAGGAACTCCTCAGAACAGCCTCAATTCGTTGGGGCATGGACTCTACAAGGTGTCGAAAGTGTTCCACAGGGATGCTGGCCCATGTTGACTCCAATGCTTCCCATAGTTGTCAAGTTGGCTCGATGTCCTTTGGGTGGTGGACCATTCTTGATACACACAGGAAACTGTTGAGCATGAAAAACCCAGCAGCGTTGCAGTTCTTGACTCAAACTGGTACGCCTGACACCTACTACCATACCCCGTTCAAAGGCACTTCAATCTTTTGTCTTGTCCATTCAACCTCTGAATGGCACACATACACAATCCATGTCCCAATTGTCTCAAGGCTTAAAAATCCTTAGAAATAAAGGAGGACCAAGGCACTCTTCATATAATTATTTAAAATGCCATTTTGTATGGCATGTTCAATGAAAACAAAGTTTAAACTCAGTTTCAGCTGCATGGCCTTCGTCTTCAACATGTCTCCTCTTCATCTACACTGATTGAAGTGGATTTAACAGGTGACATCAATAAGGGATCATAGCTTTCACCTGGATTCACCTGGTCAGTCTGTCATGGAAAGAGCAGGTGTTCTTAATGTTTTGTACACTCAGTGTAGATTACTTTAGTTCTCTATAGATCTTAACAGACCTAGTTAGTAGACTCTGCCAGTACCATGAGAACAAGGATGTCGGTACACTTCCAAACTGGTCATATTGTCAATAAAAACGACTTTATATGGATATGTTGCTCATTCTAGGCCAATGTGATGATAATTGAGTTTGGAACTAGGTTATTACCTATCTTTGAACTGATGTGAGCGATTAGTAAAAAATGTTTTTAAAAATTCCCTCTGTCTTTACCGCAGTACATCCACAACAGTCCGGGGAAGTCGCGACGAGGCTTCGGCATCGACTGTGCCATACTGTCGTGCCAGGTGTACATTGCCCAGATCCTGGTGGCGTCTGCGCTGAGCACGGTGGTGGACGCGGTTGGCAGCGTGCGGGTCATCCCAATGATGGCCTCTGGAGGCTCCTTCCTGGGCTTCCTCACCTCCACCTTCCTGGTCATCTACCCAGACTCCTCCACTCCCACCACTACGCAGGACCAGGATGGGTATGGAGAGGAGGGGACTCCAGCCCTGGTGGCCCCAGAACCAGGCCCCAGTGGTAGTAGTATGCAGGAGCCAGTAGTCCTGCTCAAAACGTCGCCCAAGGGCAGCAGCAGCACGGCTAACTACGAGTCCACTATTTAGCAAAGAAGAAGCGGGGCAAAGACAAAATACTGGTGGCATCTCAATAGTCATAAAGTGGATTCCTCTCTTTGTCTCCTTTCTTTAATCTGCACAGATATCTGGTGGAGAAAGACAGTGACCAAACCTTAACACTCACTAGTCACATGAGTTCCAGTGGGATGGACTGTTCCAATGAACATGTTGTGCATTTCTTGACATATGGCTGTTTTTCTTTTCCTCGTGGGGTTCAAATGTTTGTGGTTTCACTGGGTGCATCCCAAATAGCACCCTACTCCCTTTTATAGTTCACTTCTTTTGACCTGGGTCCATAAGGGTCTGGTCAAATGTAGTGCACTAAATAGGGAATAGGGTGCCATTTGGGACTAATTCACAGTTAGAAAGACCTGTAGGAGGCAATATCAGACTGAGTATCCACCTCATACACAGGATCTAATGCTGGACTCTTTTTTACACATGGTATCTAATGCTGGACTCTTTTTCTTAAATGTGACTTGGACTTTTTCTTTAGATGGTTATTTAGACTGCACATGCATATTGTCACTGCATTTCTACATTCAAAACATGTTTTATTGATTTTATTTTGTGATTGTACAAAATGGTTGGAGTGACCGATCAACTTTTTTAGATCAAACTTAGTTTCCCCACAGACAGAATGCTATAGGAGTCGCTATGTTACTGTGACCTCACTAAAGATGCTGCAGCCACAGAGGATCAAGTTTAGAACAGTATAGGAGTCGCTCTGTTACTGTGACCTCACTAAAGATGCTGCAGCCACAGAGGATCCAGTTCAGAACAGTGTAGGAGTCTGTCTTACTGTGACCTCACTAAAGACACTGCAGCCACAGAGGATCCAGTTCAGAACAATATAGGAGTCGCTCTGTTACTGTAACCTCACTAAAGATGCTGCAGCCACAGAGGATCAAGTTTAGAACAGTATAGGAGTCGCTCTGTTACTGTGACCTCACTAAAGATGCTGCAGCCACAGAGGATCCAGTTCAGAACAGTGTAGGAGTCTGTCTTACTGTGACCTCACTAAAGACACTGCAGCCACAGAGGATCCAGTTCAGAACAATATAGGAGTCTCTGTTACTGTGACCTCACTAAAGATGCTGCAGCCACAGAGGATCCAGTTCAGAACAGTGTAGGAGTCTGTCTTACTGTGACCTCACTAAAGACACTGCAGCCACAGAGGATCCAGTTCAGAACAATATAGGTGTCTCTGTTACTGTGACCTCACTAAAGACGCTGCAGCCACAAAGGATCCAGTTCAGAACAATATAGGAGTCTCTGTTACTGTGACCTCACTAAAGATACTGCAGCCACAGAGGATCCAGTTCAGAACAATATAGGTGTCTCTGTTACTGTGACCTCACTAAAGATGCTGCAGCCACAGAGGATCCAGTTCAGAACAATATAGGAGTCGCTCTGTTACTGTAACCTCACTAAAGATGCTGCAGCCACAGAGGATCAAGTTTAGAACAGTATAGGAGTCTGTCTTACTGTGACCTCACTAAAGATGCTGCAGCCACAGAGGATCAAGTTTAGAACAGTGTAGGAGTCCCTGTTACTGTGACCTCACTAAAGATGCTGCAGCCACAGAGGATCAAGTTTAGAACAGTATAGGAGTCGCTCTGTTACTGTGACCTCACTAAAGATGCTGCAGCCACAGAGGATCCAGTTCAGAACAGTGTAGGAGTCTGTCTTACTGTGACCTCACTAAAGACACTGCAGCCACAGAGGATCCAGTTCAGAACAATATAGGTGTCTCTGTTACTGTGACCTCACTAAAGACGCTGCAGCCACAGAGGATCCAGTTCAGAACAATATAGGTGTCTCTGTTACTGTGACCTCACTAAAGATGCTGCAGCCACAGAGGATCCAGTTCAGGGTCAGTCGGTTACATTCCCTGTTATAAACACCCTCCACTAACTCAATTTCTTCTGTCTATTGACATGTATATCATGAAAACACTCAGGGCTATTATACAGCACAGACAATATGATGTCCAGGTTACACCAAAAGTCCAAAAAAGCATTCAGGACATTCCTTTTTGTAGCTCATATTTGCCATTTACTGGGTTGAGTGGCCTATAGCCTACTGTTTACATGACAGAGTTGGATAAACGTTATCAGCCTTAAGATAATCAAATGCTGAAGTGATGATGCTTACACTAACACATATCAATGTTTTTAAAAGGGAAAATGTAAACATCGATTATAGTATGCTGCATGGAAGGATACTAGATTTCATACGACGACTAGTAATTACAAATGGTCTATGACCATAAGATGCCTTTGGACCCATCCAGCATTGAAGAAACCCTACACTGTACTGTGCTACAGTAAGTAGCCCTCTTGTTCTGAACCATCTGTTCCACAGGGTAACGTACAAGAAAGGATATGGCTATATGTTTTTACATTTAACAACTGCAAAAGCTGCACAATAAACTTTAAGAACTTTAAGACAGGACAGTGTGTGTGTCATTATCTGGCAGAGCATTCATGCAAATCTGTTGAGAAATCTATATAGAGATTAACGGACAAAGTCCCAAACGGCACCCTATTCCCTATGTAGTGCGCTACTTTTGACTAGAGTCCTACGGGGCATGTACATCTAATGAGCTGTGTGGGCCTAGAAGGTATTCCCAGACCCAGAGTGTTGGGTTGAGGAGTTGTTCCACCTACGTGAGGTAGTAGGTAGCCAGGGTCGTATTCACTAGGAACCAAATGGAAGTAAAGGGGCAGAAACGGGGACGGACCTACCTGAATTTATCCAATAAAAAAGTGTCCTATTGCAAAGTGTTTTGCTACGGTGTTCTCAAATGAAGAGGATTCATCATCACAGCCAGCAGGAACATCTGGCTCTAGAAAGTGGGAAAAGGAACTTTGTCTTTTTGGTACATTTTACTTAACTGCTGTAATTTGAGAGGTTTGGTTGTAATGGGGAAAATATAAATGTCTAACTAGTTGTGAATAGTTTGTTTGGGAATGTGTGCAAATGAGAAATTAAATTGGTCATGCTCAAGTATCAATCTTAATTTATATTATAATCTCAACATTTTGGTTTCAAAGTCGAGCAATGATTTTGTCAAAGTGGAAATGTTATAATCCCTTCTGCTGTTGAACTGTACAGACGTGTTACACCCTGTTAACAACTAACCTGCTGACCCTGTTAACAACTAACCTGCTGACCCTGTTAACTAACCTGCTGACCCTGTTAACAACTAACCTGCTGACCCTGTTAACAACTAACCTGATAACCCTGTTAACAACTAACCTGCTGACCCTGTTAACAACTAACCTGCTGACCCTGTTAACAACTAACCTGCTGACCCTGATAACAACTAACCTGCTGACCCTGTTAACTAACCTGCTGACCCTGTTAACAACTAACCTGCTGACCCTGTTAACAACTAACCTGCTGACCCTGATAACAACTAACCTGCTGACCCTGTTAACTAACCTGCTGACCCTGTTAACAACTAACCTGCTGACCCTGTTAACAACTAACCTGCTGACCCTGTTAACAACTAACCTGCTGACCCTGATAACAACTAACCTGCTGACTCTGTTAACAACTAACCTGCTGACCCTGATAACAACTAACCTGCTAACCCTGTTAACAACTAACCTGCTAACCCTGTTAACAACTAACCTGCTGACCCTGTTAACAACTAACCTGCTAATCCTGTTAACAACTAAACTGCTGACCCTGTTAACAACTAACCTGCTGACCCTGTTAACAACTAACCTGCTGACCCTGTTAACAACTAACCTGCTAACCCTGTTAACAACTAACCTGCTGACCCTGTTAACAACTAACCTGCTAACCCTGTTAACAACTAACCTGCTGACCCTGATAACAACTAACCTGCTGACCCTGTTAACAACTAACCTGCTGACCCTGTTAACAACTAACCTGCTGACCCTGTTAACAACTAACCTGCTGACCCTGTTAACAACTAACCTGCTAACCCTGTTAACAACTAACCTGCTGACCCTGTTAACAACTAACCTGCTAACCCTGTTAACAACTAACCTGCTGACCCTGTTAACAACTAACCTGCTAACCCTGTTAACAACTAACCTGCTAACCCTGTTAACAACTAACCTGCTGACCCTGTTAACAACTAACCTGCTGACCCTGTTAACAACTAACCTGCTGACCCTGTTAACAACTAACCTGCTGACCCTGTTAACAACTAACCTGCTGACCCTGTTAACAACTAACCTGCTAACCCTGTTAACAACTAACCTGCTGACCCTGTTAACAACTAACCTGCTGACCCTGTTAACAACTAACCTGCTAACCCTGTTAACAACTAACCTGCTGACCCTGTTAACAACTAACCTGCTAACCCTGTTAACTAACCTGCTGACCCTGTTAACAACTAACCTGCTGACCCTGGTAACAACTAACCTGCTGACCCTGTTAACAACTAACCTGCTGACCCTGATAACTAACCTGCTAACCCTGTTAACAACTAACCTGCTGACCCTGATAACAACTAACCTGCTGACCCTGTTAACAACTAACCTGCTGACCCTGATAACTAACCTGCTAACCCTGATAACAACTAACCTGCTGACCCTGATAACAACGAACCTGCTGACCCTGTTAACTAACCTGCTGACCCTGTTAACAACTAACCTGCTAACCCTGTTAACAACTAACCTGCTAACCGTGTTAACTAACCTGCTGACCCTGTTAACAACTAACCTGCTGACCCTGTTAACAACTAACCTGATAAACCTGTTAACAACTAACCTGCTAACCCTGTTAACAACTAACCTGATAACCCTGTTAACAACTAACCTGCTGACCCTGTTAACAACTAACCTGCTGACCCTGTTAACAACTAACCTGCTGACCCTGTTAACAACTAACCTGCTGACGCTGTTAACAACTAACCTGCTGACCCTGATAACTAACCTGCTGAACCTGTTAACAACTAACCTGCTGACCCTGTTAACAACTAACCTGCTGACCCTGATAACAACTAACCTGCTGACCCTGATAACAACTAACCTGCTAACCCTGTTAACAACTAACCTGCTGACCCTGTTAACAACTAACCTGCTAACCCTGTTAACAACTAACCTGCTGACCCTGTTAACAACTAACCTGCTGACCCTGATAACTGACCTGATAAACCTGTTAACAACTAACCTGCTGACCCTGTTAACAACTAACCTGCTGACCCTGTTAACTAACCTGATAAACCTGTTAACAACTAACCTGCTGACCCTGATAACAACTAACCTGATAACCCTGTTAACAACTAACCTGATAACCCTGTTAACAACTAACCTGCTGACCCTGATAACTAACCTGATAACCCTGTTAACAACTAACCTGCTGACCCTGATAACTAACCTGATAACCCTGTTAACAACTAACCTGATAACCCTGTTAACAACTAACCTGCTGACCCTGATAACTAACCTGCTGACCCTGATAACAACTAACCTGATAACCCTGTTAACAACTAACCTGATAACCCTGTTAACAGCTAACCTGCTGACCCTGATAACTAACCTGATAACCCTGTTAACAACTAACCTGATAACCCTGTTAACAACTAACCTGCTGACCCTGATAACTAACCTGCTGACCCTGATAACAACTAACCTGATAACCCTGTTAACAACTAACCTGCTGACCCTGATAACAACTAACCTGATAACCCTGTTAACAACTAACCTGCTGACCCTGTTAACAACTAACCTGATAACCCTGTTAACAACTAACCTGCTGACCCTGATAACTAACCTGATAACCCTGTTAACAACTAACCTGCTAACCCTGTTAACAACTAACCTGCTGACCCTGTTAACAACTAACCAACTGGCCTTCCCTGTAGCTCAGTTGGTAGAGCATGGTGTTTGCAACACCAGGGTTGTGGGTTCGATTCCCACGGGGGGCCAGCACAGGAAAAAAAAAAAAGAAAAAAAAAATGTATGAAATTGTATGAAATGTATGCATTCACTACTGTAAGTCGCTCTGGATAAGAGCGTCTGCTAAATGACTAAAATGTAAAAAAAATGTAACCTGCTGACCCTGTTAACAACTAACCTGCTGACCCTGTTAAGAACTAACCTGCTAACCCTGTTAACAACTAACCTGCTGACCCTGTTAACAACTAACCTGATAACCCTGTTAACAACTAACCTGATAACCCTGTTAACAACTAACCTGCTGACCCTGTTAACAACTAACCTGCTAACCCTGTTAACAACTAACCTGATGACCATGTTAACAACTAACCTGCTAACCCTGTTAACAACTAACCTGCTGACCCTGTTAACAACTAACCTGCTTACCCTGTTAACAACTAACCTGCTGACCCTGATAACTAACCTGATAAACCTGTTAACAACTAACCTGCTGACCCTGTTAACAACTAACCTGCTGACCCTGTTAACAACTAACCTGCTGACCCTGTTAACAACTAACCTGCTAACCCTGTTAACAACTAACCTGCTAACCCTGTTAACAACTAACCTGCTGACCCTGTAAACAACTAACCTGCTGACCCTGTTAACAACTAACCTGCTGACCCTGATAACTAACCTGATAAACCTGTTAACAACTAACCTGCTGACCCTGTTAACAACTAACCTGCTGACCCTGTTAACAACTAACCTGCTGACCCTGTTAACTAACCTGATAAACCTGTTAACAACTAACCTGCTGACCCTGATAACAACTAACCTGATAACCCTGTTAACAACTAACCTGATAACCCTGTTAACAACTAACCTGCTGACCCTGATAACTAACCTGATAACCCTGTTAACAGCTAACCTGCTGACCCTGATAACTAACCTGATAACCCTGTTAACAACTAACCTGATAACCCTGTTAACAACTAACCTGCTGACCCTGTTAACTAACCTGCTGACCCTGTTAACAACTAACCTGCTAACCCTGTTAACAACTAACCTGCTGACCCTGATAACAACTAACCTGCTAACCCTGTTAACAACTAACCTGCTGACCCTGTTAACTAACCTGATAAACCTGTTAACAACTAACCTGCTGACCCTGACAACAACTAACCTGATAACCCTGTTAACAACTAACCTGCTGACCCTGATAACAACTAACCTGATAACCCTGTTAACAACTAACCTGCTGACCCTGTTAACAACTAACCTGCTGACCCTGATAACTAACCTGCTGACCCTTATAACAACTAACCTGCTGACACTGATAACTAAGCTGTTGATCCTAACACTGTTAATTAACATGATATTTGTGTACAAATGGAGGATAGGTAATGAATGCACCTTTAAATATCAAAATGCTTTCCCTCCCCAAATGTGTGCAAATGTAATTATAATTACCAGCAGTGGTTGCCTTCTTCGAAGAAGCGGAATATTTATACCATTATTGCGACTTTGTTAACACAACTTAAATTGAGTGTTGTTGCATTGTTACAGTGTTGCAAATTGCTCACTAGATGGCACTATAACAAAGTCGATAGAGAAACCGAATGAGTCTTCTGACATAATTTAATATAGCAGTTTTGTTAAGTAGGCAATGCAGCTTCTTAACTTCTACGACAGCAAATTAGAATGCACAAGGTTTTGAATTCCTTACAAAAGTAGGAGAAACTGCATTTTTCCAGTACACATGATTTTGTATCCTTTCTGAAAGCAGGAAGCAGCACACTGTTAATCGCAGTCAGACAGATAACAGCATTTCCTGGGAAGGTCAATTGAACTGCATTGTTTACAGAGGTGTTTTGATTCTCTTTCGGTGGCTACAAATTCAGTCAAACGAATTTCATTGACTTTGGCCCGTGATCTTGGATTAACGATGGACCAACAGGTTGGTGAAGATCATTACTTTGCATTTGAAATAAATCAGTTAAAGACTAACTTTCTGTTTTGACAATTTACATTTTTATATGTAGCTGAGCTACCTTCTATATTTTTATGAAAACATGAATATGCTTTGACAGTGATGTATGCACCGTAGCTATTGATTGACACACAACATGGAATTTGATCATCACATGCTCTTGGCCTATAAAGGTATCTTGGCTCTTTCAGTATGGCGTGTATGGGAAGAGAGCGGAGGTAATCAATGTTGACAAGTTTTCCAGAGACACCAATTCATCAATGGAAACGAAATGCATTGTATGTCAGTCAAAGAGTACTGAACAGGCTGGGAATATGGGGAGGTGGGGGATGAAGCAGACAAAAGGAGTGTCAGATTTGAGCCTATTTCACTGTAACACATTCATTTTAGTGCTGCTTCTAATTGTCTAGTTCAGACTACAACTGCAATGGACTTGTGACATAAACCGCTGAAATCACATAAAGCATTTCATGGTTTCAGTTCTGCAGCTATAATGACGTGATGCATTTGTAACGCTTGTTGCTCTCATATGCAAAGCTATGCAGGAACTGGTGACAGGTCGCTTTTCAGACAGCCCATTAGAAAATCACGCCTCTATTGTAGATTTTTTTTATTTTTTTTATTTCACCTTTATTTAACCAGGTAGGCAAGTTGAGAACAAGTTCTCATTTACAATTGCGACCTGGCCAAGATAAAGCAAAGCAGTTCGACAACATACAAAAACACAGAGTTACACATGGAGGAAAACAACATACAATCAATGATGCAGTAGAAAAAAATAAGACTATATACAATGTGAGCAAATGATGTGAGATAATGGAGGTAAAGGCAAAAAAATGCCATGGTGGCAAAGTAAATAAAGTATGGCAAGAAAAAACACTGGAATGGTAGATTTGTAGTTTGAAGAAAGTTAAAAGTTAAAATATAAATAATATGCCAAAGGGATATGAGTGCAGTTACCAAGTTTTTTTTATATTACTTATTTTTTTATCTAAAAAGACACTTATTTTCAATAAAGTAGCTCTAGGCCACCCACCCATCATAAAGTGAACTGTGCCACTCCTCAATAGAGTTTTCTCAGTGACCTATTAAAGGGTATCTCCATCTTCAGCACACATGAATCCAATTTGTCCAGAAATTCCCCTCAAGCAGGGAAATTCAATTAAAGTTGGTTTAGGTGGCTGCCTTTACAGAGGAGACGAGCTTGTACTTTACATGACTAAGGCTGTATGTCCTCCAACTCTGGTTTGTTGTTTGGTGAGGTGATGCCATAGTTGCTTTTGATGACACCTTTTTTAATGGTTTCTCAGAGCAGAGGATGCTCTCTTTAATTTGGTTTGTTGTCCTAGTAGTGATCAGGTGAGCTGTGTTTCAAGCCTGAGCCTCTTGGCTTGTTGTTGTAAATATCTATTAAAAGGTGATATAATATAATAAGCAGGATGTCATGTGCTCTTTATCTTGTTAGCCAGCTGCTGTGATCAAGGGTATAACAACTTACCCAAATGAACAAGCTAAGGAGTGTGACTTATGTTTCTGAAGAACAATCTCTTTCTGTCTCTCGCCCTCTTTCTCTGTCTCTCTGTCTCCCTCTCTCCCTCTCGCTTGCTCCTCCAAAGTACACATTCCATGCTTGGATGTGATTCCACCATTGTGAGCCTGATGTACAGAGGAGGAAAGATGGCAGACCATCTTCCCTCAGGGTTACTGGAAGCATGTGTTGTCGTCGGAGCCTCTGGGGATAAACTCAAGGATGTCTACCAGGTAATACCAATCAGCAAATGTATTTTTTTAATACAGAGCTTATTAGAGAGATGAGCTAGATCGTTGATTAGAAATGTAAAATGGGGGTTAACATGGATTGTTCTGTTTAGTCTCTACAGCAGGGCAACACGACAACAGACATCTTTTCTTTAGACCCAGAGGTCTTGCAAGTCCACGTGCCTCCATTTGTGACCAAAGAGAATGCAGATGAGTCTGGTGTCCCCAGAACCTTTAGTCGAGTCCAGTGCAGACGGTCCTTCATCAAGAAGAAGGAGAGGCCAGTGGTGGCTCCTAGTGGCCCTGGAGGGGCCGGGAGCAGTGAGGGGGCCACTGTCACGGAGGATGTCAGCGTCCCCAAGGACATCGACCTCATGGCCCTGCCCCAACTCTGCTTTCCAGGTAGAGGTATATTGTGAGGCTGATAGCCAGTTAAATGTGTCATTGTTGGGATTATAAAGATGACCTGACTTGAGGTAAACACCATACCAAAATGAAGGCTGACAGACATCCCTATTTACAATGTCATTAAAACATTAGCTTGAAGACATCGCCCAATGCACTGTCTAACAATAGAGAGATACAAATAATCCTTACTTTTCTGAAATCAGGGGGGCTTCAAGTAACAAATGAACCAAAAGAAGAGCGTTTTCACTTTCTAGTCTTCACGGATGTGTTCGGTAACCAAACCCATGGAGTGGTTGTTCAGTGTTGTAGACCATTTCAGGTGGGTGTTTTTCCTTTTTATTCTCCTGCATAAACATGTCATCATTTTCATTATAAAGCTGTGCAAAACAAAACAGTGTTAAGCGCTTTCGCTATGACGCTCCTTCCTGCGAAAGACTCAATGCTCACACAGTTGATTTGTCACTTCTGTCCTCGTAGGAAGGGTCGGTGTTCTATCAGAATGGACACTGGTCGTCCACCAGGACCACTAAGCTCTACACTGCTTATGCCATCTGTGTCATATCCAAGCATCCTTATTACAATGCTCTGAAGGACTGTCTGTCTTGGTAAGGGTCAATACGTATTCACTACAGCCATATCTGTGTGTTGGCATTTCTTAAATCATTCTCTTCTGTACACTTCCGTAGTTTGCTGGTGCAGCTTAGAACATGCAGGTTGTCTGAAGAGAGGGTGAAGGAATTTGCAGCCAAACTGTCTCTAGTGCCCATTCCACCTCCTGGACAACTACATGTGGTGAGCTGCTTTATGTTATCCAGTCCATCTATCCAAACTGCTAGGCTACCTGAAGTGCCAGCGGTTGGTTGTATTTGAACACCACTCACTCTACATGGACAATGCATTGTTGGGGTTTGATTCCTCCTCGGTCCCTCACGTCTCCCCCTCTCTCCATCCTATGGTCTGAATACAAATGACAAAAGAAGTACAAACTACTACTACCACCACCTCTTTCTTCTTCCTTCTTGTGTACTGATATTGATGATGTGCTCACCCCGACTGTGTCCAGGTGTTCAACCTGAGACCCCTGATGATCATACTGCCTTCCAGAGAGGATAAGGAACACCCCGCTGTAGACCTGGACCTCCATTTGCCCTTCCTGTGCTTTAGATCCAAACAGATTTTACAGGTGAGTAGAGAGTTATGTTCAGACTGGTAACAGCATTTTCTACGATGAGCCATTCAACTGAAGTGTTTGAAGTGGTATTTTGACTTCTGCCCTGTCTGGCAACAACTCTGCTTTTTTTGCTCTGCTCCACTCTACTCTTTCTGCTCTACTCTTTCTGTTCTACTCTACTCTGCTCTTTCTGCTCTACTCTTTCTGCTCTTCTCTTTCTGCTCTACTCTTTCTGTTCTACCCTACTCTGCTCTTTCTGCTCTACTCTTTATGCTCTACTCTGCTCTTTCTGCTCTACTCTTTCTGCTCTACTCTGTTCTTTCTGCTCTACTCTGCTCTTTCTGCTCTACTCTTTTCTTCTCTTTCTGCTCTTTCTGCTCTAATCTTTCTGCTCTACTTTTCTCTTTCTGATCTACTCTTTCGACTCTGCTCTTTCAGCTCTTTCTGCTCTGCTCTTTCTGTTCTGCTCTTTCTGCTCTACTCTGCTCTACTCTGCTCTTTCTGCTCTGCTCTTTCTGCTCTGCTCTTTCTGCTCTTTCTGCTGTACTCTTCTCTTTCTGCTCTACTCTGCTCTTTCTTTTCTACTCTACTCTGCTCTTTCTGCTCTACTCTTTCTATTCTGCTCTTCTCTTTCTGCTCTGCTCTACTCTACTTCGCTCTACTCTGCTCTGCTCTACTCTTTTCTTCTCTGCTCTTTCTGCTCTGCTCTAGTCTTTCTGCTCTACTCTGCTCTTTCTGCTGTACTCTTCTCTTCTCTTTCTGCTCTACTCTGCTCTTTCTTTTCTACTCTACTCTGCTCTTTCTGCTCTACTCTGCTTTTTTTGCTCTACTATACTCTGCTCTGCTCTTTCTACCCTGCTCTCCTCTCCTCTGGTTCTATTGATCCCTGGCCCTGTGTTGGTTTGCCCAGATCATCACTGGTATTCTGATGGAGCAGAGGGTAGTGTTCTTCTCAGCTGACTGGGCCCGCCTCACCCTGGTGGCAGAGTGTTTCATGCTCTACATCCACCCCCTCCATTGGCAGCACCCCTACGTGCCCATCCTCTCAGCCCAGATGCTGGACTTCGTCATGGCTCCCACCGCCTTCCTCATGGGCTGCCACCTCAACCACTTTGAGGAGGTCGCTGCGGTAGGAGGCTTTGTATTAGTAGTAGTAGTTTCTTTATTTTACATTTACATTTACGTCATTTAGCAGACACTCTTATCCAGAGCGACTTACAAATTGGTGCATTCACCTTAAGATATCCAGTGGAACAACCACTTTACAATAGTACATCTATATATATATTTTTTTTTGGGGGGGGGTTAGAAGGATTACTATATCCTATCCCAGGTATTCCTTAAAGAGGTGGGGTTTCAGGTGTCTACGGAAGGTGGTGATTGACTCCGCTGTCCTGGCGTCGTGAGGGAACTTGTTCCACCATTGGGGTGCCAGAGCAGCGAACAGTTTTGACTGGGCTGAGCGGGAACTGTGCTTCCGCAGAGGTAGGGGGGCGAGCAGGCCAGAGGTGGATGAACGCAGTGCCCTTGTTTGGGTGTAGGGCCTGATCAGAGCCTGAAGGTACGGAGGTGCCATTCCCCTCACAGCTCCGTAGGCAAGCACCATGGTCTTGTAGCGGATGCGAGCTTCAACTGGAAGCCAGTGGAGAGAGCGGAGGAGCGGGGTGATGTGAGAGAACTTGGGAAGGTTGAACACCAGACGGGCTGCGGCGTTCTGGATGAGTTGTAGGGGTTTAATTGCAACCTTGGTACATCCTTTATATAACCATGGTTATGTCTGTGTTATTTGATGTCGGACAACAATATGATTTTCATGATGTCGTTGCGTCAAGTGTCCAACTGTCCATAAACAGTGTTTAGACCTACTGCTTGGTTGTACTGTCTTGTTCCGTTTCCAAACAGTTGAAATGTCATAGCAGTTGGAGAAAGGAAAGCTTTGACTTTTGAATGTTTTTGGAACTCTCTTCTATTCTCTGTGACAGGAAACAGACGACCTGATCTTGATTAATATTGATGATGGAACAGTGTCTTCCTCCTGCTCAGAGACTGTTGACCTACCAGACGTCCCCTTCGCTTCGGCAGAGTGTTTTACCAAGCGGTAGGACACCCCCTCAAATGGCACCCTGTTCCCTATATAGTGCACTACTTGGGAATAATGTACTACTTATGGGCCCTGTTAAAAAGTAGTGCACTATATAGGGAATAGGGTGCCATTTGAGAATCAAATCAAATTGTATTCGTCACATGGTTCGTAAACAACAAGTGTTGACTAACAGTGAAATGCTTACTTGCGGGCCCTTCGAAACAAGTGTTGACTAACAGTGAAATGCTTACTTGCGGGCCCTTCCCAACAAGTGTTGACTAACAGTGAAATGCTTACTTGCGGGCCCTTCCCAACAAGTGTTGACTAACAGTGAAATGCTTACTTGCGGGCCCTTCCCAACAAGTGTTGACTAACAGTGAAATGTTTACTTGCTGGCCCTTCCCAACAAGTGTTGACTAACAGTGAAATGTTTACTTGCGGGCCCTTCCCAACAAGTGTTGACTAACAGTGAAATGCTTACTTGCGGGCCCTTCGAAACAAGTGTTGACTAACAGTGAAATGCTTACTTGCGGGCCCTTCCCAACAAGTGTTGACTAACAGTGAAATGCTTACTTGCGGGCCCTTCCCAACAAGTGTTGACTAACAGTGAAATGCTTACTTGCGGGCCCTTCCCAACAAGTGTTGACTAACAGTGAAATGTTTACTTGCGGGCCCTTCCCAACAAGTGTTGACTAACAGTGAAATGCTTACTTGCGGGCCCTTCCCAACAAGTGTTGACTAACAGTGAAATGCTTACTTGCGGGCCCTTCCCAACAAGTGTTGACTAACAGTGAAATGCTTACTTGCGGGCCCTTCCCAACAAGTGTTGACTAACAGTGAAATGTTTACTTGCGGGCCCTTCCCAACAAGTGTTGACTAACAGTGAAATGTTTACTTGCGGGCCCTTCCCAACAAGTGTTGACTAACAGTGAAATGTTTACTTGCGGGCCCTTCCCAACAAGTGTTGACTAACAGTGAAATGCTTACTTGCGGGCCCTTCCCAACAAGTGTTGACTAACAGTGAAATGCTTACTTGCGGGCCCTTCCCAACAAGTGTTGACTAACAGTGAAATGCTTACTTGCGGGCCCTTCCCAACAAGTGTTGACTAACAGTGAAATGTTTACTTGCGGGCCCTTCCCAACAAGTGTTGACTAACAGTGAAATGTTTACTTGCGGGCCCTTCCCAACAAGTGTTGACTAACAGTGAAATGTTTACTTGCGGGCCCTTCCCAACAAGTGTTGACTAACAGTGAAATGCTTACTTGCGGGCCCTTCCCAACAAGTGTTGACTAACAGTGAAATGCTTACTTGCGGGCCCTTCCCAACAATGCAGAGAGAACAATGTAGAACAAAAGAATAACAGGAGGAACACATAGACAATGCAGACTATGTGCTCTGGTCTGTGCTGAAGCTCCCTACAACTGAAATGACACATCCATTGTCTCAATAACACAGAATGAGGTTATTGAGAGGTAGAATATCACATCAGTTATCACTCACAGACATGCTTATATAACGTTGTTTTTGTGGCAGTGAGTGAACAACAGTTTTCTCCTCCTGCTGCTCTACAGGAGGAAGGGCCTCCAGCTACAATATGATCTAGAGGTGTGTCACCAAGGGGCCGGCACAGACGTTAATGAGATGCGCATGCTGAGAAGACAATGGCAGCAGAACCTGAACTGGGAAATACAGAAGGTTACCTTGGAGCTCATTGTCAACATGTTTAGGTCAGTCGTGCTGTTCACACTCTCTTTCTGAGGTGCAGGGCTTAAAGTATGACATCATCATACACATCGGGTGGACTTCCTGCTTACAGACATCACCAAGTGAATTCAAATCTATCAATACTGCTCTCCCTTGAGCAGCGCCCACGCTGGAAAGAGCCAATAGTGGCATATGTGAGATTTTGTTGGTGTTGTATCTGTAAGGAGGAAGTCAACCTGGTAAGGTGTAGGAAGATGTTATATTTCCTAGTCTTTAAAGGCACTAATTAGCCCGTGTATTAATGGTCCGCCGCATTTCTGCCTTTCATCAGGGATGTCAGTGGTCACCTGAACTATGAACACAGAGTCTTTAACAGTGAAGAGTTCCTGAAGACCAGAGAGCTAGCTGACCAACCCTTCTATAAAAAGGTACATGTTGAAGTAGCCTCTCAGATCACGATCACTATAAAGAGTACGGTTGATTCCTACATTCAGTTTATACATGTGTATCCGTATAGGTCTTGGAGACACACATCTTTCATTCATTCCTGAAGGACCGCCTCAATAGGAAGATGGATGCTTTCACACGCATGGAAGTCAACACTCGCTCAGAGACACAGAAGTAAGCTCTCACTTACAATATCCCTTTCCTGCGTATCCCTTCCCCTACCCTCCAACTCACTTTTCTCCCTGGTGGGTACAGTGATGGTTAGAACGAAGCCTCAGTTGACCAGTTAGCCATGGCGATTAGTTGACCAGTTAGGCTTGGTGATTAGTTGACCAGTTAGGCTTGGTGATTAGTTGACCGGTTAGGCTTGGCGATTAGTTGACCAGTTAGCCTTGACGATTAGTTGACCAGTTAGCCTTGGCGATTAGTTGACCAGTTAGCCTTGGTGATTAGTTGACCAGTTAGGCTTGGCGATTAGTTGACCAGTTAGGCTTGGTGATTAGTTGACCAGTTAGGCTTGGCGATTAGTTGACCAGTTAGGCTTGGTGATTAGTTGACCAGTTAGGCTTGGCGATTAGTTGACCAGTTAGCCTTGGCGATTAGTTGACCAGTTAGGCTTGGTGATTAGTTGACCGGTTAGGCTTGGCGATTAGTTGACCAGTTAGCCTTGGTGATTAGTTGACCAGTTAGCCTTGACGATTAGTTGACCAGTTAGCCTTGGCGATTAGTTGACCAGTTAGCCTTGGTGATTAGTTGACCAGTTAGCCTTGACGATTAGTTGACCAGTTAGCCTTGGCGATTAGTTGACCAGTTAGGCTTGGCGATTAGTTGACCAGTTAGGCTTGGTGATTAGTTGACCGGTTAGGCTTGGCGATTAGTTGACCAGTTAGGCTTGGTGATTAGTTGACCGGTTAGGCTTGGCGATTAGTTGACCAGTTAGCCTTGACGATTAGTTGACCAGTTAGCCTTGGCGATTAGTTGACCAGTTAGGCTTGGCGATTAGTTGACCAGTTAGGCTTGGTGATTAGTTGACCAGTTAGGCTTGGCGATTAGTTGACCAGTTAGGCTTGGTGATTAGTTGACCAGTTAGCCTTGGTGATTAGTTGACCAGTTAGCCTTGACGATTAGTTGACCAGTTAGGCTTGGTGATTAGTTGACCAGTTAGCCTTGGTGATTAGTTGACCAGTTAGCCTTGGTGATTAGTTGACCAGTTAGGCTTGGTGATTAGTTGACCAGTTAGGCTTGGTGATTAGTTGACCAGTTAGCCTTGGTGATTAGTTGACCAGTTAGGCTTGGTGATTAGTTGACCAGTTAGCCTTGGCGATTAGTTGACCGGTTAGGCTTGGTGATTAGTTGACCAGTTAGCCTTGGCGATTAGTTGACCAGTTAGGCTTGGTGATTAGTTGACCAGTTAGCCTTGGCGATTAGTTGACCAGTTAGGCTTGGTGATTAGTTGACCAGTTAGGCTTGGTGATTAGTTGACCAGTTAGCCTTGGTGATTAGTTGACCAGTTAGCCTTGGTGATTAGTTGACCAGTTAGGCTTGGTGATTAGTTGACCAGTTAGGCTTGGCGATTAGTTGACCAGTTAGGCTTGGTGATTAGTTGACCAGTTAGCCTTGGTGATTAGTTGACCAGTTAGCCTTGGTGATTAGTTGACCAGTTAGGCTTGGTGATTAGTTGACCAGTTAGGCTTGGTGATTAGTTGACCAGTTAGGCTTGGTGATTAGTTGACCAGTTAGGCTTGGTGATTAGTTGACCAGTTAGGCTTGGTGATTAGTTGACCAGTTAGCCTTGGCGATTAGTTGACCAGTTAGGCTTGGTGATTAGTTGACCAGTTAGGCTTGGTGATTAGTTGACCAGTTAGCCTTGGTGATTAGTTGACCAGTTAGGCTTGGTGATTAGTTGACCAGTTAGGCTTGGCGATTAGTTGACCAGTTAGGCTTGATGATTAGTTAACCAGTTAGTGCTGGAATAGATCAAATAAGTGAAAGAGACTGGCTAGGGATACTGGAGGAGCAATTTTGGAAATTATTAAATTCTGTTACATAGCACCCCACTGCAAACATGCTATATATATGGCTGGGGGAGACTCAGTGAGAGGTTTACGGTCTTGTATGGTGTTCGGGGTCTTGTTTGGTGTTCGGGGTCTTGTTTGGTATTCGTGGTATTGTATGTATATTAGGGTATTGTATGGGTAGTTTGGCTGGGCCAGGGTTGAGCCCTAAGCCAACTCCCCGTGCTTACTGGAGGCAGCATGGTACTGGTCAGGCCCCGTGCTATGGGGAGATGCGCACGGCGTTGAGGCCGAGCATCCACAGGCCGGTGTGCTCGGTGCCAGCGTCCTGCATTTGCCAGGGGGAAGCGGGCACCCAGACAGTACAGGTGGTGCCAATCCTGCGCTCGAGACCGCCAGTGCGCCTCTACGGCCCAGTGTATCCTGTTCCCGCTCCCCGCACTAGCCCTGAAGTGCGTGTCTCCAGTCTGGCGCCTCCACTACCAGCCCCACGCACCAGGCCTCCAGTGCGTCAGCCCAGTCCAGCTCGTCCTGCTCCTGCTCCTCGCACTGGCCCTGTGGTGCGTGTCCCTAGTTTGGCGCTTCCTAAGTCAGCCCCACGCATCAGGCCTTCAGTGCGCAGTCCCCGTCCAGAGCTTCCGGCAACAGTGCCCTGTTCAGAGTGTCCGGCGACAGTGCCTCGTCCAGAGCGTCCAGCGACAGTGCCTCGTCCAGAGCGTCCGGCGACAGTGCCTCGTCCAGAGCGTCCGGCGACAGTGCCTCGTCCAGAGCGTCCGGCGACAGTGCCTCGTCTAGAGCGTCCGGCGACAGTGCCTCGTCCAGAGCGTCCGGCGGCAGTGCCTCGTCCAGAGCGTCCGGCGACAGTGCCTCGTCCAGAGCGTCCGGCGACAGTGCCTCGTCCAGAGCGTCCGGCGACAGTGCCTCGTCCAGAGAGTCCGGCGACTTTGCCTCGTCCAGAGCGTCCGGCGACAGTGCCCTGTCCAGAGCTTCCGGCGACAGTGCCCCGTAGAGAGACGGCCCACGGTCCGGAACCGAGAGAGACGGCCCACGGTCCGGAACCGAGAGAGACGGCCCACAGTCTGGAGCCGAGAGAGACGGCCCACAGTCTGGAGCCGAGAGAGACGGCCCACAGTCCGGAGCCGAGAGAGTCGCCCTACAGTCCGGAATTGGCGCCGCCAGAGTCGCCCTACAGTCCGGAGCTCCCAGAGTTGCCCTTCAGCCCGAGGTCTCCAGCGACGCACATCAGCCCGAGGTCTTCAGCGATGCGCCATAGCCCAGAGGCTTTGGGAGGGGTAAAATTGAATAAGTATTTAGCTGGGGTGGACAGGTTAGGTTGGGGAGTAAGGCCGGAGCCTGAGCCACCGCCGTAGGAGGAGGTTGGGGAGGGGGGGTGTAGCACAAGAACCATCGGTGACGGTGGCCACCCTCCCTTCCCTCCCTTTTGTTTGGGATTTTGTTTTTGTTTTGGGGTTTATTTTTTATTTATTTTTTTGTGTTTGACGTTCATCCAGGGTCTGCACCTTTGGGGGGGGGGTGTGTAACTGTCATGTCCTGACCAGTAAAGGGGTTATTTGTTATTGTAGTTTAGTTAATGGGGTTGACCTTCAATTGGAAGCAGCTGCTCCTAGTTGCTTCTAATTGAAGGTCCTATTTAAGAGGGGTGTTTTTCTGTGGGATTTTGTGGGTAGTTGTTCCATGTTTAGTGTTTGTGCACCTGACAGGACTGTTTCGTTTTGTTATTTTTTGTATACGTATTTATTTGTTTCTCCTTCTTCAAAATAAAAAGAAGATGAGTATACATATTCCCGCTGCGTTTTGGTCTGTTCCTTACGACAACCGTGACAGGACTTCACACAGTTCGCAATGAGCCAGGTTGCCCAAACTGCAGCATATACCCTGACTGCTTGCACGGAACTCAAGAGAAGTGACACAATTTCCCTAGTTATAAGAAAGGCATTGATGTTTATGGTTAGGTACACTGGTGCAACGACAGTGCTTTTTTCGCAAATGTGCTTGTTAAATCATCACCTGTTTGTCGAAGTAGGCTGTGATTCAATGAGAAATTAACAGGCACCGCATCGATTATATGCAACGCAGGACACGCTAGATAAACTAGTAATATCATCAACCATGTGTAGTTAACTATTGATTATGTTAAGATTGATTGTTTTTTTATAAGATAAGTTTAATGCTAACTAGCAACTTACCTTGGCTTCTTGCTGCCCTCGCGTAACAGGTAGTCAGCCTGCCACGCAGGCTCCTCGTGGAGTGCAATGTAAGGCAGGTGGTTAGAGCATTGGACTAGTAACCAGAAGGTTGCAAAAACGAATCACCGAGCTGACAAGGTAAAAATCTGTCGTTCTGCGCCTGAACACGGCAGTTAACCCACCGTTCCTAGGCCGTCATTGAAAATAAGAATGTGTTCTTAACTGACTTGCCTAGTAAAATAAAAAAATATTTAAAAAATTGGCAAATCTGTGTCCAAAAATACCGATTACCGATTGTTATGAAAACTTGAAATCGGCCCTAATTAATCGGCCATTCCGATTAATCGGTCGACCTCTAGTATGTATATTAGGGTATTGTATGGTACACAGTCCTGTATGTATATTAGGGTATTGTATGGTATACAGTCCTGTTTTCTATGTGTCTGATGTCAGAATGAAAGCGATGACAGACAACCCCAGGAGGCCCACCATGCAGGAAATGGCCAGGAAGTATAGCAGCGACCCAGAGAACCGTCTGAACAAGAGGCTGGGGATGAGCCTCCCCAACCTGGGAGAGGAGCGCCACCTCAACCTCCTCAGACAAACCTCCCTCAAGAAGATCATTATCCCTGAAAGTGGTGAGTACACTCTTAGAAAATATGGTTCCAAAGGGTTCTTCGGTTGTCCCCATAGTGTAACCCTTTTTGGTTCTAGGTAGAACACTTTTGGGTTCCATATATAACTCTCTGTTAAAAGGCTTCTACCTGGAACCAAAAAGGGTTTTTCAAGGGGTTCTCCTACCCTTTTAGGTACTAGATAGCAACTTTTTTTTAGGAAGGTTACAAAATTCCAGCAATTTTCCTCAAATTCCCAGGTTTTCCAGAAATCCCAGTTGGAAGATTACTGGAATTAGGATGAAGTAAGCATGAAATCATCCAACCAGGATTTCTGGAAAACCAGATTTTGCAACCCTAGCAGTGGGAGGACTAATAATAGCTACCAACTGATTAACACATATACTGTGATGTTAGTAACATTACACGGTTACATTAACATTACTCCGTAACATTATGCACTGTCTAAAGGACTACTCTACATAACAGTGTCATAACAAGTCAGGTCTGTTGTCAGCTAATGAGAACTGACTTTACACTGTTAACACAAACTATTTAGTGTTACGTGGCTCTTATGACAGATGGTTAAAGTAAAGTGTAGGTCATTAGGCCTTGACTTCTGTGAACAAGAAGATTCATCTTGAAGGGAATTTTCACAAATGTTCAACTTCATATTCATCCTCAACGTCAACATATGTTAAAGGGCGTCTTTCTATGTTCGGTAGTCAAAAAGATAGAGGGAGATAAGTGTTTCCAATGACATCATCATGTGATTTTAACCAATTATGAGCAGCCATTACCTACTAATTGTCTCCTAATTGGTTGATAATGTCATTGGAAACATCTTCCTCACTTTTCTTACTACAGAACATAGAAACACGCCATTTTCACATGTGTTGATGTTGGGTTGGTGCTGGAGACGATGAATATGGAGTAGACCATTTTTGTTTGCAGTGTCACTCTTTGTCTTTTTCCACACAGCCTTCAAGATCCCGCCCAAGCCTGTGAAGATCTTCAAGCTGCCAGAATTTCCTCCTCCCATGGTGCACCACCATGTCCAGAACTACTATGGAGAGTTGATCATACTACTGGGGAAGGCCATCTTCTGTGTTCCTCCTGAGAACTCCACCCTCCTGGCCAGGTACTTAGTTTACAACATAGGGATTATTCATTTTATTTAGTCACACTTTAAACACACTACATCTAAAAAATGGCTTTATTGGGCATTTGTAAAGTCCTCATAAAGTGACCGGACCGCCAAGTTTATAAAGGCAATGCTCCTGCTGATAGCAACGAGAGGCACCTGGCGGGCGAGACAGAGAGAGGGCGCATTAGTGTGTGTCCAATCAGTCACAATACGCACTACATACATGCTTCACAAATCATTTATAAGTGAAGTCCTACTACTCTCCATACAACCCTTTCCCTATTTCCAAGGTACTTCTACCTGCGCGGCTTCATGAACACGCTGTGTTCCAAGCGTCTAGATGCCCTCAGCGACTTCCAGAACCTCTACAAGACGGACATCGAGATCTTCCCCACCGACCTGGTGAAGGCGCTAGTGGACTCGCTGCAGAAGGACGAGCGCTCCCAGGCGGACCGGCGACCAGAGCTCAAGCGGCTCATCTTCAAGGTGAAGACAGACAATGAGATGGTGCTGGTCCAAGCTGACGACCACGTGAAGAAGTTTCAGCTCCCTAAGACCCACATGCTGCAGGAGGACTTTGTGAAGCGCATCCAGGAGTCTGGGATTGTGAAAGACGTCGCCACCATCCATAGGCTGTTTGAGGCTCTCACTGTGGGTAAGTTGAGACTTACCATCCATAGGCTGTTTGAGGCTCTCACTGTGGGTAAGTTGAGACTTACCATTCATAGGCTGTTTGAGGCTCTCACTGTGGGTAAGTGACTTAGCGGTCAGGCCTCTCGTTGACAGGACATGGAAATACATGAGCAGTACAGTATGGTTGTACTATAACAATAAGATCACCCATGATAATAAACAAGTGATTGATCTGTTAATACAGTTTGAAATACAGTACCACTCTGCCTAGGAACCCAGTGTGTATCATCTGATTATCCTTACTTTATTAATAGGATCTTGTAAGAGTGACTTTGGATTCAGTGACTTTGGGTTTGAATTCAGCCATGAGTAGTCCCTCCAAATCAGTATTTTACATTGACTCCTCATTGGATGGTAAGCAAAAGACTGTCCAGTTTGTCTGCAGCATCCCATCGTATGACTGGCCAGCGGGACTCATGTGGCATCTCTTTTATTTTTCTCTCCATCTTCATCTCTGCTTGGGTTTAACGTTCATTCCATGACATCATACATGAGATGGATGGCTGTTGTTTCATGGGGCGTCTTCAGCTATGGAAGATGTATAAATGTGCTCTTTGCTTTGACAAAACAGTGTTCCTGTTTACAATGGATGCTGTTTGAAGAGGCTTGTTTCTATTGGCTTGTATGACATGCATGAACATGAAAGTAAAATTATGGAATGCATTTGCATGGTTTTAATGTGCGTTTGAAGAGCATGTTCTCTACAGGCTGCTGAGACTTGTCATGCCTTGTTTACTTTCACACCACCACTCTTACAACGAATGGCTCCTTGAAGACTGAAGCTTTCTTCTAAGAGAAGGTTACCTCTGCAACAAAAGCAGATTGACGCAGAGGTGTTCCGTGTGTTCTACACCTTCTGTTTCCAGGGCAACAGAAGCAGATTGACCCAGAGGTGTTCCGTGTGTTCTACACCTTCTGGAAGGAGACGGAGGTGGAGGCCCAGGACGTTCACCTGCCAGCTGAGGTCATAGAGCACCTGGACAACAACGAGTGTGTCTACAAGCTGTCCTGCTCCGTGAAAACCAACCAGGGAGTGGGAAAGATCGCCATGACACAGAAGAGGCTCTTCCTGCTCACTGACGGGAGGCCTGGGTTTATCGAGATCACCAAGTTCAGAGACATAAAGGTGTGGTTACTTTATGTTTAGGCACTAGTAGTAGTACTGTTCAGGGATGAGTTCTCTAAAAGCTTTGTAGTCCAAAAATAATATTTGACAAATATAGGCAATGGATGAAATATGATCTTAATGCTATGAAGCTTTTGGAAATTCACTCAGTAATGAATAATACTGAAGGGTACATTGGTATGACTACACCGCGTACACAATTATTAGGCAAGTGAGTATTCTGATCTTATCATTGTTTCTATTCACATTTTCGAACTCCAAACCATATAAACTTGAATGCTTATTGGATTTAATCATTTTCAGGTGATATGTATTTGTGTAAGGAGGGAGGGTGTGGCGAAAGTGAATAACACCTTATATCAAGGTGTGCATAATTATTAGGCTGCCTTATTACCTCAGGTAAAATGGGCCAAAAAAGAAATTTAACTGACACTGAAAAACCAAAAATGTAAAATGCCTTTCAAACGGATGCGACACTCTTTAAATAGCTAAACTATTGAGGTGTGACCACCGGACATTCAAACGTTTTGTTGCGAATAGTCAACTGGGGCGCAAAAAACGCATGGGGAGGAAAAGGCGCAAATTAACTGCAAAAGACTTGAGAAGAATTAAACGTCAAACTACCAGGAACCCATTATCCTCCAGTGCCACCGTATTCCAGAACTGCAACCTACCTGGAGTGTTCAGAAGTACAAGGTGTCAAGTGCTCAGAGACATGGCCAAGGTCAAGAAGGCTGAAACAAGACCACCACTGAATAAGATTCACAAGTTGAAGCGTCAAGATTGGGCAAAGAAATACCTGAAGACAGATTTTATGGACAGATGAAATGAAAGTGACTCTTGATGGACCAAATGGATGGGCCCGTGGCTGGATCAGTAATGGACACAGGGCACCACTTTGAGTCAGGTGCCAGCAAGGTGAAGTAGGGGTACTGGTATGGGCTGCTATCATTGAGGATCAGGTAGTTGGACCTTTTCTGGTTGAAGATTGACTGAAACTCAACTCCCAAACCTACTGCCAGTTTCTGGAAGATTATTTTGTCAAACAGTGGTACGGGAAGAAGTCCTCAGCATTCTAGAAGGCCATGATCTTTATGCAGGACAATGCTCCATCACGTGCATCCAAGTACTCCACTGCTTGGCTAGCCAGCAAGGGCCTCAAAGATGCCTGAATAATGACCTGGCCCCCTTCCTCACCTGACTTAAATCCTATTGAGAACTTGTGGGCCCTTCTCAAACGTGAGATTTACAGTGATGGAAGACAATACACCTTTTTGAACAGCATTTGGGAGGCTGTGGTTGCTGCTTCAGTAAAAATTGATCGTGAACAGATCAAGAAACTGACAGACTCCATGGATGGAAGGCTCATGGCAGTTATTGAAAATAAGGGTGGCTATATTGGTCACTGAATATTTTTGAAAGGCCAAAAATGTTATATAATTGTCATTTTGTGTTACTTATCTGTTACACTTACTCTAAAAATTGAGAATAAACAAGTGAGTTGAGAGAAATTATTTTTGTAATTTAGTCGCCTAATAGTTCTGCACACTAATAGTTGCCTAATAATTGTGCACACTTATATATTTCCCTGAGAAAGACAAAACTCACTTTTCCTTTGTTAAACATTCAGGTTTGAGGTTCAATAACATTTTGGATTGACTGAGAGCATTGTGTTTGTTCAACAATAAAATTAATCCCGAGGAATACAATTTGCCTAATAATTGTGCACGCAGTGTACAGTGTATTGCCTTCAATGTTTGGCTTTGTTCAAATGAAAATCTGCCATGATGACGATGACACATCTGCTATTCCTCTCCTCACATTTCAGTTGAATGCATTCAGTTGTCCAACTGACTAGATATCCCCCTTTCCCTCTCGTCTCTGTCAGGAGGTGAAAATCTCCTTTGCTCCTTTCCTGCTGCTGAGGATCCCGTCTCTGAAGATCAAGTGCAGTCTGAGGAAGGAGGTGTTTGAGGCCAACCTGAAGTCTGCGTGTGACCTGTGGAATCTCATGGTCAGAGAGATGTGGGCTGGGAGGACGATGGCAGACGACCACAAGGTAGGATGTACACCGGATCTCAAAGACTGGTGGTGCTTTCAGTAGGGTATAATGTAACCAAGTTGAATTCATTAACCTCTCTGGGCTAGGTGGGACGCAAGCTCAACAGCCAGTTGAATCCCGTGGCGCGTTATTCAAATACCTTAGAAATGCTATTACTTCAATTTCTCAAACATATGACTATTTTACAGCATTTTAAAGACAAGACTCTCGTTAATCTAACCACACTGTCCGATTTCAAAAAGGCTTTACAACGAAAGCAAAACATTAGATTATGTCAGCAGAGTACCCAGCCAGAAATAATCAGACACCCATTTTTCAAGCTAGCATATAATGTCACATAAACCCAAACCACAGCTAAATGCAGCACTAACCTTTGATGATCTTCATCAGATGACAATCTTAGGACATTATGTTATACAATACATGCATGTCTGTTCAATCAAGTTCATATTTATATCAAAAACCAGCTTTTTACATTAGCATGTGACTAGCATGTGACTAGCATTCCCACCGAACACTTCCGGTGAATTTACTAAATTACTCACGATAAACGTTCACAAAAAACATAACAATTATTTTAAGAATTATAGATACAGAACTCCTCTATGCACTCGATATGTCCGATTTTAAAATAGCTTTTCGGTGAAAGCACATTTTGCAATATTCTAAGTAGATAGCCCGGCATCACAGGGCTAGCTATTTAGACACCCAGCAAGTTTAGCACTCACCAAAGTCAGATTTACTATAAGAAAAATGTTATTACCTTTGCTGTTCTTCGTCAGAATGCACTCCCAGGACTTCTACTTCAATAACAAATGTAGGTTTGGTCCCAAATAATCCATTGTTATATCCAAATAGCGGCGTTTTGTTCGTGCGTTCAAGACACTATCCGAAAGGGTAAATAAGGGTGACGAGCACGACGCATTTCGTGACAAAAAAAATCTAAATATTCCATTACCGTACTTCGAAGCATGTCAACCGCTGTTTAAAATAAATTTTTATGCCATTTTTCTCGTAAAAAAGCGATAATATTCCGACCGGGAAATCGTTTTTTAATACAAAGAGAGTGAAAGTAAAAGCATGCTATCCCCTCATGCACGAGCCTCAGTCTGATGGCCCTCTGATAGAGCACTTGCCAAACGCGCTAATGTGTTTCAGCCTGGGGATGGAATTACATCGTTCAGCTTTTTCCCGCCTTCTGAGAGCCCATGGGAGCCGTAGGAAGTGTCACGTAACAGCAGAGATCCCCTGTTTTGGATAGAGATGATCAAGGAGGGCAAGAAATGGTCAGACAGGCCACTTCCTGTAAGGAATCTTCTCAGGTTTTTGCCTGCCATATGAGTTCTGTTATACTCACAGACACCATTCAAACAGTTTTAGAAACTTTAGGGTGTTTTCTATCCAAAGCCAATAATTATATGCATATTCTAGTTACTGGGCAGGAGCAGTAACCAGATTAAATCGGTACGTTTTTTATCCGGCCGTGCAAATACTGCCCCCTATCCCCAACAGGTTAAAAACCTCTTGAGGACCCCTTCGAGATACAATCCCGCTAACGGGATTGGTTGGACAACAACCAGTGAGATAGCACGACGCGATATTCAAAACAAAATCATCTCAAAATTAAAATTCAAGTATTATACGGCATTTTAAAGATACTCTACTCGTTAATCCAATCACATTGTCCGATTTCAAAAAGGCTTTACGGTGAAAGCAAAACATTAGATTATTTTAGCATAGCACCTCAGCAAAAAAAAAGCAATTTTCCAAGCACGATAGCCATCACAAAACCAGATATACAGCTAAAATTAAGCACTAACCTTTGACAATCTTCATCAGATGACACTCCTAGGACATCATGTTAGACAATGCATGCATTTATTGTTCGATCAAGTTTATATTTATATCCAAAAACCAAATTTTTACATTGGCGCGTGACGTTCAGAAAATGTTTTCTCCCCATAACTTTTGGTTAATAGGCATAAACGTTGATAAAATGTATAACAATTATTTAAAGAATTAGAGATAATCTACTCCTTTATGCAACGACTTTGTCAGATTTCAAAATAACGTTACGGAAAAAGCACATTGTTCAATATTCTGAGTACAGAACTTAGCCTTCAATGCTAAGCTATACAGTTATCCTACAACCACGGCGTCGACAAATCTCTAACAATATGTTCGAAATATTTACTTACCTTTGCTGATCTTCGGCGGAATGCACTCGGATGGGCACCCACTTCCACAAGAAATGTTCATTTCTCCTGCAAAGTCCATCATTTATGTCCAAATACGTCCGTTTTGTTGACCCATCCAGAACACTTTACAATGCCATGTGGCGTGGACGCAAATCCATAGACGAAATGTTCAAAGTTCCATTACCGTTTGTAGAAACACGTCAAACGATGTTTACAATCAATTCTTTAGGGTATTTTTTTATGTAAACTTACGATAATTTTACAACCGGGCAATAGGTATTTATCCCAGAAGAAATTTTTAAAAACGACGAAGTCACCTGCACGCGCATCATAAGACACCTCTCCTCAGACTGGCCAATGATTGACTGAGCCATAATTATCTGCCCGGTAACAGCTGATGGTTGAAACCAGTTCCTAAAGATTGTTGACAGCCAATGGAAGAGTTAGGAGGTGCAACGTAAATCCTATGTCACTGTAGTTTTTCAAGGGATTCAAAACAAAAACTACATTTCTAATTTCTCCCACTTCCTGATTCAATTTTTCTCTGTTTTTTTGCCTGCCTATGAGTTCTGTTATACTCACAGACACCATTCAAACCGTTTTAGAAACTTCAGAGTGTTTTCTATCCAAATCTACTAATAATATGCATATTCTATTTTCTGGGCCAGAGTAGCAACCTGTTTAAATTGGGTACGTTTTTCATCCGGCCGTGAAAATACTGCCCCCTAGCCCCAACAGTGCAGTGACTTCTGTTAAACACTTTGTGGAACGTGTGGGTAGAAATATTAGCATAGTCCATTTCACCCTCCTGAATGCGTTCTGTGGTTATTCATAGTCTTGAAAAACATGTCACATTCTTTTATTACCGTATTATGAAAAAAGTATAAGATCGGTTGGCACCTAAAGGGATGTTAATCTTACAGTGCAGTCTTGTCCCACCCCTCTGGCCTGATGGTTTCCTCCAGGCTTCCTAAAGGGATATTAATCTTACAGTACAGGCTTGTCCCACCCCTCTGGCCTGATGGTTTCCTCCAGGCTTCCTAAAGGGATATTAATCTTACAGTACAGTCTTGTCCCACCCCTCTGGCCTGATGGTTTCCTCCAGGCTTCCTTAAGGGATATTAATCTCACAGTACAGGCTTGTCCCACCCCTCTGGCCTGATGGTTTCCTCCAGGCTTCCTAAAGGGATGTTAATCTTACAGTGCAGGCTTGTCCCACCCCTCTGGCCTGATGGTTTCCTCCAGGCTTCCTAAAGGGATGTTAATCTTACAGTGCAGGCTTGTCCCACCCCTCTGGCCTGATGGTTTCCTCCAGGCTTCCTTAAGGGATATTAATCTTACAGTACAGGCTTGTCCCACCCCTCTGGCCTGATGGTTTCCTCCAGGCTTCCTTAAGGGATATTAATCTTACAGTACAGGCTTGTCCCACCCCTCTGGCCTGATGGTTTCCTCCAGGCTTCCTTAAGGGATATTAATCTTACAGTACAGGCTTGTCCCACCCCTCTGGCCTGATGGTTTCCTCCAGGCTTCCTTAAAGGATATTAATCTTACAGTACAGGCTTGTCCCACCCCTCTGGCCTGATGGTTTCCTCCAGGCTTCCTAAAGGGATGTTAATAAAAACATTTGTTTATTTAACCTTTATTTAACTAGGCAAGTCTGTTAAGAACACATTCTTATTTACAATGACAGCCTAGGAACAGTGGGTTAACTGCCTTGTTCAGGGGCAGAACGACAGAGTTTTACCTTGTAAGCTTGGGGATTCGATTCAGCAACCTTTCGGTTACTGGCCCAACGCTCTAACCACTAGGCTACCTGCCGACCCATGTTGTAGTACAGGCTTGTCCCACCCCTCTGCTCTGCTGGAAAACATTATGTTTTGTCCTTATTAAATTCTCCTAATGTGATCTCCCAAACTTAATGTGATCTCCAAAACTTAATGTGATCTCCCAAGCTGTTTAATTGGCTGTACTCATTGTACATTGTAGTGTGTAGTAGGTTGTGTATATATACTTGTAAGACTATGTCTCTCTTATAGGATCCTCAGTACAGGCAGTGTGTGTATAAGTTGTCATGTTCCCTTTAAGGATCCTCAGTACAGGCAGTGTGTGTATAAGTTGTCATGTTCCCTTTAAGGATCCTCAGTACAGGCAGTGTGTGTATACGTTGTCATGTTCCCTTTAAGGATCCTCAGTACAGGCAGTGTGTATAAGTTGTCATGTTCCCTTTAAGGATCCTCAGTACATGCAGTGTGTGTAAAAGTTGTCATGTTCCCTTTAAGGATCCTCAGTACATGCAGTGTGTGTAAAAGTTGTCAGATCCTCAGTACAGGCAGTGTGTAAAAGTTGTCATGTTCCCTTTAAGGATCCTCAGTACAGGCAGTGTGTGTATAAGTTGTCATGTTCCCTTTAAGGATCCTCAGTACATGCAGTGTGTGTATAAGTTGTCATGTTCCCTTTAAGGATCCTCAGTACATGCAGCAGGCTTTGACTAACGTCTTGCTCATGGATGCTGTGGTTGGGTGCCTTCAGACCCAGAAGGCCGTATTTGCCGCCTCCAAACTGGCATACTTTGACAGAGTGAAACATGAAGGTATGCATTATGGTCCAGATACACTGTCGATTTGTTTTTTTGCATATAAATCATCTGTAAGCTTTACCATTTGTAGTTAAATGGTGGGGTTCCGGATTCAGATTTAGCCTGGTCCTGGACTAAAACACAAACTCAATGGAGAATCATTGAAAATGTATTTAGTCCAGGAGTTTCCAGGAAACCACCCCTTGGAGTTCAAGGATCAAGTATACAACTAAATCAATGACATCGGATGTCCCTCTGAAGAACAATAGTGTTTGATATTCATTATGATTTTCTGTAATCAGGATAGTGATTCGTATTCTGATATGTCATTTTTTCTGCTTTCTGTTTCGTTGTCTGTAAGCAGTTCCTATGATGGTTCCAAAGACAACATCGGAGACGTTGAAACACAAGATCAATCCATCGCTAGACCTCCCAGCTCCACAGACTGTACACGTCTTACACTACACACCAGGTGAGGGGAAACAGACAGCTGAGTTTCTATTACTCTACACACCAGGTGAGGGGAAACAGACAGCTGAGTTTCTATTACTCTACACACCAGGTGAGGGGAAACAGACAGCTGAGTTTCTATTACTCTACACACCAGGTGAGGGGATACAGACAGCTGAGTTTCTATTACTCTACACACCAGGTGAGGGGATACAGACAGCTGAGTTTCTATTACTCTACACACCAGGTGAGGGGAAACAGACAGTTGAGTTTCTATTACTCTACACACCAGGTGAGGGGAAACAGACAGCTGAGTTTCTATTACTCTACACACCAGGTGAGGGGAAACAGACAGCTGAGTTTCTATTACTCTACACACCAGGTGAGGGGAAACAGACAGCTGAGTTTCTATTACTCTACACACCAGGTGAGGAGAAACAGACAGCTGAGTTTCTATTACTCTATACACCAGGTGAGGGGAAACAGACAGCTGAGTTTCTATTACTCTACACACCAGGTGAGGGGAAACAGACAGCTGAGTTTCTATTACTCTACACACCAGGTGAGGGGAAACAGACAGCTGAGTTTCTATTACTCTACACACCAGGTGAGGGGATACAGACAGCTGAGTTTCTATTACTCTACACACCAGGTGAGGGGATACAGACAGCTGAGTTTCTATTACTCTACACACCAGGTGAGGGGAAACAGACAGCTGAGTTTGTATTACTCTACACACCAGGTGAGGGGATACAGACAGCTGAGTTTCTATTACTCTACACACCAGGTGAGGGGATACAGACAGCTGAGTTTCTATTACTCTACACACCAGGTGAGGGGAAACAGACAGCTGAGTTTCTATTACTCTACACACCAGGTGAGGGGAAACAGACAGCTGAGTTTCTATTACTCTACACACCAGGTGAGGGGAAACAGACAGCTGAGTTTCTATTACTCTACACACCAGGTGAGGGGAAACAGACAGCTGAGTTTCTATTACTCTACACACCAGGTGAGGGGAAACAGACAGCTGAGTTTCTATCATAGTTTGTCTCTTTTCTTCACTGATGTATCCTGATGTCCTGTAAGGTGCATGTCCTGTAAGGTGCATGTCCTAACATGTCCTGTAAGGTGCATGTCCTAACATGTCCTGTAAGGTGCATGTCCTAACATGTCCTGTAAGGTGCATGTCCTAACATGTCCTGTAAGGTGCATGTCCTAACATGTCCTGTAAGGTGCATGTCCTAACATGTCCTGTAAGGTGCATGTCCTAACATGTCCTGTAAGGTGCATGTCCTAACATGTCCTGTAAGGTGCATGTCCTGTAAGGTGCATGTCCTAACATGTCCTGTAAGGTGCATGTCCTAACATGTCCTGTAAGGTGCATGTCCTAACATGTCCTGTAAGGTGCATGTCCTAACATGTCCTGTAAGGTGCATGTCCTAACACATCTGAGTGGAAACCAGAGGAGCTTTGAAGCTGTAATAGTTGGCTGCAAATACACACTAGTGGAAAGCACCCAGACAGGCCTAATTGTTTGTCTACTCTCGGCTGTTTATGTAGATGAGTACATGTGCCATGTATTGTCAAAGTTTGTCTCATTTCTTCACACTTGTCAGGTGTGGTAACTTATGAACTTGTTGTACTGTACAGTGTGAGTCAACAACTTAATATATCACTGACCGGCTCTCTTTAAGGATTCACATGTGAGGTCATATGATAAACAGTGAGTAGTGTAGTAAAGATTAAGATTAAAAGTGGTAGTAGCCTACAATGAGGAACATTTCCAGGTAAACAAAGTGTCCAGATAAAAAATACTTTATAAATATTAGATGACTCTTACCCAGACACACTTGTCTAAATTGATGGGTCATGTGACATAAATGCTTTAACCCCCAGCCACATCCAGTGGTGGAAAAAGTATTGGTGTCATACTTGAGTAAATGTAATGATACCTTAATAGAAAATGACAGGAGTAAAAGTCATCCAGTAAAATACTACTTGAGTAAAAGTCTAAAAGTATTTGGTTTTAAATATACTTAAGTATCAAAAGTAAAGGGAATTGCTAAAATGTACTTACTTTTGGGTGTCCAGGGAATGTATGGAGTAATAAGTACATTATTTTCTTCTTTCTGTAGTGAAGTAAAAGTTGCCAAAAATATAATAGTATGATCTCAAAGGCAGTGAAAAAACCCAACATATTCTATGTTGTAATGCAGAGCTACAGTATATACCGCATACATATAATCTATATGCCTGTGGGAGTATCCATTGACTGGCTGACCCATGGATTGTACGTTTAAGGTTTAGTGTATTTGTATTTTGATGTAGACATTCGCAGCTAAAAGCTGAATTGCTGTGACTGACTACAGTCTCTCTCTCTCTCTCTTTATCCAGGCCAGTTGAGTTACTCGGAGGTAGACGGAGATGGGAACCCCAAGCTGTGGTGTGCCCTCAGTGGTGGGAGGGTGGTTGTGTTTGATGCAGCCAGCTGGTCCATGCAGCAGAATTGTATTCAAGTGGGATCCTCCCAACTGGTATGATGTCTGCAAGCAGACACATACCATTTCCCCTGCGCTCTCCCTGGACTATCGCCTGAGCCTTCCTATTAGGCTCTGTTCCAATATCCACATTACAGTAGCAGAACACTTAGAGAGAAGCATTGGATTTGGCCATGCATATCCACACTAGCATGCATTATATGCTAGTGTGGATATTGGAACATGTCCTTTGTTTCTGTGAAATTGCTTACAGATAGCCTTTGAAAATAAATTGTTATATTGAATTAAGTACACAGTTATCTCTTTCTCTCCCTCTCTAGCTCTCTGTTTCACTCGTGTTCTCTCTCTCTCTAGCTCTCTGTTTCACTCATTCTCTCCCTCTCTAGCTCTCTGTTTCACTCGTGTTCTCTCCCTCTCTAGCTCTCTGTTTCACTCGTGTTCTCTCTCTCTCTAGCTCTCTGTTTCACTCGTGTTCTTTCTCTCTCTAGCTCTCTGTTTCACTCGTGTTCTCTCTCTCTCTAGCTCTCTGTTTCACTCGTGTTCTTTCTCTCTCTAGCTCTCTGTTTCACTCGTGTTCTCTCTCTCTCTAGCTCTCTGTTTCACTCGTGTTCTTTCTCTCTCTAACTCTCTGTTTCACTCGTGTTCTCTCTCTCTCTAGCTCTCTGTTTCACTCGTGTTCTCTCTCTCTCTAGCTCTCTGTTTCACTCGTGTTCTCTCTCTCTAGCTCTCTGTTTCACTCGTGTTCTCTCTCTCTCTAGCTCTCTGTTTCACTCGTGTTCTCTAGCTCTCTGTTTCACTCGTGTTCTCTCTCTCTAGCTCTCTGTTTCACTCGTGTTCTCTCCCTCTCTAGCTCTCTGTTTCACTCGTGTTCTCTCTCTCTCTAGCTCTCTGTTTCACTCGTGTTCTTTCTCTCTCTAGCTCTCTGTTTCACTCGTGTTCTCTCTCTCTCTAGCTCTCTGTTTCACTCGTGTTCTTTCTCTCTCTAGCTCTCTGCTTCACTCGTGTTCTTTCTCTCTCTAGCTCTCTGTTTCACTCGTGTTCTCTCTCTCTCTAGCTCTCTGTTTCACTCGTGTTCTCTCTCTCTCTAGCTCTCTGTTTCACTCGTGTTCTCTCTCTCTCTAGCTCTCTGTTTCACTCGTGTTCTCTCTCTCTCTAGCTCTCTGTTTCACTCGTGTTCTTTCTCTCTCTAGCTCTCTGCTTCACTCGTGTTCTTTCTCTCTCTAGCTCTCTGTTTCACTCGTGTTCTCTCTCTCTCTAGCTCTCTGTTTCACTCGTGTTCTCTCTCTCTCTAGCTCTCTGTTTCACTCGTGTTCTTTCTCTCTCTAGCTCTCTGTTTCACTCGTGTTCTTTCTCTCTCTAGCTCTCTGCTTCACTCGTGTTCTCTCTCTCTAGCTCTCTGTTTCACTCGTGTTCTCTCTCTCTCTAGCTCTCTGTTTCACTCGTGTTCTCTCTCTCTAGCTCTCTGTTTCACTCGTGTTCTCTCTCTCTCTAGCTCTCTGTTTCACTCATTCTCTCCCTCTCTAGCTCTCTGTTTCACTCGTGTTCTCTCCCTCTCTAGCTCTCTGTTTCACTCGTGTTCTCTCTCTCTCTAGCTCTCTGTTTCACTCGTGTTCTCTCTCTCTCTAGCTCTCTGTTTCACTCGTGTTCTCTCTCTCTCTAGCTCTCTGTTTCACTCGTGTTCTTTCTCTCTCTAGCTCTCTGTTTCACTCGTGTTCTCTCTCTCTCTAGCTCTCTGCTTCACTCGTGTTCTCTCTCTCTCTAGCTCTCTGTTTCACTCGTGTTCTCTCTCTCTCTAGCTCTCTGTTTCACTCGTGTTCTCTCTCTCTAGCTCTCTGTTTCACTCGTGTTCTCTCCCTCTCTAGCTCTCTGTTTCACTCGTGTTCTCTCTCTCTCTAGCTCTCTGTTTCACTCGTGTTCTCTCTCTCTCTAGCTCTCTGTTTCACTCGTGTTCTCTCTCTCTCTAACTCTCTGTTTCACTCGTGTTCTCTCCCTCTCTAGCTCTCTGTTTCACTCGTGTTCTCTCTCTCTAGCTCTCTGTTTCACTCGTGTTCTCTCTCTCTCTAGCTCTCTGTTTCACTCGTGTTCTCTCTCTCTCTAGCTCTCTGTTTCACTCGTGTTCTCTCTCTCTCTAGCTCTCTGTTTCACTCGTGTTCTCTCCCTCTCTAGCTCTCTGTTTCACTCGTGTTCTCTCTCTCTCTAGCTCTCTGTTTCACTCGTGTTCTCTCTCTCTCTAGCTCTCTGTTTCACTCGTGTTCTCTCTCTCTCTAGCTCTCTGTTTCACTCGTGTTCTCTCCCTCTCTAGCTCTCTGTTTCACTCGTGTTCTCTCTCTCTCTAGCTCTCTGTTTCACTCGTGTTCTCTCTCTCTCTAGCTCTCTGTTTCACTCGTGTTCTTTCTCTCTCTAGCTCTCTGTTTCACTCGTGTTCTCTCTCTCTAGCTCTCTGTTTCACTCGTGTTCTCTCTCTCTCTAGCTCTCTGTTTCACTCGTGTTCTTTCTCTCTCTAGCTCTCTGTTTCACTCGTGTTCTCTCTCTCTCTAGCTCTCTGTTTCACTCGTGTTCTCTCCCTCTCTAGCTCTCTGTTTCACTCGTGTTCTCTCTCTCTCTAGCTCTCTGTTTCACTCGTGTTCTCTCTCTCTCTAGCTCTCTGTTTCACTCGTGTTCTCTCTCTCTCTAGCTCTCTGTTTCACTCGTGTTCTCTCTCTCTCTAGCTCTCTGTTTCACTCGTGTTCTCTCTCTAGCTCTCTGTTTCACTCGTGTTCTCTCTCTCTAGCTCTCTGTTTCACTCGTGTTCTCTCCCTCTCTAGCTCTCTGTTTCACTCGTGTTCTTTCTCTCTCTAGCTCTCTGTTTCACTCATTCTCTCCCTCTCTAGCTCTCTGTTTCACTCGTGTTCTCTCTCTCTAGCTCTCTGTTTCACTCGTGTTCTCTCTCTCTCTAGCTCTCTGTTTCACTCGTGTTCTCTCTCTCTCTAGCTCTCTGTTTCACTCGTGTTCTCTCTCTCTCTAGCTCTCTGTTTCACTCGTGTTCTCTCTCTCTCTAGCTCTCTGTTTCACTAGTGTTCTCTCCCTCTCTAGCTCTCTGTTTCACTCGTGTTCTCTCTCTCTAGCTCTCTGTTTCACTCGTGTTCTCTCTCTCTCTAGCTCTCTGTTTCACTCGTGTTCTCTCTCTCTCTAGCTCTCTGTTTCACTCGTGTTCTCTCTCTCTCTAGCTCTCTGTTTCACTCGTGTTCTTTCTCTCTCTAGCTCTCTGTTTCACTCGTGTTCTCTCTCTCTCTAGCTCTCTGTTTCACTCGTGTTCTCTCTCTCTCTAGCTCTCTGTTTCACTCGTGTTCTCTCTCTCTCTAGCTCTCTGTTTCACTCGTGTTCTCTCTCTCTCTAGCTCTCTGTTTCACTCGTGTTCTCTCTCTCTAGCTCTCTGTTTCACTCGTGTTCTCTCCCTCTCTAGCTCTCTGTTTCACTCGTGTTCTCTCTCTCTCTAACTCTCTGTTTCACTCGTGTTCTCTGTCTCTCTAGCTCTCTGTTTCACTCGTGTTCTTTCTCTCTCTAGCTCTCTGTTTCACTCGTGTTCTCTCTCTCTCTAGCTCTCTGTTTCACTCGTGTTCTCTCTCTCTCTAGCTCTCTGTTTCACTCGTGTTCTCTCTCTCTAGCTCTCTGTTTCACTCGTGTTCTCTCTCTCTCTAGCTCTCTGTTTCACTCGTGTTCTCTCTCTCTCTAGCTCTCTGTTTCACTCGTGTTCTTTCTCTCTCTAGCTCTCTGTTTCACTCGTGTTCTCTCCCTCTCTAGCTCTCTGTTTCACTCGTGTTCTTTCTCTCTCTAGCTCTCTGTTTCACTCGTGTTCTCTCTCTCTCTAGCTCTCTGTTTCACTCGTGTTCTCTCTCTCTCTAGCTCTCTGTTTCACTCGTGTTCTCTCTCTCTCTAGCTCTCTGTTTCACTCGTGTTCTCTCTCTCTCTAGCTCTCTGTTTTACTCGTGTTCTCTCTCTCTCTAGCTCTCTGTTTTACTCGTGTTCTCTCTCTCTCTAGCTCTCCGTTTCACTTGTTTTCTTGCTGTCTCTCACTCTCTCTCCCTCTCTCTAGCTCAGTTTCACTCATTCTTTCTCTCTCTCTCTTTCTCTTCTGTTGATAGTGTTTCCTCCTTTCTGTGGTCTCATGAGGCATGAACAGGAGTGCCTACCATTCACATGACAGTGGATTAAACCTTGATATGTACAGTTGAAGTCAGAAGTTTACATACACCTGCCAAATACATTTAAACTCCGTTTTTCACAATTCCTGACATTTAATCCTTGTAAAAATGCCCTGACTTAGGTCAGTTAGGATCACCACTTTATTTAAAGAATGTGAAATGTCAGAATAATAGTTATAGAGAATGATTTATTTCAGCTTTTATTTCTTTCATCACATTCACAGTGGGTCTGAAGTTTACATACACTCAATTAGTATTTGGTAGCATTACCTTTAAATTATGTAACTTGGGTCAAACGTTTCGGGAAGCCTTCCACAAGCTTCCCACAATAAGTTGGGTGAATTTCGGCCCATTCCTCCTGACAGAGCTGGTGAGAGACAGAATAACAACAAAAAAATCCAGAAAAATGCATGTCAAAAATGTTATAAAATGATTTGCATTTTAATGAGGGAAATAAGTATTTGATCCCTCTGCAAAACATGACTTAGTACTTGGTGGCAAAACCCTTGTTGGCAATCAGAGGTCAGACGTTTCTTGTAGTTGGCCACCAGGTTTGCACACATCTCAGAAGGGATTTTGTCCCACTCCTCTTTGCAGATCTTCTCCAAGTCATTAAGATTTCGAGGCTGATGTTTGGTAACTCGAACCTTCAGCTCCCTCCACAGATTTTCTATGGGATTAAGGTCTGGAGACTGGCTAGGCCACTCCAGGACCTTAATGTGCTTCTTCTTGAGCCACTCCTTTGTTGCCTTGGCCGTGTGTTTTGGGTCAGTGTCATGCTGGAATACCCATCCACGACCCATTTTCAATGCCCTGGCTGAGGGAAGGAGGTTCTCACCCAAGATTTGACGGTACATGGCCCCGTCCATCGTCCCTTTGATGCGGTGAAGTTGTCCTGTCCCCTTAGCAGAAAAACACCACCAAAGCATAATGTTTCCACCTCCATGTTTGACGGTTGGGATGGTGTTCTTGGGGTCATAGGCAGCATTCCTCCTTCTCCAAACACAGCGAGTTGAGTTGATGCCAAAGAGCTCCATTTTGGTCTCATCTGACCACAACACTTTCACCCAGTTGTCCTCTGAATCATTCAGATGTTCATTAGCAAACTTCAGACGGGGTGTATATGTGCTTTCTTGAGCAGGGGGACCTTGCGAGCGCTACAGGATTTCAGTCCTTCACGGAGTAGTGTGTTACCAATTGTTTTCTTGGTGACTATGGTCCCAGCTGCCTTGAGATCATTGACAAGATCCTCCCGTGTAGTTCTGGGCTGATTCATCACCGTTCTCATGATCATTGCAACTCCACGAGGTGAGATCTTGCATGGAGCCCCAGGCCGAGGGAGATTGACAGTTCTTTTGTGTTTCTTCCATTTGCGAATAATCGCACCAATTGTTGTCACCTTCTCACCAAGCTCCTTGGCGATGGTCTTGTAGCCCATTCCAGCCTTGTGTAGGTCTACAATCTTGTCCCTGACATCCTTGGAGAGCTCTTTGGTCTTGGCCATGGTGGAGAGTTTGGAATCTGATTGATTGCTTCTGTGGACAGGTGTCTTTTATACAGGTAACATGCTGAGATTAGGACCACTCCCTTTAAGAGTGTGCTCCTAATCTCAGCTCGTTACCTGTATAAAAGACACCTGGAGCCAGAAATCTTTCTGATTGAGAGGGGGTCAAATACTTATTTCCCCTCATTGAAATGCAAATCAATTTATAACATTTTTGACATGTGCTTTTCTGGATTTTTTGTTGTTGTTATTCAGTCTCTCACTGTTCAAATAAACCTACCATTAAAATTATAGACTGATCATTTCTTTGTCAGTGGGCAAACGTACAAAATTAGCAGGGGATCAAATACTTTTTTCCCTCACTGTATGTATGCGTCCAAAATAGCACCCTATTCCCTATATAGTGCACTTATTTTGACGAGTCTTATGGGCCTTGGTCGAATGTGGTGCACTATATAGGGAATAGGTGCCATTTGGGACGAACTGTATGTGCTGAATACGTGGCTTTATTATGTCGACAGAACTGCATGCTGGGATTGGACCAGGATCAAGTATGGATTGGCTCCCAGGATTCCATAATTTACATAATTGACACTCGCAGCATGTCCTGCAATAAGCAGCTGACAGAGCACCGGCATGAGGTTATGGACTTTGCACTGGAGGAGAGTGACAAGATGAGGTAAAATGTTACACATATAGTACCATATGTCTGTGTCCCTGAGGGCACCCTATTCCCTATATACTGTAGGGAACTCCTTTTGAGCAGGGCCCATATGGTAAACATTTGTGCACTATGTGTGTAGGGATTAGGGTACCATTTGGGACACAGTTGGAGTCCTCTTCATGCTACAGTCGCTTCACCCTCACAAACTGTTAACCCATGTGTGATGCTCAGGATTCTATGTTGAAGGAAGGATAATGTGTTAGAACTGCCTGTTCAAATGACCAATGCACTTTTTGCAGAAAGTAGTTCTTCTGACTGACCTCACCCCAGTATCATTTTGAAAGGCTCTTAGAACGTGGAGTGTTCAGTGTTCTGATGCCTATTTCCAACCAGCAGATGGCAGCAGTGTACTTAAACTACACATTACTTTGCCCTCAGTGAATCATCAGTGGTTAGACCACAATCAGGCTTCTACATGGTGCTTGTTTTAATCCAACTGTCCCTCTCCTCCCTCCCAGCCAGACATACTCCTGTAGTGCCGATGGAACAGTCATTCTGTGGGACCTCTCAACACTAAAAGTGAAAAAGCAGTTTCAACTGACCTGTGATAGGCTTATGTCCATTCAGCTCTTCAATGGAACACTGTGGTGCTGTAAGTAAACTCACTCAGTCATAGTTACTCTAACTGTATATTATTATTATTATTTTATATACTCCTATGTATTGTATACCCTGCCAATGATCAATTAACAGTGTGTCAACTGACCACAAGATAACATGCTAACAACAGCAAAGCATCTAGACAGAAACTTTTGTTTGTTTTGTTTCTATCTGTTGTTATGTTGACTAGGTGCCAGAGACGGCATCGTTGAACTGAGGAAGAACGGAACGCCACATCGTAAGATGACACTTCCTGAGGATCTACAGAACATGCCCACTGAGTTCAGCAGCCTCATCCTCTTCTTAGAGGTAGTAGGCCCATGTTCCCTTCATCTTGGAGATTTCACTGAACCAAGATCTTTATCTTATGCTAGGCCTTCACCTTGGGGATTTCACTGAACCAAGATCTTTATCTCATGCTAGGCCTTCACCTTGGGGATTTCACTGAACCAAGATCTTTATCTCATGCTAGGCCTTCACCTTGGGGATTTCACTGAACCAAGATCTTTATCTCATGCTAGGCCTTCACCTTGGGGATTTCACTGAACCAAGATCTTTATCTCATGCTAGGCCTTCACCTTGGGGATTTCACTGAACCAAGATCTTTATCTCATGCTAGGCCTTCATCTTGGGGATTTCACTGAACCAAGATCTTTATCTCATGCTAGGCCTTCACCTTGGGGATTTCACTGAACCAAGATCTTTATCTCATGCTAGGCCTTCACCTTGGGGTTTTCACTGAACCAAGATCTTTATCTCATGCTAGGCCTTCACCTTGGGGATTTCACTGAACCAAGATCTTTATCTCATGCTAGGCCTTCACCTTGGGGATTTCACTGAACCTAGATCTTTATCTCATGCTAGGCCTTCACCTTGGGGATTTCACTGAACCAAGATCTTTATCTCATGCTAGGCCTTCACCTTGGGGATTTCACTGAACCAAGATCTTTATCTCATGCTAGGCCTTCACCTTGGGGATTTCACTGAACCAAGATCTTTATCTCATGCTAGGCCTTCACCTTGGAGATTTCACTGAACCAAGATCTTTATCTCATGCTAGGCCTTCACCTTGGGGATTTCACTGAACCAAGATCTTTATCTCATGCTAGGCCTTCACCTTGGGGTTTTCACTGAACCAAGATCTTTATCTCATGCTAGGCCTTCACCTTGGGGATTTCACTGAACCAAGATCTTTATCTCATGCTAGGCCTTCACCTTGGGGATTTCACTGAACCTAGATCTTTATCTCATGCTAGGCCTTCACCTTGGGGATTTCACTGAACCAAGATCTTTATCTCATGCTAGGCCTTCACCTTGGGGATTTCACTGAACCAAGATCTTTATCTCATGCTAGGCCTTCACCTTGGGGATTTCACTGAACCAAGATCTTTATCTCATGCTAGGCCTTCACCTTGGAGATTTCACTGAACCAAGATCTTTATCTCATGCTAGGCCTTCACCTTGGGGATTTCACTGAACCAAGATCTTTATCTCATGCTAGGCCTTCACCTTGGGGATTTCACTGAACCTAGATCTTTATCTCATGCTAGGCCTTCACCTTGGGGATTTCACTGAACCAAGATCTTTATCTCATGCTAGGCCTTCACCTTGGGGATTTCACTGAACCAAGATCTTTATCTCATGCTAGGCCTTCACCTTGGGGATTTCACTGAACCAAGATCTTTATCTCATGCTAGGCCTTCACCTTGGGGATTTCACTGAACCAAGATCTTTATCTCATGCTAGGCCTTCACCTTGGGGATTTCACTGAACCAAGATCTTTATCTCATGCTAGGCCTTCACCTTGGGGATTTCACTGAACCAAGATCTTTATCTCATGCTAGGCCTTCACCTTGGGGATTTCACTGAACCTAGATCTTTATCTCATGCTAGGCCTTCACCTTGGGGATTTCACTGAACCAAGATCTTTATCTCATGCTAGGCCTTCACCTTGGGGATTTCACTGAACCAAGATCTTTATCTCATGCTAGGCCTTCACCTTGGAGATTTCACTGAACCAAACTCTTTATCTCATGCTAGGCCTTCACCTTGGTCTCCAAGTGGTCTCAATAATCAAGCCAGACACTATGTATTTTTGCAGCCTTCTAACAGTCAGTTTGCTTGTCATGAGAGTGTCATGAGCTGATGCCTAAACCAGTCCACTGTGTATTTCTTTCAGAGGGGCCAGTTGTGGACGAGCTGTTCTGATTCTGACGAGCTCTGTCTGTGGCACTGTAAAGACCTGACCAAGCCTTTCTTGAGGGTGCAGCTGCAGAACTGTACAGGGGTCAACTGTATGATCAAGGTTAAGAATCAGGTGAGAAAATAATGTTCTCAGTTGGACACCTGCTGTTCTTTGCATGTTTTGCTGGTAACACTTTATTGGAATGGTACCAACATAAGAACCTCTTTAACACATTACTATTAACACATACAAAACACATGCATAAGATTCTGTCAGCAACAGTCTTTCTCAGGTGTTGCAATTTCTACAAAAGCTTGTAAAGTAGCAGGTAAAATAGTACAGTACTTAGAAATGATACCGTACATTCCACCCTACCATCATTCATTTATCTTCTTTCTCATAGTAATGATCAGAGTGTCCAGAGTGAACGCTGATTTTTATTTCAGTAGTAAATGTCACAGTACAACTGCAAATCCTCAACAAGCTTCTCTTCATTGTTTGTCTCCTCCCCCTCCCTCGTCCAGATCTGGGTTGGCTGCAGCGGGCCGAGCCCTGACCAGTGCAGGAGGAGTGGGAAGATCTACATAGTGGACACAGAGAGCCACAGTGTAGAGAAGGAGCTGATGGCCCACACAGACAGTGTCCAGGCACTGTGCTCTGCAGAGGGCCGCTATGTACTCAGCGGCTCCGCCTGCCAGGATGGAAAAATCGCCATTTGGAAGGTTGAGTAGAGGACGAGTAGCCCGGTCCAGTATCTGTTTGTGTGGTTTTGCCAAATCTTTTAAGTGAATAAAATGTTTGGCACAACAATGACAGGAGTTTCCTAAACAGCAGAAATAGATGTGGGACCAGGTTAGAGGAAGAGCCCTGCAGACCCTGAGGAGTCCTACAGGTCTGAAGAAAGAAAGGCCCTCAAACTCAACTCTGAACCTGGAAGCCAGTTCCATTGCTTTGTTTCATTGTTCCCCTCTAATCAGGGACTGATTTAGACCTGGGACATCAGGTGGTTGCAATGAATTAGCAGGTAGAACAGAAAAGCAGCAGGCTCTGGACCTCATAAGGTCAGAGTTGAACGTCCCTGCTATAGACTATAAATTGTTCTTATTTTCCCTGAACACCTCAGAGAGACAGTGAGCTTCTAAATGATTTTTTCAAAGCTTTGTTCTAAAATGTGCTTTTCCTGTATTAAAGACTCAAGGTTGGCCATTTTGTTTTTCACATCCTTCCACGTCTGTGTCCCAAATGGCCCCACGCTGCTCCACCTTGTGGTCTGCCCCCCAACCCCACCACGCTGCTCCACCTTGTGGTTGCCCCCCCAACCCCACCACGCTGCTCCACCTTGTGGTCTCCCCCCCAACCCCACCACGCTGCTCCACCTTGTGGTCTGCCCCCCAACCCCACCACGCTGCTCCACCTTGTGGTCTGCCCCCCAACCCCACCACGCTGCTCCACCTTGTGGTCTGCCCTCCAACCCCACCACGCTGCTCCACCTTGTGGTCTGCCCCCCAACCCCACCACGCTGCTCCACCTTGTGGTCTCCCCCCAACCCCACCACGCTGCTCCACCTTGTGGTCTGCCCCCCAACCCCACCACGCTGCTCCACCTTGTGGTCTGCCCCCCAACCCCACCACGCTGCTCCACCTTGTGGTCTGCCCTCCAACCCCACCACGCTGCTCCACCTTGTGGTCTGCCCCCCAACCCCACCACGCTGCTCCACCTTGTGGTCTCCCCCCCAACCCCACCACGCTGCTCCACCTTGTGGTCTCCCCTCCAACCCCACCACGCTGCTCCACCTTGTGGTCTCCCCTCCAACCCCACCACGCTGCTCCACCTTGTGGTCTCCCCTCCAACCCCACCACGCTGCTCCACCTTGTGGTCTCCCCCCCAACCCCACCACGCTGCTCCACCTTGTGGTCTGCCCCCCAACCCCACCACGCTGCTCCACCTTGTGGTCTGCCCCCAACCCCACCACGCTGCTCCACCTTGTGGTCTCCCCCCCAACCCCACCAAGCTGCTCCACCTTGTGGTCTCCCCTCCAACCCCGCCACGCTGCTCCACCTTGTGGTCTCCCCTCCAACCCCACCACGCTGCTCCACCTTGTGGTCTCCCCTCCAACCCCACCACGCTGCTCCACCTTGTGGTCTCCCCTCCAACCCCACCACGCTGCTCCACCTTGTGGTCTGCCCCCCAACCCCACCACGCTGCTCCACCTTGTGGTCTCCCCTCCAACCCCACCACGCTGCTCCACCTTGTGGTCTCCCCCCCAACCCCACCACGCTGCTCCACCTTGTGGTCTCCCCTCCAACCCCACCACGCTGCTCCACCTTGTGGTCTCCCCCCCAACCCCACCACGCTGCTCCACCTTGTGGTCTCCCCCCCAACCCCACCACGCTGCTCCACCTTATGGTCTGCCCCCCAACCCCACCACGCTGCTCCACCTTGTGGTCTCCCCCCCAACCCCACCACGCTGCTCCACCTTGTGGTCTCCCCTCCAACCCCACCACGCTGCTCCACCTTGTGGTTTCCCCCCCAACCCCACCACGCTGCTCCACCTTGTGGTCTGCCCCCCCAACCCCACCACGCTGCTCCACCTTGTGGTCTAAACCCCCCCCCCTCGCCGTACTCGGCAGCACCACCTTGTTCAAAAATCCTTGTGAGACCCTGCTATTCCCTACATACACTACTTTTGACCAGGGCCCTATAGAGAATAGGGTGCCATTAGGGACGTAGACAGTATACAGTGGACAGTGAGGCTCAGGGAATTACATGATCATGAAGAACCCTGTCATCCTCTGTTCTCTTTACGTTGGGGTCTGCCTTTATATACTGGATGATGATGTAATAGCATTTCTCTGACTGTTTCACAATGTTTGGATTTATTTCACTAACAATATTCTGGATACACTAAATGTCTGCTTTCAGATTCATATTTCCGCCTCATCCATGTCTTAGCTGTCACATACAATAAAAAAATGATTGTACAGTTATTTTTTTTTATTCCTATACTCATTCATGCAAGTCAGCCTTTCTTTCATTTACAGAGAAGGCTGAAATAGGTATTGAATACAAACCATTGTCATCTAAAATCATCTGCTGAACAGTTAGCGTGTGCTTCACCCCATCCTATAGGCACTGAGGGTGTCACGCCTTGACCGTAGATACCCTTATTATTCTCTATGTTTGGTTAGGTCAGGGTAGGAACATTCTAGATTTTCTATTTCTTTGTTGGCCGGGTATGATTCCCAATCAGAGGCAGCTGTCTATCGTTGTCTCTGATTGGGGATCATACTTAGGCAGCCCTTTTCCCACCTGTGATTGTGGGATGTTGTTTTTGTATAGCTGCTTAGAAGCCTGCAAGACTTTACCTTCGTGTTTTTGTATTTTGTTATTTTGAGGGTGTTCATTTTAATAAAAGGAAAAATCTTCGCCAACCACGCTGCACCTTGGTCTCCTTCATACGACGAACGTGACAGAGGTTTAGTTCTTCAGTGAATAAGTCTTAGTTAGCCCTTTAGAGCGAGGTTGCTTTGGGTGTGAACAGCGAACAGATCAGTGATTTTGTATCTTACTATGGCAGGCATTGCGATCCTCATCTTCCCGTCAACGTTGTGGGCAGGGATTCAGTGGTCTGGCCGAGGGTGGTGGGAGGCTGCTATAATGGGCTCTCGAGTGGCGCAGTGGTCTAAGGCACTCATTTCAGTGCTATAGGTGTCACTATAGACACCCTGGTTCGATTCCAGGCTGTATCACAATCGGCCATGATTCAGAGTCCCATAAGGTGGCGCACAATTGGCCCAGCATCGTCCGGGTTTGGCAGGTGTAGGCCGTCGATGTAAATAATATTTTTTTCTCAACTGTCTTGCCTAGTTTAAATAAAGGTTACATTAAAAAATATATATATTTATATAACAATTATGCACCCTGGGGTTACGTCCCAAATGGCACCCTATTCCCTATAAAGTGCACTACTTTTGATCAGGGCTATGGGCAAAATTACTGCACTATTTAGGGAATAGGGTGCCATTTAGTACGCCTACTGGGTCTCTGCTATGGGCCTGGCTTGCTGTGTGTTGTGGTATTATGCATGGCAGTTAATGAAAGGAATGTTTTGGGATGTGTCTGTTAGACAATGGAAACACAGAGTTCTCTTGCTGTGTCTGTGGGTGGGTGTGAATGGCATGTACATGTGAGTATTTAACCACAGAAAACTGTGTTGTCAAAGCATTTTTTGCATTGGAAAATAATATTATTCCTAATGTATTTAGCTATTTGTAATATCAATGTTGACATTTTATGAAACATTTATGAAAATTGTATTAGTCACTTTAGTATAAGAAAATAAGGTTTTGTGAAGTACTGCCACTCTCACTGATGTAATTGTCATGTGAAAAGCTATTTACAAGTAGAACGAGTTATGAATTTGCGTTTTGCCAGCTGAGATGGTCAGTGAGTCCACTGAACTCTCCGGCCGTTTCTACTGGGCATGGTCACTACCTGGTCACTACCTGGTCACTACATGGTCACTACATGGTCACTACCTGGTCACTACCTGGTCACTACCTGGTCACTACATGGTCACTACACGTCAGCCATATTGGAACTATTAGGATGCAGTGCTGCTGTGTCAGTGGTTACCGAGAGTAGGGAGCTAGAGCACCGTGTTGTGGAGAAACCGAAACGGAGAGGGAACTACTCACAGCTATACGGTTAATACGGGATTGTAACACACATATTTGCAGGATAGGAGACCGGTTAACGGAAATAGTGGAGGTGGATCTTCGATAGTAAAGATATACGTGAGTATAACGTGGCCTTATACATTTTTGAATGATGTGGAGGATATTAAATAACTTTAACATTAGCCAGTTAGCATAGAAAGACCCCAGTCATTGACAATGGGTTGTAGTGAGAGTCGGAGCTTTCAGTTAGCCTACTTTAATTTGCGTTTTTGGTGGAGAAAATACGGTTTCATTTGATGGCGAAAAGGGGGATATATCCTTTATGCACATGAATATGCATGTTTCTGCAAACAGTGGTGCCGTGTCCGAATCTCTCACGCCTAGGTGCAAGGTTCAGGGAACACAGAATGTCTTATTCACATAGTATGCAGCGAGTGGCTACATTTCGAGTGGCAACATTGGAGAAATGATACAATGTTGCTAGTTTAAAACAAAACAAGTGATTACAACATTGTTACAAATTGTAACAACTCTCCTGGTTGTTTGGAGAGCTACATTGTATGTCATTGCATTATATAGTTCCGTAGCCGGCTCAGCCCCAGCCATTCTGCATGCAGTTGTTTAAATGACCTGACTAATGTATAACGTTACTTGCAGGGGAAAAGGGGAAGATTAGAGGAGACCCTAGTATCTATCCTCTGTATTTGACACGCTGATGTAATTACACAAGTCGAAGGTAGACTGTTCCTTGTTCCACTTGTCTAATAACAAAAAAACTGCTAAACTCCATAGGCAATTACAAGGCAACAACTAAATTACGACGTAACAAAACATGTATATTAACCATAATTGTGTGAAGAGGTTCACAGATATTGAGCTTTCTTCATTTACTGCTACAGTGCAAACAGGAGAGACTGCTCATAAACTGTAATGATTCTTGTTTCAGTTTTTTTACAATGAGTTGCATTGATTTGTTGACTGCATATGATTGCAGGCAAGCAGCATTATTTTATCTGCATGCCTGAATCATCCATTGTTTTTGTTTGTTTCCACGATCAGTATCATTGTTGCCGCCATGCCTGCTGGTGTAACAAGTTAAAGCTAGTGTGTAAAGGGAGGAGTTTGGAAGCCAGTAGGAGGAGGGGCCAGGTGTGTTGGTAAGAGGGTGTCAGGTTATCAGCTCAGTAGCACTGACAGAAGTGATTTGCACCAGTTGGAAATACTCTTACATGTAAATAGCCTACAAAAATGCAGTTCTGGAATATCCTGGGCTGCGGAAATGGAGGTACGTGTGCTATATTTATATCCATAATACAACTGACAGTTTTTGAGAAGCAGTGGTAGGCTTGTTTGGCTGAGAACTGAACGTGTGTCTGTCTCAAGAAGAGTGAGTCAGTGTGCCTGAGATAAGGGCAGGAAGTTTCTCATGTCATGGCCGTGCACGCAGCTGCATGTGAAACGTCCCAGACAGGTAAAAGTTGTTTGTAGCATGAACATCATGTTACTAGTGACATCAGCATTTTTTTGTAGAGGAATCATACAGGGGTATAGAGAGCAGGAGAACCATACAGAACGTTGTACTGAGTGTTCAACCCTCAGAAGAACCCATAGCCTACCTTGTTTGTCAATGTTACCAGATAAATTCCAGGACACCGAGGTATACCTCAGAGAATGTGCTGCTTCAGGGCTAGTCTTCTGATATGAGTCATCTCGTCACATCTAATGGCTTGTAATAACTAGAAATATCAGCAGAGTTATAATGTGGGTGTGAGAATCGATGTCTATGTTTCTGCCCATGATGATACGGGTACACACGGTGCAATATATGCCATACACTAACTAACCCTATAGATTTGGTCCTGGTGGAGTAGGCAAAACCATGTGAATGAAACCACACAGTCAAAGACCTGGGTTTCTTTCACCTCCATGTCCTGACAACAATAGTCAAATCAACTGTAGTCAAATCAACTGTAGTCAAATCACTAGTCAAATCAATGAAGGCAGAGATTGTCGATAAATGTAAGCCGAGATTTTGTTGTGTAGAAAATGTACCTTCTGATGTCGACACAGCCCCTCCAGAGGGCGATCCAGCTGTTATGTATTGCGTCACAATGTTTTGAACAAATTCTAATCTCAGGCATAGACAAGCCTTCCGTTCAATTAGATTTGAGATGATCAGATGTTCACTGCCATTGTATGTAATTACATTACACAGATACAGATTGATAATATGTAGATGAAGGAACAGGCTAACCTTGCAATCTCACTTTGCCTCAGGGAACCTCAGGTCTTCAAATTCTCAACTTATCTATGTGGATTCATCGATGGAATTTTCATTAACCAGACTTATGGTGTAAAAACGCAAATATACACTTTTGCCATCTGTTTGTAGTTATTTCTCTGTCTCTCACTGTATTGTGATGATAGGCTCTCAGTGGAGAAAAGAGGCCTACTGAGCTTGGACATGCATACCTATTTTATTATTGAACCTTTATTTAACTAGGCAAGTCAGTTAAGAACAAATTCTTATTCACAATGACAGCCTACCCCGGCCAAACCCTAACTTGGGACAACACTGGGCCAATTGTGCACCGCCCTATAGGACTCCCAATCACGGCGGGTTGTGATACAGCCTGGAATTGAACCAGGGTCTGTAGTGACACCTCTCGCTCTGAGATACAGTGCCTTAGACCGCTGCGCCACTCGGGATACCTACTGTACTCTACCTGACTTTCCAGAAGGCTTTTTAAACAGCACGTATCAGGCAGAACCCAGATCAATGACAGGCACAATTCATTATGGATCCCTTTTTCAATATTAACCTTGGCAAGGTACACTCTGAGAAAAGGCTGGCGCTATCGAATACCTTGTCAAATGTTGTTGTTTTAACATTGGTTTGGAGATCTGCTGTGTAAATCAGCCAGCAGCGATTCAATGACGAGTGGATGGGGAGTTGAATTGTGTCTTCTGGGGGGAAAGAAAGGCCTGGAAAGCCCATCAACAGTGATTTATTCAAAACAGTTATGTAAACGTCAATGTGTGTATTAAGACAACAAGTCTGTCAAGTGTTCAACACATTGTAATACAAGCGAGGAAAGATCTGGAAGCAAAAACATTTTATACCCTGTCAGTTAGTTAGTCTTTACTAAGAATATAGAACCATCAGTCAATAGTGTTCTTGTCAAGAAGAACGGTGGTCCGTAGTTAAAGAACTACAGGGAATGGCCTTAGACTTATTAGTCTAATGGGAAAGTGCTTGTGGGAATGACTTTCACTAAACTGCAGTCTTACACGGAACCATAACCGGCTGCGCGCATGCACCATCGTGCATACATTTATTTTGTCCCCCCACACCAAACGCAGGTTAAAATATCAAAACAAACTCTGAACCAATGACATTCATTTGTGGACAGGTCGAAAAGCATTAAACATGTATGGCAATTTAGCTTGCACTTGCTAGCTAATGTGTCCTATTTAGCTAGCTTGCTGTTGCTAGTTAATTTGTCCTGGGATATAAACATTAGGTTGTTATTTTACCTGAAATGCACAAGGTCCTCTACTCCGACAATTAATCCACACACAAAACGATCAACCGAATCATTTCTAGTCATCTCTCCTCCTTCCAGGCTTTTTCATCATTTAACTTATATGGTGATTGGCATCTAAACTTTCATAGTATTACCATGGCAACAGTTCGTCTTTCAATCACCCACATGGGTATAACCAATGAGGAGATGGCACGTGGGTACCTGCTTCTATAAACCAATGAGGAGATGGGAGAGGCAGGACTTGCAGTGCGATCTGCGTCAGAAATAGGAATGACTTGTATTTTAGCCCTTGGCAACGCAGACGCTCACGAACAGTGTGGGTGCAATAATTGAATAACATAGATTCCTACATTTATTTTGCAACGCTCGCACACGCGACGCGAGCGGTGTGGTCAGCCTATTTGAAAAAAGGGTTCCAAAAGGGTTCTTTGGCTGTTCCATGTAGATACCTCTGTTGAAAGGGTTCTACCTGGAACCTAAAAGGGTTCTACCTGGAACCAAAAAGGGTTCTTCAAATGGTTCTCCTACGGCGACAGCCGAAGAACCCTTTTAGGTTCTAGATAGCACCTTTCTTTCTAAGAGTGTGTATTGCAAATAGAAGTACTCAAATAGGCTCTAACCCGCAGTGATTTATGGTGCAGCTCTCACAAGTCTACAACACACCTTAGACTTGATTAGTGTGAGTTGGTCTTTTGTTTGAGATGGTCTCTCGAAACATCTTTCAAAAATTAGATGATACCAATGGGTTAACCGAAGTCTGGAACTTTTACACAATTTGACAAATGAGGAAGCTCTGGCCTCCCAGGAATTCAGCGCTGAGACCACAGCATACTGTCACACCCAGCTCTTATCAAGTCACTACAGGGATGTGAAGACCAAATGACCCAACTCAATTCCTCTGAACCCATACCTTTTGTTACAATGCTTTCTTACTCCTTTTAGTATGTGTTGCATACCGCACCCAAGTTATTTTTGTTGAACAGCAGCACACCCACTGGGCACAGATTTGGTTGAGTTGTTAACTAACGTGTGAAATCAACAGAAAATGTCACCATGCCATGGGTTCAAAGTTGGGTGAAAAAAGAAGAAATTGTCTTATGTTGATGACTTCAAATTCAATCAGTTTTCCACATTGATTCAACATCACAATGAATTATTGGGTTGGAATGAGGTGGAAATAACGTTTATTCAACCAGTTTTTGCCCAGTGCTCCATGATCTCTGTGGGAACTAGAACTAGCTACCATAATCCATGACAGAAATACATTAGAAAAACAGTGTTGAGATTGGGCCTGCATTGAAGATGGCTTGTTATAGCAAACACATCCTAAACCGATATGTTGCCAGAGACAAATTTGATTATGTGATAAGCAACATAAATTATGTAAATTGCAAGAACACTGAAAATAACCTGAGGTTGAACTGATCATCAAGGTGGCTGCTGTCATCTCTCTTCTTGAATTTCTTATTTTTAATTTCCTGTTAATTGATAGAATGCAAACAACTAGTGTGTGTTATTCAGTTAGACTCAAATATTTCTGAAACTGGTAGCTGGAGGAGATTGAGTGTATTTTTCACATCACTGTAATTTATACAGCTAATCTTCAGGGTCCAGTTCAAAAAATAAATATCTATCTGGATTTCGCCTATCGGATAGGATTAAATGCATAGAAATATAATGAATAGAGCGGACGAATCATTGACTTGAATGGAGACCCCCGTTCTATTCATTCTATTTCTATTAATTGAGTCCTATCCGATAGCCGACATACAGATAGATCAGTTAAAAAAAAAAGAACTGGTCCCAGGCCAATAGGATTACCCTGCTAGAGCAGCTGTTAAATGATTACCAATCTAGAACGATTTACCTTGTTTTCATTTACATTAGGTTGAGTTGTCAACTAATGTGAAATCAACCAAAAAAGTCACCCTGTCATTGGATTTAACACTTAGGTAAAAAAAGACTAAATTCCCTTACGTTGATGACTTTTTGCAAGTCCATTCAATTTCCCACGTTGATTCAACATCATCACATTTAAGTTTTTCGTTGAAATGACATGGAAACAATTGTGATTGGTGACCATCTCCTCCCCTGTGCCTCTCCTTGGCATGATCAGTGTTGTCTAGGTGAGGAAATGAATGGTGTGACAGGACCCTAGCATTGTGCTGAGTCAGACGTAGGCCATGTAAAGTCCTATAGGCCTATCTCCACACACACACACACACACACACACACACACACACACACACACACAGTAATCCGTTTTGCAAGCTGCTGTCTCAGTAAGTCCAGTACACATCACCACTAAACAATCACCCAGATCAATCAAACAAGCTAGGTCTGCTGCAGTATGTCAATCCAGTCTGCTCTAGGGGAATCAGGAGGAGTGTCAGTCAGCCAGGTCTGCTGCAGTATGTCAATCCAGTCTGCTCTAGGGGAATCAGGAGGAGTGTTGTAGTCAGTCAGCCAGGTCTGCTGCAGTATGCTAATCCAGTCTGCTCTAGGGGAATCAGGAGGAGTGTTGTAGTCAGTCAGCCAGGTCTGCTGCAGTATGCCAATCCAGTCTGCTCTAGGGGAATCAGGAGGAGTGTTGTAGTCAGTCAGCCAGGTCTGCTGCAGTATATCAATCCAGTCTGCTCTAGGGGAATCAGGAGGAGTGTCAGTCAGCCAGGTCTGCTGCAGTATGTCAATCCAGTCTGCTCTAGGGGAATCAGGAGGAGTGTTGTAGTCAGTCAGCCAGGTCTGCTGCAGTATGCCAATCCAGTCTGCTCTAGGGGAATCAGGAGGAGTGTTGTAGTCAGTCAGCCAGGTCTGCTGCAGTATGTCAATCCAGTCTGCTCTAGGGGAATCAGGAGGAGTGTTGTAGTCAGTCAGCCAGGTCTGCTGCAGTATGCCAATCCAGTCTGCTCTAGGGGAATCAGGAGGAGTGTTGTAGTCAGTCAGCCAGGTCTGCTGCAGTATGTCAATCCAGTCTGCTCTAGGGGAATCAGGAGGAGTGTTGTAGTCAGTCAGCCAGGTCTGCTGCAGTATGCCAATCCAGTCTGCTCTAGGGGAATCAGGAGGAGTGTTGTAGTCAGCCAGGTCTGCTGCAGTATGTCAATCCAGTCTGCTCTAGGGGAATCAGGAGGAGTGTTGTAGTCAGTCAGCCAGGTCTGCTGCAGTATGTCAATCCAGTCTGCTCTAGGGGAATCAGGAGGAGTGTTGTAGTCAGTCAGCCAGGTCTGCTGCAGTATGTCAATCCAGTCTGCTCTAGGGGAATCAGGAGGAGTGTTGTAGTCAGTCAGCCAGGTCTGCTGCAGTATGTCAATCCAGTCTGCTCTAGGGGAATCAGGAGGAGTGTTGTAGTCAGTCAGCCAGGTCTGCTGCAGTATGTCAATCCAGTCTGCTCTAGGGGAATCAGGAGGAGTGTTGTAGTCAGTCAGCCAGGTCTGCTGCAGTATGTCAATCCAGTCTGCTCTAGGGGAATCAGGAGGAGTGTTGTAGTCAGTCAGCCAGGTCTGCTGCAGTATGTCAATCCAGTCTGCTCTAGGGGAATCAGGAGGAGTGTTGTAGTCAGTCAGTAATGACAGTTGACTCCCTCTTTTTAAAAGGCTGTGTTTGTCTTCCACACACACACACTAGGGTGCTGTGTTTGGAGTCTGACCTGTTCGTTCCCTCCTCTCTACACCATTCACTTTAACACCATCCTGCAGGCAGCTTGAGGGGTGATGAGAGAGAAAAGGTCCAGTTTCCAGGACCACGAATACAAATTCCATCTAGACACCGTTGCCCTAGAGCAGTGGTTCCCAAACTTTTTATAGTCCCGTACCCCTTCAAACATTCAACCTCCAGCTGCGTACCCCCTCTAGCACCAGGGTCAGCACACTCTCAAATGTTGTTTTTTTCCGTCATTGTAAGCCTGCCACACACACACTATATGATACATTTATTAAACATAAGAATGAGTGTGAGTTTTTGTCACAACCCGGCTTGTGGGAAGTGACAAAGAGCTCTTATAGGACCAGGGCAGAAATAATAATATAATAGTAATCATCAATCATTTTGCTCTTTATTTAACCATCTTACATATAAAACCTTATTTGTTCATTGAAAATTATGAGTAACTCACCACAGGTTAATGAGAAGGGTGTGCTTGAAAGGATGCACATAACTCTGCAATGTTGGGTTGTATTGGAGAGTCTGTCTTAAATCATTTTCCACCACAGTCTGTGCCTGTATTTAGTTTTCATGCTAGTGAGGGCTGAGAATCCACTCTCACATAGGTACGTGGTTGCAAAGGGCATCAGTGTCTTAACAGTGCGATTTGGATACTCAGGATACTCTGAGTGCAGCCCAATCCAGAAATCTGGCAGTGGCTTCTGATTAAATTAAATTTTCACAGAACCGCTTGTTGCAATTTTGATGAGGCTCTCTTGTTCAGATATCAGTAAGTAAACTGGAGGCAGGGCATGAAAGGGATAACGAATCCAGTTGTTTGTGTAGTCTGTTTTGGGAAAGTACCTGTGTAATTGCGCACCCAGCTCACTCAGGTGCTTCGCTATATCACATTTTAAATTGTCCGTAAGCTTGAGTTCATTTGCACAGAAAAAATCATACAATGATGGAAAGACCTGTGTGTTGTCCTCATTAATGCAGACAGAGAAGAGCTCCAACTTCTTAATCATAGCCTCAATGTTGTCCCGCACATTGAATATAGTTGCGGAGAGTCCCTGTAATCCTAGATTCAGATCATTCAGACAAGAAAAACATCACCCAGATAGGCCAGTCGTGTGAGAAACTCATGCAAGCGGTCAGACAAGTGAAAATTATAGTCAGTAAAGAAAACTTTAAGCTCGTCTCTCAATTTAAAAAACATGACCAATACTTTGCCCCTTGATAACCAGCTCACTTTTGTATGTTGTAAAAGTGTTACCTGGTCACTGCCCGTATCATTGCTAAGTGCAGAAAATAAACGAGAGTTCAGGGGCCTTTCTTTAACAAAGTTAACCATTTTCACTGTAGTGTCCAAAACGTCTTTCAAGCTGTCAGGCATTCCCTTGGCAGCAAGAGCCTCTCGGTGGATGCTGCAGTGTACCCAAGTGGCGTCGGGAGCAACTGCTTACACGCGCGTTACCACTCCACTATGTCTCCCTGTCATGGCTTTTGCGCCATCAGTACAGATACCAACATGAGCAGCAGCTACGTTTGGCTACATACGGACCGTTAGTGTAATTCCCGTGAGAGAATAACAGTTAATGTGATTGGATGTTAATTATTTGACTCGGCTACCTGTATTTGACATTGTGTTGTTATTTCGCTGAACACTAGATGGTTTAATTTTATTATTGGCAGTGAAACGAGGTTACTCAGGCGAGAAAAAACCTCACCCAAATGTATAGCCCCGTTGGAAAATAAAAATGTACTGTTTGAAAATGTGAAGAAAGAAAAAGAATAGAATGTGAATAAAAAATAAATAAATGTGAATCACATTTTTATTTGGCGTCCCCTCGACGGAATTACGAGTACCCCTGGGGTTTGGGAATACCTACCCTAGAGCACACACACAACTATACATCCCTCGGCCTAAACATCAGCGCCACAGGTAACTTCCATAAAACTGTGAATGATCTGAGAGACAAGGCAAGAAGGGCCTCCTATGCCATCAAAAGGAACATAAAATTTGACATACCAGTTAGGATCTGGCAAAAAAATGTTGATTCAGTTATAGAACCCATTGCCCTTTATGGTTGTGAGGTCTGGGGTCCGCTCATCAACCAAGAATTCACAAAATGGGACAAACACCAAATTGAGACTCTGCATATAGAATTCTGCAAAAACATCCCCCGTGTACAACATAAAACACCAAATAATGTATGCAAAGCAGAATTAGGCTGATACCCGCTAATGATCAAAATCCAGAAAAGAGACATTAAATTCTACAACCACCTAAAATAACCTCTCTTGGTTTTGGAGAGATTTTCATCATTGCAGCATCAAGAGTTTTGTCCTTGTAGCCTCGCATTTTGAATTTCTGTCATTTTTTTTTAGCATTGCTGTCAAAATCTGTCTGATGGCCACAGATTGGTTTAACTCTGCATAACTGGCTATATGGTAGACCATTCTTGAGGGGAAGAGGATGCATACTATCCACACGTAGCAAGGGATTGTGGTCTGTGGGCTTTGTGTGTAATGCATCATTCTCTTTGATGATCCATAAGTCCAGGTAGTTTATTTTTCTCTCATCAGGCTGCATGGTGAATTTTAGGTATTCAGAGCTCTCGTTTTGTAAAGTTTGGAATTCATTTAGTTCCTGCTGACTTCCTTCCCAGAGCACAAAGACATCATCTATGTATCTCTTCCATAGGAGGATTTTAGAAAGTAGGGGGTGTGTCTCTGTTTTGTAAAGGTGTGCTTCCTCAAATTGTCCCACATACAGGTTTGCATAGTTGGGGGAAAAGGGGGAGCCCATGGCTACACCCCGAATTTGAAGGAAAAAGTCTGACTCAAAGACAAAGTAGTTTTTGGATTATCCAGGTCAGTAAATTGTAAAATGCAATGATTGGATGGAGCAAGGGTAGAGTCTGTCTGCTGAAGGAAATGTTGCAGCAGCGCCTGCGAGCCTCCAGTGTGTGGGATGTTAGTGTATAAGCTAACCATATGTCTGCTACAGTGGGACAAGATAGAGCCATGACAAAACAAGGAAATAAAACTGCTGAAAGCCAATTGGCTTCCTATTTAAAAATAAGATTGAGAACAAGCTATGAAAGGTTGCTGGATCGAATCCCTGAGCTGACAAGGTAAAAATATGTCGTTCTTCCCCTGTACAAGGCAGTTAACCCACTGTTCCCTGGTAGGCCGTCATTGTAAATAAGAATGTGTTCTTAACTGACTTGCCTAGTTAAATAAAGGTTAAAAAAAAATGTAATGAAGGAAAAATACTGGATTTTGGTGCAGGTACAGCCATCCAGCGCAAGAATAAATATTACGATATTGTGAAAATGATACGATATGATATAGTGTCAAAAATAATATCCCGATATGTAACTGTATCGATTTTTCTTCTCCCCAGCGCTACTTTTAACCAGGGCACAAAAGTAGTGCACTATGTAGGGAATAGGGTGTCATTTGGGACGTAGCCTCTGTTGACTAGCCGCCGTCATATTCATATGAACACGTCTAAAGCAAACTTTTATTGACCATTCATTCTCTAGTGCAAACAAAACAGTGGCATGTCATAGTCACATCAATATTAAAAGAGGAATTGGTAGAACCATTTATTTTGATCAGTGAGGAGGAATATACAATCACTGTACCACAGAATTGCTAACTTCTTTCAGTTTATGGCTTAGTTTCCTAGGTCATGACTACGTCCATGTCATTTGAAGTCCTGGCGCTTAACATTAAAACGTTTTCGTAGCTTTTTTTTAAAACCCCTGAATTGACTTATTTCCTTCTGAAGTCTTACATCACGAATCCCTTATTCATTCACTGCTGTTCTCTCAGATCATCTCTCTATCATCTCCTCCGCTGTGCTTTCTGCTGAGACAGGTTTAGTCAGGAATAATGAGCATTATGATTAACTGATGAGCTTAGCTGCTCCTGGCTCCTCACTGATAGCAGGATCTCTGTCTGCCTGTCTGTTTGTCTTTCTGTCTTTCTCTCTGTCTGCCTGTTGGTCAGTGGAGGCTGTTGATGGGAGGACGGCTCATAATAATGGCCAGAACCGAGCAAATGGAATGGCATCAAACACATGGAAACAAATGGAAACCATGTGTTTGATGTATTTGATACCATACCACTCATTCCTCTCCTCTCCAGCCATTACCACGAGCCTGTCCTCCCCAATTAAGGTGCCACCAACCTCCTGTGCTGTCTGTCTGTGTCTGTCTGTCTGTCTGTCTGTCTGTCTGTCTGTCTGTCTGTCTGTCTGTCTGTCTTGTCTGTCTTGTCTGTCTGTCTGTCTAATAATGTAGCCAGCCCTTCAGTATCCCACCCTAAGAAGCCAGTGAAATACTGATGTGGTGTCCTGCCATCATCTGATGTGCCTCGGACTTTAATGACCGCAGGAGGATGTCATCTGAGTGCCAAAGGCCACCCTATTCCCCATTTTAGTGCTCTACTTTTGACTTGGGCCATTGGGCTTTGGTGAGAGGAAGTGCACTATGTAGGGAATATGTTGTCAATTGGGACGTAGGCGTGATCTCCACTGGAGGACAAGGTTAGGTGGTGACTGACTGCAGGCAGGCAGACAGGGAGCACTGTGCTGAATCCAAAACACTGTGTGTGGAGAAAATAGCCTAGACTGCTTAATGCTTATTAAATTAGGGCTAATCAATTGTAAAGTCATCAGAAGCAGAAGCACATCCTCCTCCCTGTGTCAAGATTGGGTGCGTTCCATCCAGGATTAATCCTCCTTGTTTCTTCCTTTCTACCACTTTCACCACCATCTCTCCAAATCAATTAATAACAGTCACCAGCCTGCTACCATCATGCTAGCCTTTAAGAAATGTCCAGTACCATCAATGTATAATGATGACAGTCATTGTTACATCACCTGAAAGAGCAAAGGTTCTGTGCAAGCAGGCCAAGACCCCAGTGCCTTTGGCAGTGCAGTCTAACAGCCTCTGGGCTGTGCTGAACAGATGACCTCTAGGGGGCTGTATCTGCACAGGTGCTGCTGGCTACTGTCTACTGGCTACTGGCTAGCCTCCATTGGTGTGTAGCTTTCAATGGATCACAGTCAGCTCATGTAAATACCCTGAGTAATGCCATCCTAACATACTTCTCCCTCTCTCTGTTTCCCTTGCAGATATTTCCAGGATATCATCATACTACGCTGGTATGTACCGGGGTATTTTTCCCTGGCAGTAAAGATTCTGTCATTTAAAGTTAATAGTGCTATGTGTATTTTGCCCTGGCAGTAAAGATTCTGTCATGTAAAGTTAATAGTGCTACGTGTATTTTGCCCTGGCAGTAAAGATTCTGTCATTTAAAGTTAATAGTGCTATGTGTATTTTGCCCTGGCAGTAAAGATTCTGTCATTTAAAGTTAATAGTGCTATGTGTATTTTGCCCTGGCAGTAAAGATTCTGTCGTTTAAAGTTAATAGTGCTACGTGTGAAGCGCTGGTTGAGTGTGTGTAGTTATTATAGAAAAAGGACAAACTGCACCTAGACTTGCTCTAGATGAGTGCAGCCAGATTGTATTCCACATGTTGTTCCCTATACAGTACATACAGCTATGTGACTCTGTTAGCTTCCTGGAGGACGCCCATGGCTTAAGCTAAAGGCATGATTGGGCTCTCTTCATCTCCTGCAATCAGCATTTCTCTCTGATTGTTCATCAATATTTAATTGTTTGAACAACATGTACTGGAGAAAATGATCTATTGGAAAATATCAGATAAGTATTAGTTGCAGTAAACATCTCTGCAAAGGAATGAAGGAATGAAAATCTCTTCCAGTTTGATAGCTATTTCATTTCTCACTAGACTTACAGTTTTGACTTAAATTGGCTTGAAAATCTATGGCAAGACCTCAACATGGCTGGCTAGCACAGCCTGTTCTTATAGTTTCACTTCGGAATTGCCGTAATTGGATGAACGTACATTTTTTACCCATTCATTCTGCGTGTTTACAGGGTTAATTCGGCGTGGTTACAGTGTTAATTTTGTGTGTTTACAGGGTTAAAACAGAAATGTGCTGTTTTCATTCAGTATCACTGAGTACTCTCCCTGCTTGCAAGAGAATTGTGAACTGCCGTGGCGCAGGGTCTAAGCAGTGTGCTCTGGCTCAGAGCCTCGTGAGTTCGTTGTGCCATTGTGTTCTTTTTTATTGTTATTTATTTATTTATGTTGCTCCAACAAAGGCATATATCCACATCCTCAGTACCTTTTCACATGTCCCAAATCGAAGGCTCTTTCTTGTGACCAGCCTGGTCCAGCGATGATCAACAACCAACTTGACAGAGCTTGAAGAATTTTAAAAAGAATAATGTAATGTGTAAATATTGTACAATCCAGGTGTGCAAAGCTCTTAGAGAATTACCCAGGAAGACTCACAGGGTGTGAATAGGGTTTTTACTTTGTCATTATGGAGTATTGTGTGTAGATGGGTGAGAAGAAATCCATTCAATCCATTTTGAATTCAAGCTGCGACACAACAAAATGTTGAGTAAGTCAAGGGGTGTGAATACTTTCTGAAGGCACTGTGTGTATGTGTGGAGCTGGAGCCCATTACTTTAGACATAATGGGGTTTCTAACCTGATATCTAGGGCTCTGAGGCAGCCATGTTCCCTGTGGGAGTGTATTGCGACAGACTATCAGTGGAAACATCTCTAAATTCTCTCTGTACTCACAGGGTTAAGAGCGGAGCTGGCTGTGAGGACAGACAGGTTAAGTGGTTGGTTGTGTACAGTTAAATAACATCCAGCTGATTGGTTGTGTTGATCCATAGTCAGTCAGCAGTATTGGAGAATCGTGGCCTGGCCAAGACTGGATAACTGCACCAAAAGCCGGTATTATCTGACAGACTGATGTCCTCTTGAATGGGGTGTGGAGTAAACAGAGTATGAACCATCCTGTATCAGTTAAGCCCCTTATACAGTACATACCAACACTTTCACCAGGGTTTAGATGTCTCATATTCTCTCTAGTTTGGTTTTTATCACCTTGTTATGTAGTGAACTGTTTTGGTCTCTTATGTGAATGGATGGTGTCCCTGGTTCTGTGTCTGATTTGAGGTAGACAGACACACAGGCATGAAACATCTGTATTCCGCTTGAAGAAAGCAAAGCTGCAACACCTTGGCGTTGCTTGGAGGTTAGTGTGATTTAGTGGAAGGCTTTAGTTTGTGGAGAGCTAGGCTAGATCTGACTGTGATAAATCAGTGCTAGGTTACATAATGAGCAGGTGCAATCTACTCTCTCTCTTTGTTTCAGCTACAGGCCTAGAAAAACATGGTGCAAAACACACACACACACACACACACACACTCTCTCTCTCTCACTCACTTCTGAATGTTTAAAGGGACCATAGAACTGCCTGTCTGTGATGTGTGTAATGAGTAGAGTGAGATTTGTCTCTTGATTAGGTTTGTTGTTTTCATGTCGGGGTGATTCACAGCCACAATTAATATTGTTATTTCTTCTTCTTTAGTTTTACGGACATCTTGAATATTTGTCATGGTAATTGCAGCAATTTAAAAAAAATGTTGGTCTCACACTACGTCCCAAATTCCCTATATAGTGCACTACTTTTGACCAGAGCCCTACAGGGCCCCATGGGCCCTGATCTAAAGTTGTGTACTCTAAAGGTGACTAGGGTGCCTTTTTGGATGAAGCCTTAAAGTGTGTTAATGAGCTCGCTGAAAATGAGGAATTGATGTAGCACCCCTTGAGAGGAATTGATCATGCGTATTCAATTTATACTGTGTGCATGTGGTAAAATACTCCTCTTTGAAAGGATGTACTATAGACAGAAGGCCTATACTATGAAAAACCCCAATGACAACCAGATCCCTCTCCTCTCTCTATAGTGAATAATGTAGGTTGAGGCTGTGCTTGATTATGATAACTATAGAACAGCACCGTCCTGTAGAACTGTTGAGGTAAGTCAGTGGGTACAAACCAGGCTGTCTGTCTGTTCACAGAGCTTCAATTCAGTGGAGTGACTAAACACATCAAAGTATCGTTTTTCTGGGTCAATCATCTGTCAAACTCATTCCACTAGTGTCAGAGGGTTTTCTCTCCTCCTTTGTACATGAGTGATGAATTAAGGAAGGTCACTGATTAGTAAGGAACTCTCCTCACCTGGTTGTCTAGGAGATGCTAGGCCCTCCATGGAATGAGTTTGACCCCCCCCCTGATTTAAATAGTCAAAGCTTGATGATGAGTTGGTTATTTGAATCAGCTGTGTAGTGTTTGGGTAAAAAACGAAATGTGCACCCAGAGGGGGCCCTCAGGGCCGGCTTTGGGAAACCCTGTCTTAGAGGATAGAGAACATAGGAGAAAAGTTTAGACTCTTACAACCCCACTCATGTAAACATACAGAGGTACTAGTAAAGGTCTTGAAGGGCTCTGACTTGCGTGTGAATATATACTGCTCAAAAGAATAAAGGGAACACTTAAACAACACATCCTAGATCTGAATGAAATAAATAATCTTATTAAATACTTTTTTCTTTACATAGTTGAATGTGCTGACAACAAAAATCACACAAAAATAATCAATGGAAATCCAATTTATCAACCCATGGAGGTCTGGATTTGGAGTCACACTCAAAATTAAAGTGGAAAACCACACTACAGGCTGATCCAACTTTGATGTAATGTCCTTAAAGCAAGTCAAAATGAGGCTCAGTAGTGTGTGTGGCCTCCACGTGCCTGTATGACCTCCCTACAACGCCTGGGCATGCTCCTGATGAGGTGGCGGATGGTCTCCTGGGGGATCTCCTCCCAGACCTGGACTAAAGCATCCGCCAACTCCTGGACAGTCTGTGGTGCAACGTGGCGTTGGTTGATGGAGCGAGACATGATATCCCAGATGTGCTCAATTGGATTCAGGTCTAGGGAACGGGCGGGCCAGTCCATAGCATCAATGCCATCCTCTTGCAGGAACTGCTGACACACTCCAGCCACATGAGGTCTAGCATTGTCTTGCATTAGGAGGAACCCAGGGCCAACTGCACCAGCATATGGTCTCACAAGGGGTCTCATCTCGGTACCTAATGGCAGTCAGGCTACCTCTGGCGAGCACATGGAGGGCTGTGCAGCCCCCCAAAGAAATGCCACCCCACACCATGACTGACCCACCGCCAAACCGGTCATGCTGGAGGATGTTGCAGGCAGCAGAACGTTCTCCACGGCGTCTCCAGACTGTCACGTCTGTCACATGTGCTCAGTGTGAACCTGCTTTCATCTGTGAAGAGCACAGGGCGCCAGTGGCGAATTTGCCAATCTTGGTGTTCTCTGGCAAATGCCAAACGTCCTGCACGGTGTTGGGCTGTAAGCACAACCCCCACCTGTGGATGTTGGGCCCTCATACCACCCTCATGGAGTCTGTTTCTGACCATTTGAGCAGACACATGCACATTTGTGGCCTGCTGGAGGTCATTTTGCAGGGCTCTGGCAGTGCTTCTCCTGCTCCTCCTTGCACAAAGGCGGAGGTAGCAGTCCTGCTGCTGGGTTGTTGCCCTCCTACGGCCTCCTCCACGTCTGCTGATGTACTGGCCTGTCTCCTGGTAGCGCCTCCATGCTCTGGACACTACGCTGACAGACACAGCAAACCTTCTTGTCACAGCTCGCATTGATGTGCCATCCTGGATGAGCTGCACTACCTGAGCCACTTGTGTGGGTTGTAGACTCCGTCTCATGCTACCACTAGAGTGAAAGATCCGCCAGCATTCAAAAGTGACCAAAACATCAGCCAGGAAGCATAGGAACTGAGAAGTGGTCTGTGGTCCCCACCTGCAGAACCACTCCTTTATTGTGGGTGTCTTGCTAATTGCCTATAATTTCCACCTGTTGTCTATTCCATTTGCACAACAGCATGTGAAATTTATTGTCAATCAGTGTTGCTTCCTAAGTGGACAGTTTGATTTCACAGAAGTGTGATTGACTTGGAGTTACATTGTGTTGTTTAAGTGTTCCCTTTATTTTTTTGAGCAGTGTACTAATAGCATTGTGTTTTGCAGCAGGTTTAGAACTGCTTGTGTATGTAATAGCCGAGGCCTAATTCATGCATTATGACGTTATTCCACAGAACCTCTGTTCTGCTGTGTGATTGGTGGAATCAAAAAGCTCCATTGCCACTAAGACAGGGAGATAGCTGTGACCTCATCACACCACAGATCCAGTATCTGATCCCAGACATTCACTAGGATGGTGATAGCATCGCAGAGTTACTTTTCATTTCACTTAAAACATCTTATGTAACGGCATCAGTAGTCCTCACCTGTCTACACCTTGGAGGAAAATGGAATGCTGCAAATGGAAAGCATACAGGAGAGAGGAGAAGAGGAAGAAGGGAGGAAATGAGAGAGGGAGGGACATGTTTTGGCTGATAGCCAGAGGCATAGGGGCAGACCTTGTTGTAAAGAGGAGGAGGAGGAAGAGATATTGTTTGCTAATGAGCTGAGCACTAGTCAAGACCATGGTTGGACTTGATTTGCAGCTCTCTCTCTCTCTCTGCAACCGCGACTGAAGAGCCGCTGTCCGTTTTGTAAACAGGAGAAGAGCAGAGTGTAGTTCCCTAAATGAGGTTGAGCTCTCTACTAGTCTCTTGCCCTGCCTCTTTCTCTCCTCCCTTCCTGCCTCTCCCCTCCCTCACTCTCTCCCTACCTCTCTCTCTCTCTGAGTCACACACAAACCCAGCTCACACTCCCTCCTGACACAGCCGACTCGGCAGCAGGGTTTCGCAGCAGCAGCAGCTTGTCCTGAATTACAAACCATAGCTGAGGAGCTAAAAGAGGCTGTCACATTGGAGAAGACAGGCGGTTGTAGTGCTGAACTAACTGAAGGATTGTTTTGTTTTTGTCTCCTCTGTGTCTTCTACTACACTGTTTTCCAAGTCAGCTGCCTCCCGGGCTTGATTAATTTACAAGGCTGTGCAGAGGCACGCAGAGGGATTTAATTAGAGGCCGGAAGCCAACGCTGAGGGTATCTGAAGAGGAATTGGAAGATAAGGAGCTGACAACACAGACTTGTCCCATATTGATCTTCTGTCTATCTCTCCCTCTCCCTCTGTCTCTTTCTGTCTCTCTCTCTCTCTCTCTCTCGCTTTCTCTCTTGGTCTCTCTCACTCACTCCCTCTCTCTCTCTCCCTATCTCTGTCTCTCTCACTCCCTCTCGGAGGGACACCAAACACCTCTGACCCGGAAACAGCCTGTCTGTCAGGCAAGGTGGATGTTAGGATAAAAACTTCTTGAGGATTTCACTGAGTTGCTCCCTTGATGTCTTCTCCTCCTCACCCCACAGTTCTCTCCCCTGAGGCAGGGCTGTGTGAACGGTTCAGAGGGGGGCAGCGGTAGGGGCTGTGAGGAGCGGAGAGGGGCTGTGCCGGGGTCCTCTGGGACAGAGGAAGAAGCAGCAGCCTGTCCTGGCCTGGCCTCTATGCGGTTGTGGAAGGGGACAGGGTCCAGGAGCCTGGGGCTGGTTCAGGCCGCAGGGTCTGGTGGTGGGATAGAAAGACAGGTGCTGCTGCGGCCATCATGGAGAGGAGTGGCTGCATCCCCCTATGCTGGGCCCGGGGCACCTGTGTTTACGCTCAACACCCTCCACTCCCAAGTATGTACTGTGTACACACAGCAGATATGTTATGCAAACTAGGTGCTTCTAGGTAGAGCCTTTTAACCAGTGTTCATCTCAGTGTTTTTTAGAGGTCTTTCTGTTGATGATGGCTGTGTTTGGATGTGTGATGAATATGAATGTGATTTAAGGCTACACTGACTGAATGCTAATTCCCAGAACTCTGCTATAGTTAGAGGTGAATGTGATTTGCCATGCCCTGCATTATGCAGGTATTATTGTTGCATTTCCTACTATAACATGCCAAGACGTCAGGTGCACTGAATGGCAATGCACCAATGTGTACAGCAGCACTGTACCGTCTTCTTCTCTCATCTGATCACCACAACAAACCAAGCCATGGTGGTTATTAAGTCATCCATGGCTGTGAAAGTAATCAGTACAGTAACGCAGGGTTTCCCAACTCCAGTCCTCATTTTTTATTGTAGCCCTGGACAAGCACACCTGATTCAACTAATCATCATGCCCTAAATGAGTTGAATGAGGAATGTTTGTCCCAGGTTACAACAAAAATGTGTGCTGGTGGGGGTACTGGAGAACCGGAGCTGGGAAACGCTGACTACTGCTCAGCACTGACCTACAGGAGGACTGCTGTCTGTCTGTCCCCTGAACATATTACAGAGCAGAGGGGTGAATTACCATTAGTCTTGAACTGATTAAGTGTCGGGCAGGGCTGTGATTAGTGTTCTTGTCAGGAGAGGGGATAGCTGTTGAATAACTAGGCCAGGTAGAGCGAGAACTGCCCAGGCAACAGCAGTAGCAGCAGTAGTGGAAGTATAAACAGAAACAGAACTAGCAGCAGTAGAAACAGAACTAGCAGCAGTAGAAACAGAACTAGCAGCAGTAGAAACAGAACTAGCAGCAGTAGAAACAGAAACAGAGCTAGCAGCAGAAGAAACAGAACTAGCAGCAGCAGCAACCGAAACGGAACTAGTAGCAGTAGAAACAGAACTAGCAGCAGTAGAAACAGAAACAGAGCTAGCAGCAGAAGAAACAGAACTAGCAGCAGCAGCAACCGAAACAGAACTAGCAGAAGTAGAAACATAAACAGAACTAGCAGCTGTAGAAACAGAACTAGCAGCAGTAGAAACATAACTAGCAGCAGTAGCAGTAGTAACAGAACTTGTAGCAGTAGAAACAGAACTAGTAGCAGTAGAAACAGAACTAGTAGCAGTAGAAACAGAACTAGTAGTAGTAGAAACAGAACTAGCAGCAGTAGAAACAGAACTAGCAGCAGAAGAAACAGAACTAGCAGCAGTAGCAGTAGAAACAGAACTAGCAGCAGTAGCAGTAGAAACAGAACTAGCAGCAGTAGAAACAGAACTAGTAACAGTAGAAACAGAACTAGCAGCAGTAGCAGTAGAAACAGAACTAGCAGCATTAGAAACAGAACTAGCAGCAGTAGAAACGGAAACAGAGCTAGCAGCAGAAGAAACAGAACTAGCAGCAGCAGCAACCGAAACAGAACTAGCAGCAGTAGAAACAAAAACAGGACTAGCAGTAGTAGAAATGGAAACAGGACTAGCAGCAGCAGAAACAAAACTAGCAGCTGTAGAAACAGAACTAGCAGCAGTAGCAGTAGAAACAGAACTAGCAGCAGAAGAAACAGAACTAGCAGCAGCAGCAACCGAAACAGAACTAGCAGCAGTAGAAACATAAACAGAGCAAGCAGTAGAAGAAACAGAACTAGCAGCAGCAGCAACCGAAACAGAACTAGCAGCAGTAGAAACAAAAACAGGACTAGCAGTAGTAGAAATGGAAACAGGACTAGCAGCAGTAGAAGCAGAACTAGCAGCAGTAGAAACAGAACTAGCAGCTGTAGAAACAGAACTAGCAGCAGTAGAAACATAACTAGCAGCAGTAGCAGTAGAAACAGAACTAGTAGCAGTAGAAACAGAACTACTAGTAGTAGAAACAGAACTAGCAGCAGTAGAAACAGAACTAGCAGCAGTAGCAGTAGAAACAGAACTAGTAGCAGTAGAAACAGAACTAGCAGCAGTAGCAAGTAGAAACAGAACTAGCAGCAATAGCAGTAGAAACAGAACTAGCAGTAGAAACATAAACAGAACGAGTAGCAGTAGAAACATAAACAGAACTAGCAGCAGTAACAGTAGAAACAGAAACAGGACTAGCAGTAGTAGAAACAGAAACCGAACTAGCAGCAGTATCAGTAGAAACAGAAACAGGACCCGAACTAGCAGCAGTAGCAGCAGAAACAGGACTAGCAGTAGTAGAAAACAGAAACCGAACTAGCAGCGGTAGCAGTAGAAAGAGAAACCGAACTAGCAGCAGTAGCAGTAGAAACAAAACTAGCAACAGTAGAAACAGAACTAGCAGCAGTAGCAGTAGAAACAGAACTACTAGTAGTAGAAACAGAACTAGCAGCAGTAGAAACAGAACTAGCAGCAGTAGCAGTAGAAACAGAACTAGTAGCAGTAGAAACAGAACTAGCAGCAGTAGCAAGTAGAAACAGAACTAGCAGCAATAGCAGTAGAAACAGAACTAGCAGTAGAAACATAAACAGAACGAGTAGCAGTAGAAACATAAACAGAACTAGCAGCAGTAACAGTAGAAACAGAAACAGGACTAGCAGTAGTAGAAACAGAAACCGAACTAGCAGCAGTATCAGTAGAAACAGAAACAGGACCCGAACTAGCAGCAGTAGCAGCAGAAACAGGACTAGCAGTAGTAGAAAACAGAAACCGAACTAGCAGCAGTAGCAGTAGAAAGAGAAACCGAACTAGCAGCAGTAGCAGTAGAAACAAAACTAGCAACAGTAGAAACAGAACTAGCAGCAGTAGAAACAGAAGCAAGAATAGCAGCAGTATAAAACAGAACCAGGACTAGCAGCAGTATAAACAGAAGCAGGACTAGCAGCAGTAGAAACAGAAACAGAACTAGTAGCAGTAGAAACAGAACTAGCAGTAGTAGAAACCGAACTAGCAGCAGTTGCAGTACAAACAGAAACAGGACTAGCAGTAGTAGAAACAGAAACCGAACTAGCAGCAGTAGAAACAGAACTAGCAACATTAGAAACAGAACTAGCAGCAGTAGAAACAGAAACAGGACTAGCAGCAGTAGAAACAGAACTAGCAGCAGTAGAAACAGAACTAGCAGCAGTAGAAACAGAAACAGGACCAGCATCAGTAGAAACAGAAACAGGTCTAGCAGCAGTAGAAACAGAAACAGGACTAGTAGCAGTAGAAACAAACATAACTAGTAGCAGTAGAAACAGAACTAGCAGCAGTAGAAAAGAACTAGCAGCAGTAGAAACAGAAACAGGACTAGCAGCCGTAGAAACAGGACTAGCAGCAGTTGAAACATAACTAGCAGTAGTAGAAACAGAAACAGAGCTAGCAGCAGAAGAAACAGAACTAGCAGCAGCAGCAACCGAAACGGAACTAGTAGCAGTAGAAACAGAACTAGCAGCAGTAGAAACAGAGCTAGCAGCAGAAGAAACAGAACTAGCAGCAGCAGCAACCGAAACAGAACTAGCAGAAGTAGAAACATAAACAGAACTAGCAGCTGTAGAAACATAAACAGAACTAGCAGCTGTAGAAACAGAACTAGCAGCAGTAGAAGCATAACTAGCAGCAGTAGCAGTAGTAACAGAACTTGTAGCAGTAGAAACAGAACTAGTAGCAGTAGAAACAAAACTAGCAGCAGTAGAAACAGAACTAGTAACAGTAGAAACAGAACTAGCAGCAGTAGCAGTAGAAACAGAACTAGCAGCATTAGAAACAGAACTAGCAGCAGTAGAAACGGAAACAGAGCTAGCAGCAGAAGAAACAGAACTAGCAGCAGCAGCAACCGAAACAGAACTAGCAGCAGTAGAAACAAAAACAGGACTAGCAGTAGTAGAAATGGAAACAGAACTAGCAGTAGTAGAAACCGAACTAGCAGTAGTAGAAACAGAAACCGAACTAGCAGCAGTAGAAACAGAAACAGGACTAGCAGTAGTAGAAACAGAACTAGCAGCAGCAACAGAAACAGCAGCAGCAGAAACAGAACTAGCAGCAGCAACAGAAACAGAACTAGCAGCAACAGAAACTGAAACAGCAGCAGCAGAAACAGAACTAGCAGCAGCAGAAACAGAACTAGCAGCAGCAACAACAGTAACAGAAACAGCAGCAGAAACAGAACTAGCAGCAGCAGCAACAGAAACAGAACTAGCAGCAGCAACAGGGACAGAACTAGCAGCAGCAGCAGAAACATAACTAGCAGCAACAGAAACAGAACTAGCAGCAGCAGCAACAGAAACAGAACTAGCAGCAGCAACAGGGACAGAACTAGCAGCAGCAGCAGAAACAGAACTATTTGTAAGTCGCTCTGGATAAGAGCGTCTGCTAAATGACTTAAATGTAAATGTAAATGTAACTAGCAGCAGCAGCAACAGAAACAGAACTAGCAGCAGCAGCAACAGAAACAGAAACAGCAGCAACAGAAACAGAAACAGCAGCAGAAACAGAACTAGCAGCAGCAGAAACAGAACTAGCAGCAGCAGAAACAGAACTAGCAGCAGCAACAACAGAAACAGCAGCAGCAGCAGAAACAGAACTAGCAGCAACAGAAACAGAACTAGCAGCAGCAGTAACAGAAACAGAACTAGCAGCAGCAGCAACAGAAACAGAACTAGCAGCAGCAGCAACAGAAACAGAACTAGCAGCAGCAACAGAAACAGAACTAGCAGCAGCAGCAACAGAAACAGAACTAGCAGCAGCAACAGAAACAGAACTAGCAGCAGCAGCAGCAACAACAGAAACAGAACTAGCAGCAGCAACAGAAACAGAACTAGCAGCAGCAGCAGAAACAGAACTAGCAGCAGCAGCAGCAGAAACAGAACTAGCAGCAGCAACAGAAACAGAACTAGCAGCAGCAGCAGCAACAGAAACAGAACTAGCAGCAGCAGCAACAGAAACAGAACTAGCAGCAGCAACAACAGAAACAGAACTAGCAGCAGCAGCAGCAACAACAGAAACAGAACTAGCAGCAGCAACAGAAACAGAACTAGCAGCAGCAGAAACAGAACTAGCAGCAGCAGCAACAGAAACAGAACTAGCAGCAGCAACAGGGACAGAACTAGCAGCAGCAGCAGAAACAGAACTAGCAGCAGCAGCAGCAACAGAAACAGAACTAGCAGCAGCAGCAGCAACAGAAACAGAACTAGCAGCAGCAGCAGCAACAGAAACAGAACTAGCAGCAGCAGCAACAACAGAAACAGAACTAGCAGCAGCAACAGAAACAGAACTAGCAGCAGCAACAGAAACAGAACTAGCAGCAGCAGCAGCAGAAACAGAACTAGCAGCAGCAACAGAAACAGAACTAGCAGCAGCAGCAGCAACAGAAACAGAACTAGCAGCAGCAGCAACAGAAACAGAACTAGCAGCAGCAACAACAGAACTAGCAGCAGCAGCAGCAACAACAGAAACAGAACTAGCAGCAGCAACAGAAACAGAACTAGCAGCAGCAGAAACAGAACTAGCAGCAGCAGCAACAGAAACAGAACTAGCAGCAGCAACAGGGACAGAACTAGCAGCAGCAGCAGAAACAAAACTATTTGTAAGTCGCTCTGGATAAGAGCGTCTGCTAAATGACTTAAATGTAAATGTAACTAGCAGCAGCAGCAACAGAAACAGAACTAGCAGCAGCAGTAACAGAAACAGAACTAGCAGCAGCAGCAACAGAAACAGAAACAGCAGCAGAAACAGAACTAGCAGCAGCAGAAACAGAACTAACAGCAGCAACAACAGAAACAGCAGCAGCAGCAGAAACAGAACTAGCAGCAGCAGCAACAGAAACAGAACTAGCAGCAGTAGAAACAGAACTAGCAGCAGCAGTAACAGAAACGGAACTAGCAGCAGCAGCAACAGAAACGGAACTAGCAGCAGCAGCAACAGAAACAGAACTAGCAGCAGCAGCAACAGAAACAGAACTAGCAGCAGCAGCAGCAACAGAAACAGAACTAGCAGCAGCAGCAGCAACAGAAACAGAACTAGCAGCAGCAGCAGCAACAACAGAAACAGAACTAGCAGCAGCAGCAGCAACAACAGAAACAGAACTAGCAGCAGCAGCAGCAACAACAGAAACAGAACTAGCAGCAGCAGCAGCAACAGAAACAGAACTAGCAGCAGCAGCAACAGAAACAGAACTAGCAGCAGCAACAACAGAAACAGAACTAGCAGCAGCAGCAGCAACAACAGAAACAGAACTAGCAGCAGCAACAGAAACAGAACTAGCAGCAGCAGAAACAGAACTAGCAGCAGCAGCAACAGAAACAGAACTAGCAGCAGCAACAGGGACAGAACTAGCAGCAGCAGCAGAAACAAAACTATTTGTAAGTCGCTCTGGATAAGAGCGTCTGCTAAATGACTTAAATGTAAATGTAACTAGCAGCAGCAGCAACAGAAACAGAACTAGCAGCAGCAGTAACAGAAACAGAACTAGCAGCAGCAGCAACAGAAACAGAAACAGCAGCAGAAACAGAACTAGCAGCAGCAGAAACAGAACTAACAGCAGCAACAACAGAAACAGCAGCAGCAGCAGAAACAGAACTAGCAGCAGCAGCAACAGAAACAGAACTAGCAGCAGTAGAAACAGAACTAGCAGCAGCAGTAACAGAAACAGAACTAGCAGCAGCAGCAACAGAAACGGAACTAGCAGCAGCAGCAACAGAAACAGAACTAGCAGCAGCAGCAACAGAAACAGAACTAGCAGCAGCAGCAGCAGCAACAGAACTAGCAGCAGCAGCAGCAACAGAAACAGAACTAGCAGCAGCAGCAGCAACAGAAACAGAACTAGCAGCAGCAGCAGCAACAACAGAAACAGAACTAGCAGCAGCAGCAGCAACAACAGAAACAGAACTAGCAGCAGCAGCAGCAACAACAGAAACAGAACTAGCAGCAGCAGCAGCAACAACAGAAACAGAACTAGCAGCAGCAACAGAAACAACAGAAACAGAACTAGCAGCAGCAACAGAAACAGAACTAGCAGCAGCAACAGAAACAGAACTAGCAGCAGAAACAGAACTAGCAGCAGCAGCAGCAGAAACAGAACTAGCAGCAGCAACAGAAACAGAACTAGCAGCAGCAGCAGCAGCAGCAACAGAAACAGAACTAGCAGCAGCAGCAACAGAAACAGAACTAGCAGCAGCAGCAGCAACAACAGAAACAGAACTAGCAGCAGCAGCAGCAACAACAGAAACAGAACTAGCAGCAGCAACAGAAACAGAACTAGCAGCAGCAGTAGAAACAGAAACAGAACTAGCAACAGAAACAGAACTAGCAGCAGCAACAGAAACAGCAGCGGTGGCAGTTGCTCTACTCTCTCCCTGGATACCAGTATCTATCATGAGTCCTGGTGCTTTAGAAAAGCCAGAACAGAATAACACTGGGGACGGCTTCCCTTCTCTCTTCATCTATTTAGAGGCTCTGGCTCCCCTTCAAACTGCATCCTCCAGGGGTAGTGTAAACGCAGCATATATTAAACCCAGGCAAAGCATTGATGTATTTTTTAAGGGGGCTGGATAGTTCTGTGTGAGCTGGTACAGTAGGCAGAGGATGAGAGGAAAGGAAGCTTTAATCCAGGGAGGAAGCAGTAACTCCAGCAATAGCAGGTCTTAATGAGGATGTAGGAGTGTAGAGCAGAGCCGTGGGACTGAGGGAGAGAGTCAGTGGGAATCCGCTTGGGTCCCCACAGATTATAGGATAGATACTGGATGCGTTCTAATTGTCACCCTATTCCCTATAGAGTGCAGTACTTTTGACCAGGGCTCATAGGTGCACTATTTAGAGAATAGGGTGCTATTTGGGACATGGCCATACAGGCTCCAGAGGCAGCAGGTGTTGTACCCTGAGCACTAACTCCACAGTAAAGGATGGTGATGGTGGAGGTATGGTGCTCCATGTACTGGACATGACATGATCAGTTCTACTGTACTGTAGAAGCAGGGGTTTTGTTTGAGCCCTTGGTTCATGGTAATGCCGTTGGGGCCAAATGGATCAAATCAGATTTTGTACTGTGACTCACTTGTCCCCCCCCCCACACACACACCCAACCCCAATCAGTGACACTGATCTGTGATATTCTTGGTCAAAGCAAGAGATTGCAAAGCCATTAAAAGATAAGGCTTAGTTTTCAGCTGGAGGAATGTTGTGGTCAATGAAAGATGTGAGATGCAACAGCATTAAAGGACACACACAGCAAGCCAGTCACTTAGTCTCCTCAGGCTCATCACATTGCTCCTCACAATGCCCAGCCTGGCTCCCTGTATGGTATGGACTTTACCCTCGTCTCCTTCTAGTGCCACAGCTCACAGAGACCACCCGGGGAACTATGGAGGGTAGATGGAGCCTGTAGGGGGAAATATAGGCTACTGTGTTGCTACAGGGCCTTGTCACGGAATCTAGGAGTGGTGGTTGGAGTCAGGCGCAGAGAGCAGAGGTAAAGTATATCGTCTTTATTTTCTCCGGCACAAAACGGTCACGCCAAAACAGAAGGGCGCGTAAATATAATGACCAACCTAAAACACAGGGCAAAACGGTCCGGAGAGAAAAATAAGACGTCAGCCAGCACATCCAAAATACAAACAGCGAAATAATCCCGCACAAACCTGGGCGGGCTAAACAGGCTTAAATAAACACAAATCAAGAAACAAAACAGGGAACAGGTGCAACCAATAAGACCAAACAAACAGAAAAGGGAAAAAGGATCAGCGGTGGATAGTAGGCCGGCGACGCCGAGCGCCGCCCGAACAGGCAGGGGAGCCACCTTCAGTGGGATTCGTGACACTTGTAGTCCAAACAAGGAGCATGACTGTAACGGCTGTCGGGAGAGAGAGTAGACCAAGGCACAGCGGAGTTAGTGTTCATCATGATTTTAGTTAACGTAAGAACACTATACAAAACTGAACAAAAACACAACAGCAAAACAGTCCTGTTAGGAAATAATCTAACAGAAACAATTACCCACAAAACCCGAACGGAAAAACAGGCACTTATGTGTGACTCCCAATCAGCAACAACCAACAACAGCTGTGCCTGATTGGAAGCCACACGGCCAAAATCAATGAAACAGACAACATAGAAAATGAACATAGAACGCCCACCCAATGTAACACCCTGGCCTAACCAAAATAAAGAACAAAAACCCCTCTCTATGGCCAGGGCGTTACAATGATGCAAAAGGCCAGCCCTCATGTTTTTGTTCAACCTGGAATATAACTTTATTGTCCATATTATTATTATTATTATTACCGTATATATTATTGTCCACGTGTTACAGCGAACAACGGAAATGTGTCTTCTACTCCGTTCTCAACCCGCCTCCAAGCAGTGGTGCTGCCACTGGAGTTTCAGCAGCTGTAAATTGCCCCTTTAAAATAGATGTGCAAGAGACCCCCCTCAGTGGACAATGGCAGTTCAATAGAAAATGCCTCTTTAGTATTAATCTGAAATATGATATATGCCTTTATCATGGTGCTTACACCCTCTCCTTGTTCTAGTCTGTCATCCCCACATGTTTTAAACTGACCACCATCACTCCTGTTCCCAAGAACTCTAAGGCTTCACGCCACAATGACTACCACCCTGTAGCACATACTTCTTTAATAATGAAGTGCTTTGAGAGGCTGGTTATGGCACACATTAACTCCATCATCCCAGACACCCTAGACCCACTCCCAATTTGCATACCGCCCCAACAGATCCATACACGACGAAGTGCATAAAGTTCCCTCAGCGCTCACAACAAGCAACCTCTGACAAAAGTCCCTCTACTTCTATTCGAGGTGGAAATGATGAATCAGACACCTTATCGATAGCAACAGCTCATAGTCCTCCTGGAATCAGAAGTTTTTTTGATTCAATGGAGGAACATAGTCAGAGAAATGCTGATTGATGAATGTCTTGCTCGAGCTGTGAATGCAACTGGTTCATCTCTGATGCTCACAGGCAATGTGTATTGGAAGAGATTTCTGAATGTTCTTCGCCCAGCATACACCCCTTTAACCAGACATGCTTTATCTACTCATTTGCTGGATGCAGAGTTAAAGTGAAGGTCAAGCAAATCATAGAGAAAGCAGACTGTATTGCAATCATCTCTGATGGGTGGTCGAATGTTCGTGGGCAAGGAATAATTAACTACATCATCTCCAACCCTCAACCAGTATTCTACAAGAGCACAGACACAAGGGACAACAGACACACCGGTCTCTACATTGCAGATGAGCTGAAGGCAGTCATCAATGACATTGGACCACAAAAGGTATTTTCACTGGTGACAGACAATGCTGCGAACATGAAGGCTGCTTGGTCTAAAGTGTAGGAGTCCTACCCTCACATCACACCCATTGGCTGTGCTGCTCGTGCATTGAATCTGCTCCTCAAGGACATCTTAGCACTGAAAACAATGGATACACTAGAAGAGAGCCAAGGAAATGGTTAGGTATGTGAAGGGCCATCAAGTTATAGCAGCAATCTACCTCACCAAGCAAAGTGAGAAGAATTACTGCACCACATTGAAGCTGCCCAGCAGCACCCGTTGGGGTGGTGTTGTCATCATGTTTGACAGTCTCCTGGAGGGGAAGGAGTCTCTCCAAGAAATGGCCATATCACAGTCTGCCAATATGGACAGCCCCATCAAGAGGATCCTCCGGGATAATGTATTTTAGGAGAGCGTGGTAAGCAGCCTGAAACTCCTGAAACCTATAGCAGTAGCCATTGCACGGATTGAGGGAGACAATGCCATCCTGTCTGATGTTCAGACTCTGCTTGCAGATGTAAGAGAAGAAATCCTTACTGCCCTGCCCACTTCACTGTTGCTCCAAGCAGAGGAAACTGCAGTTCTGAAATACATCAAAAAGCGTAAAGACTTCTGCCTGAAGCCCATACACGCCGCAGCGTACATGTTGGACCCCAAGTATGCTGGCAAGAGCATCCTGTCTGGTACAGAGGTCAACAAGACCTATGGTGTCATCACTACCGTGTCTCGCCACCTTGGCCTGGATGAGGGCAAGGTTCTTGGCAGTCTGACGAAGTACAAGGCCAAGCAAGGGCTTTGGGATGGAGATGCGATATGGCAGTCGTGCCAACATATCTCATCATCCACTTGGTGGAAGGGACTATGTGGATCTGAGGCTCTTTCCCCTGTTGCCTCCATCATCCTCCAAATCCCACCAACATCAGCCGTCTCAGAGCGCAACTGGTTCTTGTTTGGGAACACACACACCAAAGCACACAACAGGCTGACAAATACAAGGGTTGAAAAATTGGTGGCCATCCAGGCAAATTTGAGGCTTTTTGAGTCTGACAACGAGCCATCCTCAACAAGGTTGGAAAGTGACAGTCAAGATGAGGCCTCAGAGTCTGATGTTCAAGAGGTGGACATTGAGGAGGTCCAGGGAGAAGACATGGAAGCCTGAGAGGAAGACAACCAAAGCTTTAGTTTCTAGACTATCATTTTACAGATGTATGTTGAAAAAGTTTTTGGGAGACGCAATGGTTCATTGGGGATCATTCAATATTCCCTTTCTTTTGTTGTTCAGTGAAATCATCCCATGTGAAGAGTCAACTCATATAATTAAAGTTCAATTCATAACTAAATTGTTTTTTGATTTCTATTGGAAGGATTTAATCATTTACAATTATGTGTACTTATGATGAGGTAAAATGCTTATGTTTCTGTCTCCATATGATATGGTAAATATATCCAATGCAAAAAACATCTACATTTAAATGGAATTCATATTAATTTGCATATATTTCCATTCATTCCCATTAATTCCCATGTAGTCCTGTTAATTCCCACGGAAAGTTTCCACCTCTGAATATTCCCCAAAATGTGCAACCCTAGTCCTGACTCTCTGTGGTCACTAAAGATCCCATGGCACTTATTGTATGAGTATGTGTCTTAACCTTGGTGTCTTGGCTATTCCCCATCTGGCCCTCATACCATCATGGCCACCTAATCATCCCCAGCTTCCAATTGGCTCATTCATCCCTGTAACTATTCTCCAGGTTGTTGCTGTGTTTGAAAATGTGTTCTCAGTCAACTTACCTGGTAAAATAAGGAATAAATCAAATAGTCTATATGTTCAAACAGGACTGGATACCAGACCTGATTCCCCCTAGTCAGAGTAGGCCAATGAAATTAATCCATCGGCTGCACAGCAAGCAGTTGGGTGAGGTCCTTTCCCTTCAGGACTAGAATTAACAGCCCTGTTCTACATGTCTATATTTTCTAAGGTTTTGAGACCATGCATTCATTACCTTCTTAGAAATATTGACGTGTGTGTGTGTGTGTGTGTGTGTACACGCGTCTTTTTCTCTGAATGAAGATGTTTGTATGTTGAACCTTAAGATAACTAACTGTACAGGTGTCCAGTTGCAGCTTGTCCCTCTGCCTTGCACCATGCTTGTTTGAATTAAACACTTCCTCTCAGTAGAAAATGTACTCACATGCCTCCAAATCTATTTCCTTTGCTTACTTCTAGTATTTGACTTTTCTTTTCAGTATTGTTCACATTCACAGTAAGGTGTGTTACATCAGTAGCCTGCGTTGTCCTGTAAGAATAGAAGGCCATGATCAAACCCTCCCTGGAGATAGCCTGGCCTAGCTGCTGAACGGGCCCTCCCTGGAGATAGCCTGGCCTAGCTGCTGAACGGGCCCTCCCTGTAGATAGCCTGGCCTAGCTGCTGAACGGGCCCTCTCTGGAGATAGCCTGGCCTAGCTGCTGAACGGGCCCTCTCTGGAGATAGCCTGGCCTAGCTGCTGAACGGGCCCTCCCTGGAGATAGCCTGGCCTAGCTGCTGAACGGGCCCTCCCTGGAGATAGCCTGGCCTAGCTGCTGAACGGGCCCTCCCTGGAGATAGCCTGGCCTAGCTGCTGAACGGGCCCTCCCTGGAGATAGCCTGGCCTAGCTGCTGAACGGGCCCTCTCTGGAGATAGCCTGGCCTAGCTGCTGAACGGGCCCTCTCTGGAGATAGCCTGGCCTAGCTGCTGAACGGGCCCTCCCTGGAGATAGCCTGGCCTAGCTGCTGAACGGGCCCTCTCTGGAGATAGCCTGGCCTAGCTGCTGAACGGGCCCTCCCTGGAGATAGCCTGGCCTAGCTGCTGAACGGGCCCTCCCTGGAGATAGCCTGGCCTAGCTGCTGAACGGGCCCTCCCTGGAGATAGCCTGGCCTAGCTGCTGAACGGGCCCTCCCTGGAGATAGCCTGGCCTAGCTGCTGAACGGGCCCTCTGTGAGTTCGGAAAAAGCCCATGTTTTTCTTCACCACATCGAAACAGTGGAACAGAAATCTGTGGTTGTTCAGTAGTGCTGATGAAATGCTGTTTGACTCTCATTGGTATTGACACATGTTGTTATAGCAGCGTTGCTCTGGCCAATGTGGGCTCAGACTACTGTCAGTAACTAACCTAGAGAGAAGACTGCAGTCCCACAGTCAATCTCTCCGAGCCACCGAGACACTGTTACACAATCTCTTTAGGATGAGACTACAGTACAACTAGAGTAATGAGGTCAATACTCTCACGAGCTAGACAGACAGTGGGCTACTCTATTAACTATATTATCCAAGCTTATATACCAAGCTTTGTCCATACTACAAGGAAATGAAGAATTAATTTGAAAACTAAACATCCCACGGCAATGACCTGATGTCAACATCTATTTTGATTGATGTTGGATTGAGTTGAAATAACGAGGAAACAATGTTGGCATGTTTTACCCTGAGGGATAACAACTAGGCTATTATTATCCTATTATCCTATTAGCAGCCTGTTATTATTAGGCTGATATTATTAATGGGATAACCCAGAGTGAGTTGTATCAAGTTGATGTACAGTAATTGAGACATATATGTCAGTCTTACAATCAAATGAGTGTTATTTGGGGAGTCTGTGGGGACAACATTAAATCTCTGTCCTCTCCTGTATCACCCCTGTTAACCATCTCTCTCATCTCCTAGTCTACTGGCCCTCCAGCCTCTCAGTCACTACTCAGTCTGTGTCCCATAATGATTAGCCTAACCTGGTAAAGGTCTTTCAGAAACTATAGTAGGGGAATTGACTGAGGCAGTCAGTAGACAGACATGCTAGAAAGTTCCTGATAATGTTGACAGAAGGTTTATTTAGTAGGGCTATTTAAGGGCTGTTTGATTAGGTAATGTGTGTTTACTTCAATAGTTTACCTTAGGGTAGCACTATGTTGACTCAATTAGTCACAATAACAACTAAGCCTTAAAGATGTTTGACATGAAGTCATGTATCATTCTTCCATACAGTAGATTCACTCAAGGAGCTTTGTCAGTATGATGAGGCATTTTGTCAAGTCGGCTAATCTCATAAACGTTTCCCGGCAGGTATAACTTTGTCTTCTATGAAAGGGTTCTTGGTTTTTCCATCAGATAATCACCTACTTTCCTCTCTGTGCTGACCTGCCTCTGTAACTAACCCTGCGGTGTGTGTGTGTGTGTGTGTGTGTGTGTGTGTGTGTGTGTGTGTGTGTGTGTGTGTGTGTGTGTGTGTGTGTGTGTGTGAGAGAGAGAGAGAGTCTCAGTTAGAGGTGACTGTAGGTCAATCCGTAAAGAACTAGCAGTCAGCAGATAGGCTAGGCTATACTTCCCCCCTCATCACTGTCCTTGTGCCTGCTCTGCTGACTACTGACTGACTGGCTGACTACTGACTGGCTGACTAACTGCAGCCTGGCTGAGTGCTGACTGCTGACTGGTTGACTGCAGCCTGGCTGACTGCTGACTGGCTGACTGCAGCCTGGCTGACTGCTGACTGGTTGACTGCAGCCTGGCTGACTGCAGCCTGGCTGACTGCTGACTGGCTGACTGCAGCCTGGCTGACTGGCTGACTGCTCTGTGCTGTCATTATCAGTCAGGAAGAGAGAGGAACTATGTTGTGTTGCAGAGAGGACTCTGGCCTCGCCCCCCTCAGCTCAGTCCAGGAAGAGCTCTACCATGAAACAGCAGTGACATGTTGATCACAGCACAGGCTTCTCCTCTTCTCAGCCAGGAAGAGCTCTGTGCCGTGTGAGGAGACAGGAGTGATGACTCACTGTGGCTCCTGAGCGGACAGGACGCATTGTGATAACCAGGATGTGACGTGACTGGACAGGAAAGACGTGAATGTGTTGTTCACTTCGCATGTGTGTGTATGGGAAAGAGTGAGAGGAATGTGTGGGTAAGAAGAAGTTTGTTTGTGCCTGGAAGAAACCAAGAAGAAATCCCATGGATCTGTCGATACTCTACTGTGTAACCTAGTGGACATACTCTACTGTGTAACCTAGTGGACATACTCGACTGTGTAACCTAGTGGACATACTGTACTGTGTAACCTAGTGGACATACTGTACTGTGTAACCTAGTGGACATACTGTACTGTGTAACCTAGTGGACACACTCTACTGTGTAACCTAGTGGACATACTCTACTGTGTAACCTAGTGGACATACTCTACTGTGTAACCTAGTGGACATACTCTACTGTGTAACCTAGTGGACATACTCTACTGTGTAACCTAGTGGACATACTGTACTGTGTAACCTAGTGGACACATCTACTGTGTAACCTAGTGGACATACTGTACTGTGTAACCTAGTGGACATACTGTACTGTGTAACCTAGTGGACATACTGTACTGTGTAACCTAGTGGACATACTCTACTGTGTAACCTAGTGTGCTGTTGCTATAGCACTAATGTTGTCACTACGGAACTCTACAGTGGAGTGTACCTGCTGGCCCTTCATCAGTAAAGGTAGGAGGAGTGACTGATTGGACTGTTGTTGCTGTGCTGGTGATAGATCAGAATAGTAGTGTTTGAATTGAGTTTGACAGGAGTTTATTAAAGAACAACTCTGAAAGGAAGTTGTCCAGTCGTGGGCTCAAATGAACCAGTTGTGTTTGTACTAATCTCCATTGCTTCAATGTTGTCTGACTGATTGTCAAGAGTTAGGATATTTACCTCTGTCTTCATACATGTGTTCTGCCTGGGTTACCAGAAAGTAACATTGAGGAGGTAGACATCTGAGAATGTGCGTGTTTTTGGTGTTGAGTAAGGGCAGGTTTTCCTGTGGTGCTCTATACTAGTGATGTTGCCAACAGCAGATACAGTCAGGAAGGCTGAGGAATGTCACTGAGTAGCTCTGGGTCAGTCTTTCCAAAACACTAGAAAAGCCATGTTTTAACAAGAAAAGCGGTACTGTCTTGGCTGTACCTATTACCATACACACACACACACCCCAGACACACAGACACACACACACCCCAAATTTCACCCCTGACCGTTTCTACCACAATCCAAACAGCTTATATATAATGGCCCCAGTTTGTGGTTCATGAGGAGGGTTGTTGTAATGCTGGCAGTGCTTCTGACAGCGCTGCTCCCTGCTCACTGTCCAAAGCCACCCAGCTGTCTGGCCAGCCTACTGTAGCAAGCCCAGCTCAGTCCACTTCAGCCTGCAGACCTCACTGTTATCTGTCAGTCTGTCCAGCCATCCGTTTGTCTGTTCTATTCTCTCCAGTCCACTTTTGTTACTGTTACAGATGAAGTTATAATGGTGAGAAAGTTACACAGTCGTCTAGTGTGAATTCACCAGAAGCCCTCCCTCTCGATATCTCTCTTTACATCCCTCCTCTCTCTCTCTTTCTCTCCCCTCTGCCTCCCTACCTTCAGAATATGACAGACAGCTAGCCCCCACCAAAGGAAGCATGGCGTCAGCGTACCTGGACCCCAACCTGAACCACCATGCTGGGTTGGGCGGTGGGGTGTCGAAGCCGGGGACAATGGACCGCGTGCTCAAGATCCACCACTACTTGGAGAGCAACAGTGAACCATCCACCTGGGCCAGCCACATCCGCCACGGAGATGCCACTGACGTCAGGGTGAGCTGAGCAGCTGATTGGGTTAAACACAGTTTACCACAGTTACAGCAACTATGCTTCTTTAAGTTACTGTCTGTATAGTCTCTCCCTATCATCCGTACAGTAGGCCGGAGGTGAGCGTTCAGCAAATCATTTGAGTTCCGAGATTACAGTCTGTAATATGACTGTTCAAGACAATAGTACTGCTATGGGGAATACAGAGGTATGTATTTGTAGTTTTACCAACTAGACAGACAGTTACCCATCTACTCTACCAACTAGACAGACAGACAGACAGTTACCCATCTACTCTACCTACTAGACAGACAGTTACCCATCTACTCTACCTACTAGATAGACAGACAGACAGTTACCCATCTACTCTACCTACTAGACAGACAGTTACCCATCTACTCTACCAACTAGACAGACAGACAGACAGTTACCCATCTACTCTACCAACTAGACAGACAGACAGACAGACAGACAGACAGACAGACAGACAGACAGTTACCCATCTACTCTACCTACTGGACAGACAGTTACCCAACTACTCTACCTACTAGACAGACAGACAGTTACCCATCTACTCTACCTACTAGACAGACAGTTAACCATCTACTCTACCTACTAGACAGACAGACAGACAGTTACCCATCTACTCTATCAACTAGACAGACAGTTAACCATCTACTCTACCTACTAGACAGACAGACATATAGTTACCCATCTACTCTACCTACTGGACAGACAGTTACCCAACTACTCTACCTACTAGACAGACAGTTAACCATCTACTCTACCTACTAGACAGACAGACAGTTACCCATCTACTCTACCTACTAGACAGACAGTTAACCATCTACTCTACCTACTAGACAGACAGTTACCCATCTACTCTACCTACTAGACAGACAGACAGACAGTTAACCATCAACTCTACCTACTAGACAGACAGACAGACAGACAGTTAACCATCTACTCTACCTACTAGACAGACAGTTACCCGTCAACTCTACCTACTAGACAGACAGACAGACAGTTACCCATCTACTCTACCTACTAGACAGACAGACAGTTACCCATCTACTCTACCTACTAGACAGACAGTTACCCACCTACTCTTCCTACTAGACAGACAGACAGACAGTTACCCATCTACTCTACCTACTAGACAGACAGTTAACCATCTACTCTACCTACTAGACAGACAGTTACGCATCTACTCTACCTACTAGACAGACAGACAGTTACCCATCTACTCTACCTACTAGACAGACAGTTACCCATCTACTCTACCTACTAGACAGACAGACAGTTACCCATCTACTCTACCTACTAGACAGACAGTTACCCACCTACTCTACCTACTAGACAGACAGACAGTTACCCATCTACTCTACCTACTAGACAGACAGTTACCCACCTACTCTTCCTACTAGACAGACAGACAGACAGTTACCCATCTACTCTACCTACTAGACAGACAGTTAACCATCTACTCTACCTACTAGACAGACAGTTACGCATCTACTCTACCTACTAGACAGACAGACAGTTACCCATCTACTCTACCTACTAGACAGACAGTTACCCGTCTACTCTACCTACTAGACAGACAATTACCCATCTATTCTCTACCTACTAGACAGACAGTTAACCATCAACTCTACCTACTAGACAGACAGACAGACAGACAGACAGACAGACAGACAGACAGACAGACAGACAGACAGACAGACAGACAGACAGACAGACAGACAGACAGACAGTTACCCATCTACTCTACCTACTAGACAGACAGTTACCCGTCTACTCTACCTACTGGACAGACAGTTAACCATCTACTCTACCTACTGGACAGACAGTTAACCATCTACTCTACCTACTAGACAGACAGACAGTTTCCCATCTACTCTACCTACTAGACAGACAGTTAACCATCTACTCTACCTACTAGACAGACAGACAGTTACCCATCTACTCTACCTACTAGACAGACAGTTACCCGTCAACTCTACCTACTAGACAGACAGTTACCCATCTACTCTACCTACTAGACAGACAGTTACCCATCTACTCTACCTACTAGACAGACAGTTACTCATCTACTCTACCTACTAGACAGACAGTTACCCGTCAACTCTACCTACTAGACAGAAAGTTACCCATCTACTCTACCTACTAGACAGACAGACAGACAGACAGACAGACAGACAGACAGACAGACAGACAGACAGTTAACCATCAACTCTACCTACTAGACAGACAGACAGACAGACAGACAGACAGACAGACAGACAGTTACCCATCTACTCTACCTACTAGACAGACAGACAGTTAACCATCAACTCTACCTACTAGACAGACAGACAGACAGTTACCCATCTACTCTACCAACTAGACAGACAGTTACCCATCTACTCTATCAACTAGACAGACAGACAGACAGTTACCCATCTACTCTATCAACTAGACAGACAGACAGTTACCCATGTACTTTACCTACTAGACAGACAGTTACCCATCAACTCTACTTACTAGACAGACAGTTACCCATCTACTCTACCAACTAGACAGACAGTTACCCATCTACTCTATCAGCTAGACAGACAGACAGACAGTTACCCATCTACTCTACCAACTAGACAGACAGACAGACAGACAGACAGACAGACAGACAGTTACCCATCTACTCTACCTACTGGACAGACAGTTACCCAACTACTCTACCTACTAGACAGACAGTTAACCATCTACTCTACCTACTAGACAGACAGACAGTTACCCATCTACTCTACCTACTAGACAGACAGTTAACCATCTACTCTACCTACTAGACAGACAGTTACCCATCTACTCTACCTACTAGACAGACAGACAGACAGTTAACCATCAACTCTACCTACTAGACAGACAGACAGACAGTTACCCATCTACTCTACCTACTAGACAGACAGTTACCCATCTACTCTACCTACTAGACAGACAGACAGTTACCCATCTACTCTACCTACTAGACAGACAGTTACCCACCTACTCTTCCTACTAGACAGACAGACAGTTACCCATCTACTCTACCTACTAGACAGACAGTTACCCATCTACTCTACCTACTAGACAGACAGTTAACCATCTACTCTACCTACTAGACAGACAGTTACCCATCTACTCTACCTACTAGACAGACAGACAGTTACCCATCTACTCTACCTACTAGACAGACAGTTAACCATCTACTCTACCTACTAGACAGACAGTTACCCATCTACTCTACCTACTAGACAGACAGACAGTTACCCATCTACTCTACCTACTAGACAGACAGTTAACCATCTACTCTACCTACTAGACAGACAGTTACCCATCTACTCTACCTACTAGACAGACAGACAGACAGTTAACCATCAACTCTACCTACTAGACAGACAGACAGACAGACAGACAGTTACCCATCTACTCTACCTACTAGACAGACAGTTACCCGTCAACTCTACCTACTAGACAGACAGACAGACAGTTACCCATCTACTCTACCTACTAGACAGACAGACAGTTACCCATCTACTCTACCTACTAGACAGACAGTTACCCATCTACTCTACCTACTAGACAGACAGTTACCCATCTACTCTTCCTACTAGACAGACAGTTACCCATCTACTCTTCCTACTAGACAGACAGTTACCCACCTACTCTTCCTACTAGACAGACAGACAGTTACCCATCAACTCTACCTACTAGACAGACAGACAGACAGACAGACAGACAGACAGACAGACAGACAGACAGACAGACAGACAGACAGTTACCCATCTACTCTACCTATTAGACAGACAGTTACCCATCTACTCTACCTACTAGACAGACAGTTAACCATCTACTCTACCTATTAGACAGACAGACAGACAGTTACCCATCTACTCTACCTACTAGACAGACAGTTACCCATCTACTCCACCTACTAGACAGACAGTTAACATCTACTCTACCTACTGGACAGACAGTTACCCATCTACTCTCTACCTACTAGACAGACAGACAGTTACCCATCTACTCTACCAACTAGACAGACAGACAGTTACCCATCTACTCTACCTACTAGACAGACAGTTACCCATCTACTCTACCAACTAGTCAGACAGACAGACAGTTACCCATCTACTCTACCTACTAGACAGACAGTTACCCATCTACTCTACCTACTAGACAGACAGACAGACAGTTACCCATCTACTCTTCCAACTAGACAGGCAGACAGACAGACAGACAGACAGACAGACAGACAGACAGACAGACAGTTACCCATCTACTCGACAGACAGACAGACAGACAGACAGTTACCCATCTACTCTACCTACTAGACAGACAGTTACCCATCTACTCTACCAACTAGACAGACAGACAGACAGTTACCCATCTACTCTACCAACTAGACAGACAGACAGACAGACAGACAGTTACCCATCTACTCTACCTACTGGACAGACAGTTACCCAACTACTCTACCTACTAGACAGACAGTTACCCATCTACTCTACCTACTAGACAGACAGACAGACAGACAGTTACCCATCTACTCTACCTACTAGACAGACAGTTACCCATCTACTCTACCAACTAGACAGACAGACAGACAGACAGTTACCCATCTACTCTACCTACTAGACAGACAGACATATAGTTACCCATCTACTCTACCTACTAGACAGACAGTTACCCATCTACTCTACCAACTAGACAGACAGACAGACAGTTACCCATCTACTCTACCTACTAGACAGACAATTACCCATCTACTCTACCTACTAGACAGACAGTTACCCATCTACTCTACCTACTAGACAGACAATTACCCATCTATTCTCTACCTACTAGACAGACAGACAGACAGTTACCCATCTACTCTACCAACTAGACAGACAGTTACCCATGTACTCTACCAACTAGACACACAGACAGACAGACAGACAGACAGACAGACAGACAGACAGACAGACAGACAGACAGACAGACAGACAGACAGACAGACAGACAGTTACGCATATACTTTACCAACTAGGCAGACAGTTACCCATCTACTCTACCAACTAGACAGACAGTTAACCATCTACTCTACCTACTAGACAGACAGACAGACAGTTAACCATCTACTCTACCTACTGGACAGACAGTTACCCATCTACTCTACCAACTAGACAGACAGTTACCCATCTACTCTACCTACTAGACAGACAGTTACCCATCTACTCTACCAACTAGACAGACAGTTACCCATCTACTCTACCTACTAGACAGACAGTTAACCATCTAGACAGACAGTTACCCATCTGCTCTACCAACTAGACAGACAGACAGACAGACAGACAGACAGACAGACATACAGACAGTTACCCATCAACTCTACCTACTAGACAGACAGTTACCTATCTACTCTACCAACTAGACAGACAGACAGTTACCCATCTACTCTACATACTAGACAGACAGACAGTTACCCATCAACTCTACCAACTAGACAGACAGACAGATAGTTACCCATCTACTCTACTAACTAGGCAGACAGACAGACAGTTGACCATCTACTCTACCAACTAGACAGACAGACAGTTACCCATCTACTCTACCAACTAGACAGACAGTTACCTATCAACTCTACCTACTAGACACACAGACAGTTACCCATCTACTCTACCTACTAGACAGACAGACAGTTACCTTTCAACTCTACCTACTAGACAGACAGACAGTTACCTATCTACTCTACCAACTAGACAGACAGACAGTTACCCATCAACTCTACCTACTAGACAGACAGTTACCCATCTACTCTACCAACTAGACAGACAATTACCCATTTACTCTACCAACTAGACAGATAGACAGACAGACAGTTACCTAACAACTCAACCTACTAGACAGACAGATAATTACCTATCAACTCTACCTACCAGACAGACAGACAGACAGACAGACAGACAGACAGACAGACAGACAGACAGACAGACAGACAGACAGACAGACAGACAGACAGACAGTTACCTATCAACTCGACCTACTAGACAGACAGATAATTACCTATCAACTCTACCTACTAGACAGATGAAAAGACAGACAGACAGACAGACAGACAGTTACCTATCAACTCTACCTACTAGACAGACAGACAGACAGTTACCTATCAACTCTACCTACTAGACAGACAGTTACCCATCTACTCTACCTACTAGACAGACAGACAGACAGACAGTTACCTATCAACTCTACCTACTAGACACACAGACAGTTACCTATCTACTCTACCTACTAGACAGACAGACAGACAGACAGTTACCTATCAACTCTACCTACTAGACACACAGACAGTTACCTATCTACTCTACCTACTAGACAGGATGCCAGCCGGATGCCAGCCGACACGGATGCCAGCCTGCTTAAGGCTTCCAAATGGTTCCCAGCGAAACAATTAGGAAGAGTCAGTGCATATATTATGACGACATTTTGTGCCGTTTTAGTTTGTTTTGGACTTCGGTAAGGGTTTTTCCAGCTGTTCAGGCACACAACATCTTTCTTGAGGCAAGCCGAAGTCAGTAGCTGAAGTCTAGGCCCCTTCATCGGTGATTGGTCAACAGTAGGCGTACTTCAATAAAGTCTTTGTTGTCATTCAATGAGAGATGACCCGCTTTCATACAATTGTTTTTGAGAAATACTGCACAAAACATCTTAGTTAGATGTAAAATTGTGCAACCAAGATCTCCTCCGCATAAACGTCAAAATGAATGACAGATTTATTGAGTTATCTTAGATTAATTCTTACTATTTTGATGAAGTGTATACTGGCTACGGTGTCTCAAAATGGACAAACAGTACTATTGCGTTTTTTTCTAGCTTTTCAAGCAAAGGTTTTTTTAAGGGAGTATGCGAGCACACTCATTCAGTTTGCCTAGATGACTTCAGGCTAGCCACCAGCCGAACTGAGGCATGCTAACGCCTTTAGATGGAAACAGAATAGTCTGGGCGTTTTGGGTAAAATACAGCCCTATGTTGAAATGTGTCATATATAGGCAGTCATTTGGGACTCAAGCATCTCTAGAAATCCCCCTATCACCTGGGTGATGTTCATTTAACATTTACATTTTAGTCATTTAGCAGACGCTCTTATCCAGAGTGATTTACAGGCGCAATTAGGGTTAAGTGCCTTGCTCAAGGGCACATCAACAGATGTTTCAACCAGTCTACTCAGGGATTTGAACCAGCAACCTATTGGTTACTGGCCCAATGCTCTTAACCGCTAGGCTACCTGCCGTTCAGTAGGGCACACTGTAGCTACAATGTTTTGTAACGGAAAACGAAAACAAGTTTTTCTTATTAGACTGTAAGAGAGTTTAGGAGATGAAAAGAATAGCTAGTTAACGAGGTGATTAAACAAGTGTTTCTTGGAAAAGATTCCAAAAGGCTTTGCTACCACATCTCTTCTGTTAGGTGTCTGGCTCTGTAATGGAAAAGCGCTTCATTTCAAAGTAGACTGCTTCTAATTTATGGTTCAATGGCCTCTAACTTCAATACCTGAAGTAGTGATGTCAGACGATGTTGAGGGATATAATGGAACATGTCATCCCTGAAAGAGATGGGAAGGTCTTCTCGTTAATCATTTTAACCAAGCGGGGGTGTCACTTCTCAGATTGTGTCATAAGCCCCACAGTGGCATTTCAATGATGGATTATTTAACCCGCCCTGCTCCCCTTCCCTTGCTTCCGCATGCAATGACAATCTCTTCCTGGAAGAGAGAGAGAGGACGATCTATCATTCAGTGTAACTCTGCCAAGCTTTTCTTTTTATTCTATCTACTGTCATAGATAGATGGTTCCCCTGGAGTCCTCAAGTCACCCCTGGACTACAGGGATGGATGGGTGAATAGATGGTTCCCCTGGAGTCCTCAAGTCACCCCTGGACTACAGGGATGGATGGGTGAATAGATGGTTCCCCTGGAGTCCTCAAGTCACCCCTGGACTACAGGGATGGATGGGTGAATAGATGGTTCCCCTGGAGTCCTCAAGTCACCCCTGGACTACAGGGATGGATGGGTGGTTCCCCTGGAGTCCTCAAGTCACCCCTGGACTACAGGGATGGATGGGTGAATAGATGGTTCTCCTGGAGTCATCATGTCACCCCTGGACTACAGGGATGGATGGGTGAATAGATGGTTCCCCTGGAGTCCTCAAGTCACCCCTGGACTACAGGGATGGATGGGCCAAGGAAGGCCCTCCCCACTGCTGTCTGTCACACTAGCAATATGTCACTATGACTGCTATTCATGTATCTATATCTCCTGCCCTCTGAATCACAAACTACAATCTGTAGGACAATTCATTACTGTCAATTACTGTCAATCAAACTCTTCATCTGCAAAGGGAATAGGGTGCCATTTGGAACACAGCCATACTGATCTTTTTAGGATTATGACTGACGTGTTGTTGATTGAATCTCATCTCTGAGTGATTCCTCCTCTAACCTCAGTGTGTATACTGTCTACACGTCAGTCCATTGACATTGACTGAAATTCATTTCAGAGTGACTCTATAGCCTAAGTGTGTGTCTACACATGCGTCCCCTGACAGGGTATCATCCAGAAGATAGCAGACATCCACAAGGTGAAGTGTGTTTCCTGTCTGGGCCTGCGTCTCAGCCACCTGCGCTCAGGGAACATCCACTGGCTGCACCCCGACATGGGGGTGTCCCGCGTCAGGGAGAGGTACGAGCTGCTCCACCCTCAGGACGAGTGGAGGTAAGAACTAGGACAGAGACATACTGTATGAAGCTATATTTACACTGCTGATCCCTGGTCCCAGTTCCGTCCGTGTGTGCTGTTTGACCAACTCCTATTGTCATTGTTGCGTTGGCAAGACAGCACAAACTGATCTGGGAGCAGGCTACATAGACATGTTGAAATACTGTATAAAGCCATTTTTTCACTGCTCTGTCACCTTAAAAGCCTTTACGCTGCCGCCTTTATGCATATTCGCTCCATGTAATTCTGCTTTAATATAAATATTCAAACACTTCCTATGAATACCATCGTCATAATGCATTATAAGTGCATGTACAGCACCTTATGACCTTTGCATAACTTAATTCATAACTCAATTATGTGAGTAAGACATCCGGGCTATAGCCTTGCCACTTGAAACGCATGACCGTGTTTAAACTGTCTAACTAGTGCTCACTAGCTAAAATGGCAGATTTCCTAGGCCTGTTTTTTGGACGGGAAAATATGGGAACAAATTTGGTTGTTTTAATGGATTCAGACCAGTGGCAAAGCCAAGGGGCTAAAATATGTCATGGAACGAAGTGCCCTTGTTACTAGGGAGAGGTGTGTTGTCAATGTCATTGCAAGGTGCTTGGTTATTTGATCAATGTAGTAAAGGGATGAAATCAGGATTTTATGTGCCTTGTATTTTCAAATGTAAACCCACGGATGGGGGAATTGGGCAGAGTTGCAACGGAACCGAAAATCAATTGTTGCCATGCTGTTAGTTAGGCCAAGTGGCCTTGAATTTCCTTCCAGTCTGCCTGCATAAATCATGCTTCCTCAGAAGCAGGCTGAAAACCCTTCATATGGCGTTCCAATGTAATTAGGCCTTTATAGGCTAATATACATGTCTCCTCCTGTATCATCACTGTTGTTGGAAGGGAAATTAGACTACAATGAGAGATTCACTGACAAAGTCAACTGAGAACGTGTTGAGGAGGATAGTAATTAGAGAGGACTGAACTATCTGTTTATGTGATTCCCTTCTACTCCTGACTGAGTGGAAGATATGGAGAGAGAAATGCCATATCAGAGATAGCAGAGCAATGTCTAGACAGCTTTTATTTGGGTGATATTCCAGACTGTACTCCCCCTCACCTCTGCTTCCTTCATGGCCAGACAGGGCAGTGTGTTGACATGTTTGGGAGGTAAAGGACGTGTTTTAGAACTTTATCCAGCCTTCCTCCAACAGATACTACTGTTCTCTGGGAGGTTGCTTCTCACTCACCTTATTATAACTTTGTGTGTGTGTGTGTGTGTGTGTGTGTGTGTGTGTGTGTGTGTGTGTGCGTGTGCGTGTGCGTGTGCGTGTGCGTGTGCGCGCATGTGTCTCTTCAATTCTGAAATGTGTCCAGCTGGAAGAATACATTTGAATAATGTAACAGGCCTAGTCAGATGTTCCCAAAGAATAAAAACATGACAGCAGGCGTTTCATGACTCAGTTTAAACCCTGGCCACCTGTCCTTCTCAGAATTATATATGAATCCCAACTGTGATGCTCACAAATCAAGATGGAATGTAACTGTTCTAAGTGAATGTTCTAAGAATACTCAATGATACAATACGTTCTACCTCGCAGAACAACCTGTTCTGTTCCTAAGCAGCATTGTATTTGCATAGGACGGTAGGACCTACCATTGAACACAGTGAGATAATGCATGCTTTATACTGTAGACCACAACCACCACAGCAGAGCTCATTCTGTCTGTCCCCACCTCATCTCAGTCAGGCATCAGTGCAGAAGTAATGGAGCTAAATAATACAGAGGAAATGAATTGGCTGTGTGCTATTGTTAGTGGTTCTCTGGTGAAGTTAGCTCAGGGGATACTCAGTGACTGTGCTGCTCATTCATTATGAAATAGTCTCTTTATTCAGCCTTAATTGCTTCTGGCGATAGAATAAGCCCTGTATCGTCAGTAATAGCAAAAATCAAACACCCTTCAGATGCTGTAGTGATTTAACACAGGAAGTAGACCTATTGCAGTGTCCATTTGTTACATTTCTGTTGTTTAGAGCATTTCAATGTCTGCATCCCAAATGGTTCCATGTTCCCTTTAAAGTGCACTACTTTTGACCAGGGCCCGTAGGGGCTATATAGGAAATAGGGTGACCATTTGGGACGCATCCAGTGTCAGACCACATGCTATGTCTCTCATTAGCTTTGCGTTCCTCACCAGGCTGTACAAGGCTGTTGAAAGGAAGAATGGATAATGGATGGATATCTGTGTTGTGGGGGGGGCGGGGGGGGTGACCTCGTCTCAATGCTTTCATGCCATGGAGCGTGTTACTGCTTGTCTTTCTGTGTCTCCGTTGTTGAGCTGGTGAATGGTGCGTAGTTTGCACAGTAAAAGCAAGCGATTGATACATTAGGAGAAAATGATCCTAATTTACCTTATTGTTGAAGAGAAAATTATCTTGAACATTGGATCTCACAGTCATGTCAATAGCATGTTCATCGAAGAAACATTCTAGAACACTGGTTCAATGGAAGTGTTGACAGACCAGCAGACACTCTAAAATACTCATTCAATACCCATGACACTGTCCTCAAGCCATTCATACAGACATCAAATGAATGACTTGCCTTTTACACATAAAATCATAATGGACTGAGTCATGTACCTTCCACTGGCTGCTGTTCTATTATCTTTCTCTGGTGTAGATCACAGCTGAGTAGAAAACACCAGAACTACATTCAAAGACCATCTGATCTGATATGACAGAAAGGTTTTCTCTAGTCAAAGACTTTGTAATTAGAGGGAACAGGCTTAGAACAGAGTTTGAACATGCAGCTATTTCAAGCTGTTCAGTAGTTTATTTCACCTTGTAGGTTGATCAGAAGGCTGTGGCTGGATGTTATAGTTATTCCAGGAATGATCATGGAGGTCTCTCCCTGCCAAAGATGATGATGATGATGTCTCAATGATGCCTATGCCTATATAGGGCACTACTTTTGACCAGGGCCCATAAGGTTCTGGTCAAACGTAGTGCACTATGTAGGTAATAGGGTGCCATTTGGGAAGCAGACTCTTTGATCAGTTCCATATGAAAGGATCCTCTGGGAAAGTACAGAATAATGACAACGTGCTGGCTTGTACCATACAGCTTACACATTCACAGCGCTGTATAATAACACACAGAGGTTGTTAGATATCAAAACAGCATTTGCTCTGTCCTAACTCTTCTGTATCAATGTGTTCCTTTGGAACCTTGTTTCTGAGTTGTCCTTCGTCCTCTTTAGCATTGAGCTAACCATATGGCATTTCTTTCTCCACAGGTATGAGCTACGGATACGCTACTTGCCAAAAGGATTCTTGAACCATTTTTCAGAAGACAAACCTACACTGAACTACTTCTACCATCAGGTGAGGAAAGAAACCATAATCAGATTGAGTTAGGACCGTCAGGTGTGGACAGAAACCATACTCAGATTGAGTTAGGACCGTCAGGTGTGGACAGAAACCATATTCAGATTGAGTTAGGACCATCAGGTGTGGACAGAAACCATATTGTGCCTTCCCTGTAGCTCAGTTGGTAGAGCATGGTGTTTGCAACGCCAGGGTTGTGGGTTCGATTCCCACGGGGGGCCAGCACAGGAAAAAAAAAATGTATGAAATGTATGCATTCACTACTGTAAGTCGCTCTGGATAAGAGCGTCTGCTAAATGACTAAAATGTAAATGTATATTCAGATTGAGTTAGGACCGTCAGGTGTGGACAGAAACCATATTCAGATTGAGTTAGGACCATCAGGTGTGGACAGAAACCATATTCAGATTGAGTTGGGACCGTCAGGTGTGGACAGAAACCATATTCAGATTGAGTTAGGACCGTCAGGTGTGGACAGAAACCATATTCAGATTGAGTTGGGACCGTCAGGTGTGGACAGAAACCATATTCAGATTGAGTTAGGACCATCAGGTGTGGACAGAACCATATTCAGATTGAGTTGGGACCGTCAGGTGTGGACAGAACCATATTCAGATTGAGTTAGGACCGTCAGGTGTGGACAGAAACCATATTCAGATTGTGTTAGGACCTGTCAGGTGTGGACAGAAACCATATTCAGATTGAGTTGGGACCGTCAGGTGTGGACAGAAACCATATTCAGATTGAGTTAGGACTGTCAGGTGTGGACAGAAACCATATTCAGATTGAGTTAGGACCGTCAGGTGTGGACAGAAACCATATTCAGATTGAGTTAGGACTGTCAGGTGTGGACAGAAACCATACTCAGATTGAGTTAGGACCGTCAGGTGTGGACAGAAACCATATTCAGATTGAGTTAGGACCGTCAGGTGTGGACAGAAACCATATTCAGATTGAGTTGGGACCGTCAGGTGTGGACAGAAACCATATTCAGATTGAGTTAGGACCGTCAGGTGTGGACAGAAACAATATTCAGATTGAGTTGGGACCGTCAGGTGTGGACAGAAACCATATTCAGATTGAGTTAGGACCATCAGGTGTGGACAGAAACCATACTCAGATTGAGTTAGCACCATCAGGTGTGGACAGAAACAATATTCAGATTGAGTTGGGACCGTCAGGTGTGGACAGAAACCATATTCAGATTGAGTTGGGACCGTCAGGTGTGGACAGAAACAATATTCAGATTGAGTTGGGACCATCAGGTGTGGACAGAAACCATTTAGAGTTCTTCCCTCTCTGTTTATCAGAGAAATACACTATAGTGTCTTATGATTTTTTTCACAACAGGTAGAGGACAATGTGTGACAATGTCAGCTGGCTATACTTCAAATGGCTGCAGGCTATATAAACTCTGTTAAATAGCTTCTGGTGACAGTGAAACGGCCCTGCTGGGGTGGTGCAGTGGGACTGAGAGTGCGTTATATAGCTGTCTGGGCTGCTGGCCAGAGGTTCTTAGAGAAGAAACCCACCAGAAAGTCCAACAGCGGAAAGCTCTGTGTGGCTACAGTCTGGTAGATTCACCTGCTGGGTGATACGAACGGCAGCCATCCCCTGCTGGGTGATACGAACGACAGCCATCCCCTGCTGGGTGATACGAACGGCAGCCATCCCCTGCTGGGTGATACGAACGGCAGCCATCCCCTGCTGGGTGATATGAACGGCAGTCATCCCCTGCTGGGTGATACGAACGGCAGCCATCCCCTGCTGGGTGATACGAACGGCAGCCATCCCCTGCTGGGTGATACAAACGGCAGCCATCCACTGCTGGGTGATATGAACGGCAGCCATCCCCTGCTGGGTGATATGAATGGCAGCCATCCACTGCTGGGTGATATGAATGGCAGCCATCGCCTGCCGGGTGATACAGATATAGATGTACTATTGTAAAGTGGTTGTTCCACTGGATATCATAAGGTGAATGCACCAATTTGTAAGTCGCTCTGGATAAGAGCGTCTGCTAAATGACGTAAATGTAAATGTAATGATACGAACGGCAGCCATCCCCTGCTGGGTGTTAGGAACGGCAGCGATTCAACATATAGAACCACCTAGAAATGAATAGACATTGATGGCTGATGTTCTGGTCAGAGGTGATAGGACGGCCACCTGCTGCTGTTACATACAAGCTCTGGTGTTTTCTCTCTTAGAGAACTGAGTTAGCCTCAAGTCTCGTGGCTCATTAAAGTCAGTCCATGTGAGCTGGACCCATCAGCTGCAGCTCAATCAGACTAACTAATTAATAATATAATCATATAATATATGCCATTTAGGAGACGATTTTATCCGAAGCGACTTACGCGTGGGTGGTCCAGGGAATCGAACCGACTATCCTGGCATTGCTTTACCAGCCGAGCATCTGATGACAACCACAAGTAACTGAGGACCTCTTTCCATCTACCTGTTGCTGTCTTACAGTAGATTCACAATACTCACTACACTACCTGTCACTACTTTAGGAGTTCTCTTTGTCATGGAGAATGACTGTGATGATGTTTCTCAGGTCAAGAGTGACTACATGTTGTCATGGAGAATGACTGTGATGATGTTTCTCAGGTCAAGAGTGACTACATGTTGTCATGGAGAATGACTGTGATGATGTTTCTCAGGTCAAGAGTGACTACATGTTGTCATGGAGAATGACTGTGATGATGTTTCTCAGGTCAAGAGTGACTACATGTTGTCATGGAGAATGACTGTGATGATGTTTCTCAGGTCAAGAGTGACTACATGTTGTCATGGAGAATGACTGTGATGATGTTTCTCAGGTCAAGAGTGACTACATGTTGTCATGGAGAATGACTGTGATGATGTTTCTCAGGTCAAGAGTGACTACATGTTGGAGGTAGCTGATCGAGTCGACCAAGACATTGCACTTAAATTGGGCTGCCTTGAAATCAGGTGAGTTCTATTTCAAATACTTGATATTTGATATCTTATAAACAGTGAATTCATGTACTCGTCCAATATTCCATAATTAGATATACATTTTGACAACTCACAATTTGTTTATTATCTTTTGTTTTCTGTTACAGGAGATTTTTTAGGGAAATGCGAGGAAATGCCCTGGATAAGAAATCAAATTATGAATTATTAGAGTAAGTGATTATTTTACTTAAAGGCCCAGTGCAGTCAAAACTAGATTTTACCTGTGTTTTATATATATTTCCACACTTTGAGGTTGGAATAATACTGTGAAGTTGGGAAAATTATGATAATGCCCTTTTAGTGTAAGAGCTGTTTGAAAAGACTGCCTGCAATTTCAGACTGTTTTCAGTTTCCCCCTCCCCACTCAGACCACTCCAAGACAGTCCTAGCAAAATTCTTGCTTGAGAAACTGCTATTTGCTAAAAAGCTATTTTTGTTTATTTTTGACAATTTTAGTTGAAAACAATTCCAGTACTTAATTGTTACATAGAAATGATTTATATTGAGATAAAAAAAATGGCTGAATTAGACTTTTAAAAAGGATGTATTTCTGTATTAACAACATACACGTCATTATCTTAACACTGTCTTCGAACAGAGATCCTACAATTCACCTCTATGAGCCTGTGCTGTGCTGAGCCTTTGACCGTGTGTGTCCTCTCTCCTGGCTAGACGTATGTAGGCCAGTGTAAATTGACTGCCTTCCTCGTGAACCTCTCACTCTGGACGCTTCACAAATGGCACCCTATTCCCTATATCTCTGGTCAAAAGTAGTGCAGTATGTAGGGAATAGGATGCCATTTGGGACGTAGTCTCTGTTGAAATGTGTCTGATCTATTTATAGTGTTAGAATAATTTATCCTCATTCTCATCACCTTCTTCAGCGTCATTATAATGTCCCCACACCCCAGTGATGGCACTGTGATAGTGTGAACAAGACCCCCACTATTTTATAGCCCTTTCAATTCAATTCAAAGGGCTTTATTGGCATGTGAAACATGTTTACATTGCCAAAGCCTTTCACACTCTGGGAAGGTGGCTGCCCGATAATATCTATCAGTTTAACCAAGGATGTGTCTTTATAGGGTCCTGGTGAAAAGTTTTGCCCTATTAGGTAATAGGGTGCGATGTGGGATGCAGCCCAGGGTTCCTGCTGGGAAACAGCCATGCTGAACTCATTAAGGTCCTTTTGGCTCCCGAGTGGCGCAGCGGTCTAAGGCACTGCATCTCAGTGCTAGAGTTGTCACTACAGACACCCTGGTTCAATTCCAGGCTGTATCATATCCGGCCATGATTTGGAGTCCCGTAGGGTGGAGCAGAATTGACCCAGCGTCATCCATGTTAGGGTTTGGCTGGGGTAGGCCGTCATTGTAAATAAGAATTTGTTCTTAACTGATTTGCCCAGTTAAATAAAGGTTCAATAAATAAAATAAAGTGGAACTGACAGCATTTTAGCAACATGACATCTTGTTAAAATCTCTTCATATACACCCCCAGGAAGAACATCACACTTTTATTACATATGGTCATTTTCACGTTTTCTTAATTTCTTAGACTGTTTTGGAATTACGTATACTAAGGCATTTGAAAATTCTATGTAGCAATATAGAGTGGGAAAGTAGCCTCGCGTTTGGACAATTAATAGACACTGCAGTAAATAAAACCGAATTAAAACATCTCTCTCGTACAGGACCGGAGTCTACACAGACCAGTGTGCCATAGCCAATCAGAGCTACAGTAGGCCTTTATGCAAACAAGCCATTTGCCACACGGCCTGCCATCATTCACTTTGAACTGGACTGTGTGTTTACAGGCAGTAGGGCCTGTCATCATTCACTTTGAACTGGACTGTGTGTTTACAGGCAGTAGGACCTGCCATCATTCACTTTGAACTGGACTGTGTGTTTACAGGCAGTAGGCCCTGCCATCATTCACTATGAACTGGACTGTGTGTTTACAGGCAGTAGGGCCTGCCATCATTCACTTTGAACTGGACTGTGTGTTTACAGGCAGTAGGGTCTGCCATCATTCACTATGAACTGGACTGTGTGTTTACAGGCAGTAGGGCCTGCCATAATTCACTTTGAACTGGACTGTGTGTTTACAGGCAGTAGGACCTGTCATCATTCACTTTGAACTGGACTGTGTGTTAACAGGCAGTAGGGCCTGTCATCATTCACTTTGAACTGGACTGTGTGTTTACAGGCAGTAGGCTCTGCCATCATTCACTATGAACTGGACTGTGTGTTTAGAGGCAGTAGGACCTGTCATCATTCACTTTGAACTAGACTGTGTTTACAGGCAGTTGCAACAACGCGACTTTAGATCATTAGAACGCATTCACCAAAAGCCACAAAATAGACCTGAATGGATTTCTTTAAATACCACGGGAGTCCTCATACATTTGGAAACTTTACAGTTCTATTGATCAAACAACCATGAAAAGGTAGGCTCTCGCTCCCTTAGTTATTTATGCACATCATCAACAACAAGATCAAAAACTAATGCTAGCCAGAGCAATATGTGCTAAAATGTAATGAAGGAACATTAGATAAACCCTCTCAAACTTGTTCAGCTAGTTGGCCGTCAAAATTACACTGATAAACAATGGGGAAGCCTACTCGTCCTTCTTAAGCTTGCTTGCCAATCCATGCTTGTCCCAACCAAGCACCAAAGCTAACTGGCTAAAGTTGGCTAACTTGCTAGCTAGCTACTTAGAGACAGAAATGAGAGAACACCTCACTCTGACCGTTTACTGACACCGGTCATATTCAGCAGGTGTTGCGCGTTCGTTAATTCATCAGTTATTCTGCGCTCTGGAAACACTCAAACGAGAGTGTTCTGAAATCGGAGTAGCTAGATAACCAGAGTGAATTTGTGAACACGAGATATGCTTGCTAACTGGATAACAGTCATTCAAGTTCTAGTTAGCTAAATAAATAACTGTATATAGCCACTAAAAAACGATATGAGGGGAAAAAGTCAGTGCATCCTGAATGGAGCAAGCAAACAATGTACCAGGCCAGCTGTGATTTACAACCTGATAGCAGTATTTTCTGAAATGTATTGGTGAATTATATTAATCTTGCATTGAACTGCATTAATCTATTCTGCAAACAATGCCTTAGTGTACGCCGTGGAACGCTGAGTCAAATAGAACCTATTTTTAAAACCTCTTATGAAATTAATTTTGTAGCATAAACTGGGAATTTGATGATTTTGACTGATATTATGATTGTCTGTTTGTTTCATATCTGCAAAGCAGTTAAAATGCGATCAGTTCCAATTTAACTGAGCAGCTTCACACTGTCACCACTGGTTACGACAGAATCCTGGCTCTGGCTTATTCTCAACAAATAGATGCAATCTGAAGATTTGCCCTATCAGCCACAGCGGGTAGGCTATGGCTACTGTACGCCCCAAGTGGCACACTATTCCTTACATAGTGTGCTACTTTTGTCTCACTATGTAATGCACTATAGGGAATACTGTGCCATTGGGGATGCAGCCTATATCAGGAGCTAGAGTTTTATGTTCCTCGTTGGAGCATGGTGGTGGAGGCGAAAGGCCATTGGTGTCTTTATGTTCCCAAAGCAAATGATTTGTTTGTTCTGGACATATTTGCGTTAGTATGTATTTTCAGACTGACTGTATGTTGCAGAGCCAGAACAACACCACTCCACCACGCTGGGATATTAGTCAGCCAAACTGCCTGGGTGAATGGTGATGTTATATATCTAGGCCAGACTGTGTACTTGGCCTATACAGAGAGAGACCGCAGGCTGGCTCTTAACCAAATGATAGGGCTATGGAGGGGTGGTGAGTGTGTGGCGTTGACTACACAGTAGCTAGCTATGGAAATGCTCAGTCCTGTTGCCATCTACCAGCTGACAGGTGCTCTATCTGGAGCCAACTGAATACATAGTGGTGCTTTAAGAGGGAATTATGCTGTTTTAAAGACACTCTCTTTTTAAGTAACTCTCCTTTTAAAAAAATGTATTTTAGAAGTAGTGTTTTCACATTCCAGGCTTGATACAGAGTCAGTGACAATGAAAATGGCAAAAAAAATATTGATTTGATATAAATAAAAAAAATCTCTACTCTGGTTATAGATGATTAATTCAATTTCACCTGCTGCTGACCTCGTTTTGGTGTAATGAGCACATATTCTTGTTGACCAATGCTGTAATGTAGTACTCTTTCTGCTCTGTCCTCTGCAGAAAAGATGTGGGTTTACGAAGATTCTTCCCCAAGAGTTTGCTGGACTCTGTGAAGGTAAGAAGACCTTCTTTGCTCCCTTTCCCCATCCTGGGGGTTCTAACATTGGCCTCTGCAAACAGGGAGATGCCATTGTTCAGACTGAATCAGTATCATCACCTGGCTGGCTGGATGGCTGGCTGGCTGGCTGGCTGCTCCTCATAGTCTTACCCCAGAGAATAGGTGTCTCAGTTCTGCACAAACCTTACAGTCCTGTTGGAAACAGTTCCGGTGGAATGGTCAGGCTCTCTCTTCATCCTCTCTGTTTCTGAGTCTGCCCTTACAGGGCTCCAGACTGCGACCAATTACATTTTACATTACATTTACGTCATTTAGCAGACGCTCTTATCCAGAGCGACTTACAAATTGGTGCATTCACCTTATGATATCCAGTGGAACAACCACTTTACAATAGTTCATCTATATATATTTTTTTTGGGGGGGGGGTTAGAAGGATTACTATATCCTATCCCAGGTATTCCTTAATTACTAACATTTTGCGATCCTTTGATCTGCACACTCAACCTGGTCACCTCAATCAAAACGTCTTATTTTTTGGGCAAATAAAACCATGAATTTGTCAAACAGTAAAGTGCATTATCCTCATGACTCCTACAATAAAAGTGTTGTCCCTGCCGCTGTGCCCGGCTGCTGGCATGAGCAAGCCTTTCACACTCTCTCTCCCCCCTTGTGCACTGCCAAAATGCCTGCCTCTCCCTCCCACGGATGCTTGCTCCCAGCACACCAAACCCCAACCCCTGTCACTCAAGCAGGCAGCACAGTTCTTCCATAGAGAGTGTAAATAAAAAGGCCTAGAAACTGCTTCTCCAGTAGAAATCCCAGTTCACGCTTGTAGGTGATGTCGTGGCGATATTATCTAGCTTAGCTCATGTGCAGAAACATGTCATCGGGTCTAATGGTCGTGCAGGTCATCAAATCAAAGGCAATTCTTCGATATACAGTTGTTTTTTATGAAAATGAAAACATGTCAGTTTGTCAAATTAGGTTTCGCCTTTAGATTTAGAGAAAACCCCAAACTGCGATGTTGGGCCTCTGGGTTTAGAAACTCTGTGGTTCCTCGCTGTTTACATTCTCTCAGCATGCTATCAATGCATGCACTCAACAGATTCTTCCAAAACAAGAAGGATACCGCTTTCCACGTTGCTTCTTGATATGAATCCATGTGTTTTCTGTTCTGTACTATTTGTTTGTGTGTCTTGCTCTCTGCAAAGCGCTAGTCAGTTGTTCTTAGGAAGCTGGCATATGCCTAAATTAATGCTAATCGCTAACTAGCTAAAAGCCATTTAGCAAATGTACTGAGCTAAGGCAGAGCAAACAGGATCTCTAATACAGATTGCTACTAGCCAGCAGTGGTGGTTCTGTAAGTTAGGGTGTTGTTTGTCCAACAGTATGAATTAGAGAGCCTATATTCTTTATATCTTTGTCTAAATATAACATAATATATCAAATGTAATTAGGGTCCCCTGGGAAACACTGACCAACACTTTGGTTCCAGTGGTGGTCGGTTTCGTTTAAGATTAGGGAGGACGATTCTTTTTTTTATATGCTTGGCCTTATTTCTGTTACAGTATGTTGGATGACTGTCATTCATATTCCATTCAACCAGCTCAATGTAACATTGATAGGTTTAGGCTACTTACTACATGGGTACTACCAACCTATCCTATGAATGAAGGTGGTAATTTCCTTTTATGCTCTCAGGACATGCGTCGGTAGTACCCTAACGACCATCAGGTCCTAATGGCCTGGTACTCAGGGCTCTACTGTCCCTCCATCAGGTCCTAATGGTCTGGTACTCAGGGCTCTATTGTCCCTCCATCAGGTCCTAATGGCCTGGTACTCAGGGCTCTATTGTCCCTCCATCAGGTCCTAATGGCCTGGTACTCAGGGCTCTATTGCCCCTCCATCAGGTCCTAATGGCCTGGTGCTCAGGGCTCTATTGTCCCTCCATCAGGTCCTAATGGCCTGGTACTCAGGGCTCTATTGTCCCTCCATCAGGTCCTAATGGCCTGGTGCTCAGGGCTCTATTGTCCCTCCATCAGGTCTTAATGGCCTGGTACTCAGGGCTCTACTGTCCCTCCATCAGATCCTAATGGCCTGGTACTCAGGGCTCTACTGTCCCTCCATCAGGTCCTAATGGTCTGGTACTCAGGGCTCTACTGTCCCTACATCAGGTCCTAATGGCCTGTTACTCAGGGCTCTATTGTCCCTCCATCAGGTCCTAATGGCCTGGTACTCAGGGCTCTATTGTCCCTCCATCAGGTCCTAATGGCCTGGTGCTCAGGGCTCTATTGTCCCTCCATCAGGTCCTAATGGCCTGGTGCTCAGGGCTCTACTGTCCCTCCATCAGATCCTAATGGCCTGGTACTCAGGGCTCTATTGTCCCTCCATCAGGTCCTAATGGCCTGGTACTCAGGGCTCTATTGTCCCTCCATCAGGTCCTAATGGCCTGGTGCTCAGGGCTCTATTGTCCCTCCATCAGGTCCTAATGGCCTGGTACTCAGGGCTCCACTGTCCCTCCATCAGATCCTAATGGCCTGGTACTCAGGGCTATATTGTCCCTCCATCAGGTCCTAATGGTCTGGAAATCAGGGCTCAAATGTCCCTCCGTCAAGTCCTAATGGTCTGTCCCTCAGGGCTCTACTGTCCCTCTAACCACTCTGACATCAATGCAAATGCAATGGAAATTCACATCAAACACTGATCATCAAAACAGCATCATGATCATCAATTTGAAGAAAGAAGTGCAAAAACAGGTTGAAACTGAGTGTAAAACATGGTCGTTGTGGAAGTTGTTTCAAAGCCTAATGCAATGAAATTTACAATACTTTTTAAGGTGATGATTAATTAGAGCATAATCTGCATATGCATAATCTGAACGTCACAGCTGTTTGAAGGAGCGGACCAAGATGCAGCTTTTTCGTAGTTCCACATGTTTTATTTAAATCAGTGAAACCGAATGCAACAATTAACACTTTAAGTAAATACAAAACAACAAACCGTGACGCTGGAGGAACATAAACCTCACGAAGAACAATCACCCACAAACACCTGTGGGACAAACCTAAACTTAAATAGGGCCTCCAATTAGAGACAACGACAACCTGCTGCCTCTAATTGGAGATCATGCCAAATAACACCAACATAGAAATACAAACCTAGAACCAAAACATAGACATACAAAAACCAGACAAACACCCCCTGTCACGCCCTGACCTAATCTACCATAGAAAATAACACTCACTATGGTCAGGACGTGACACTGAATCTGAGGTTTATGACCCCAAGCCTGAAGAAAACACTGAATTAAAATGATGATTGTGCTGTTATACAATACACAGACTACCGCATATTACACATGGCAGAAAAACATAAAACAAAACTGATTTAAGATCTTTGGTATATAAATGGGCTAGCCTATTCTCCAAAATTAAACACATTTGAGTAATGGTCTTTGATTGTGGCCTGTATTATTATGCATGCTGTATGTACTGGTTACCTTATGCTACACTCCAACATTTCTATCCATGAGTCTGGTAGAGAACGTATAAGCCCTAAGCGATGCTGTTGGTTCATTGATTATAGTGAATTTTTGTATGATTTGGAATAGCCTAATAATAGTGATTTAAAAAAAAAAAAACATAATTAATTGGGTGACACATTACCTTTAGCTATACAGAATATCTCACCGTTTCCATCTCCTCCTCTCTCTCCTTTCCTTTCTCAAGCATGCAGAGGGGCTGTCAACAATTTAGTGAAATGTGTTTTGTTGCGAAAACATGTTACTATCAATGTTCATGAAGAGTTTTCACTAGGTTTCCAAATGTAAGCACTGGGTAGCTGCAGGGTTAGAGAGGCCATGGCATACAGAGTTTGGGCAGAATATCACCTGTAGCACAGCGAGAGGCTACATGCTCCTCAAACAGCAGTTGATGTGTGGAGTGAAGTAAGTGTTGTTATATTTATTTCACAGTTGCTCATATGAAGCACAGCTCTGCTATAAACCCAAGTAGGTTTTCCGGCATCATTGAAAGACTGACCGTCGCGAGTGCGCGGCCTCCATTCGCTATTGGAGCGCATACGGATTACATGTCTTTTTTCCCCTGTTCCTGTTCCTGCCCATTTGATAATGGGACATTCTAAATCTAAACTAATTTGACATATTAGTAAAGACAAGATTCAATTGAGAATAGTCTGCTGGGTGAAAATATGATGACTTGATGAGAGAACAGCTGTGCAGACTGAGGTAAGGATTGGAGCACAAGCTTTATTTTTTGGACTTTCTCAGATCATCAATAGCCTATAGTCACATCATGCAGCCAATATATGTTTTGATTTCTAAGACATTCTAGTTTTGTATTGTTCCCGACTAAAGTTGCCAAGTAACTCTAAATCTAGTGTATAGGACCTGTTTCAAATGATCACTTTTACACTCAACATAGCCACTTCATATGCGCACTTGCTCCAGAATGGGAAAAATATCCTTTCTGTGTTATTCAGCTAAGTTCAATTATATTCTTCTAACTATTAAATCATATATAAAATAATGGCATGGGACTTATAAGCATATGTTGTCTACTAAATGAACAAGCCTACAGTCTGGTATGGAGCATAGCCAGATAACATACAGTAGACCAACTCATATTCTGTTCTTCTGAAATACTTTTTACTCCGATCATAATGTTTCTTTAGACCTGACTAAAATAAATCATGGATTTATTGTGATGGTGTATAATAGATTGATTTATTAGAATTTACATTTAGATGCTCCAAAGGCACACATCAGCTTGTTTATGTTAATGAACTGTCAACTACCGTGAGACCGGCGGTCTTTTGCATGACAATAACCAGCTGACAAAATTTCATGACCGCCACAGCCCTAGGCAAGACAAAATATTTAAGTGCCTTTGAACGGGGTAGGATAATAGGTGCCCGGCGCATCAGTTTGTGTCAAGAACTGCAAAGCTGCTGGGTTTTTCACACTCACAGTTTCCCCTGTGTATCAAGAATGGTCCACCACTCAAAGGACATCCAGCCATTTTGATACATATACTGTATCTCTACCTGAAAATACATGATCTAAGTGATTGATCGTTGGTGTTCAGCAGTCATAAAAGTATGCCTTATTTACTTTGAAGAACTACTAAAATAGTGATTTTGTCAGACAGCATAGGCAGCAGCTCTGTACAGATGAGTTGGTGAATTGGAATGAAATAATAAAGTCATCAAATAAAACAAATATAATATACACAACAACTGAAATATTTTATTGAAGTAAAGTAATGTGAGTAAATGATGGTTAATAAATGATCAGCAGTAATGGACAGTCACTACCATCATGGGACTTTTATTAATTGTTTTATTCTGTGTTACAGCATTTCAACCTGCATAATGCATAGTGCATTTAATGTTGTTGTTTTTTTACCGTGATTTAAAAAAAATGATGGAACCGAAACCGAACTGACCTCAAAAAGCACTAATCGCTCAGCACTATTGACTAGGATCATTCAATCTCTCTGTCGATAAGTCTAATGATGCTATAACTTCTAACAGTAACTGTATCCACTGGTGAGTTGATAGAGAGTGAGGTGATTGCCATCTACGAGCCATCTTTTTTTGCGGCAATGCTGCCTCAAACACATTGACTTAGTTGCTGAGACACAAAGACACTGATAAAATGAAAGATACACTGGTACCTAGAACCCCTAACTGACAGCCGACCTGAAAAATGGACGCCCTAACTGACAGCCTCCAATTACACGTGCCTGAATCCTCACCGTACATTACATTACTGTCTGGTACACCCAGCATATCTCCTTCCCGCTCCTCACTCCCAGGACCCTGAGTTTCTCCTGATCCACCTATACTGACCAGAAAAAACTCCAAGCATTTGTTGTTAAAGGACACACATCACAAAGCATCACATTGTCATGAAAAACAAAACAGAAAACAGACACGCATGTGCCTCAGTGGAGGCTGCTGAGGGGAGAACGGCTCATATTAATAATGGCTGGAGCAAGCTTATGGAATGGCATCAGACACATGGGAACCAACCTCCTGTGCTGTCCCTCCTCCCTTCCTCATCTCTGCTCCTCCTGAGTGCTCCTCCTGAGTGCTCCTCCTGAGTGCTCCTCCTGAGTGCTCCTCCTGAGTGCTCCTCCTGCTGAGTGCTCCTCCTGCTGAGTGCTCCTCCTGAGTGCTCCTCCTGAGTGCTCCTCCTGAGTGCTCCTCCTGAGTGCTCCTCCTGAGTGCTCCTCCTGAGTGCTCCTCCTGTGGTTCAGCTGCAATTCCCCTCCTGGTCAGCGGGGGGTAGCGATGAGCTGATAGTGATGCGGCACATTAGTGAAACTGCTGAACTCTGAGCTGAGGTCAATGCTGTCAGGTCCTCCAGGGCAGGAGAAGGAGAAATGTTGCAGCAGAGACACCAGGAACAGAAAGATCTCCATACGAGCCAGAGACTCTCCCACACAGGCACGCTTACCTGCAGAGAAAGCCAAGAAGGCGGGGTTCTTCTGGAAGTTTCCGTTCTGATCAAGGAAGTGATTGGGATTGAAGGTTGTGGGCGTGGCCCAGTGGTTCTGGTCTCTCAGAACAGAGTGCAGCATGGGAAGGATCACGGTGCCCTGAGGGATAGTGTACCCTCTGAATGAGATATTCTTGGTGGCATAGTGCGGGAGGTTCAATGGGACGATGTCCAGGAAGCGCTGCACCTCGTGGATGACGGCTTCTGTGAAGGGGAGGGACTTCCTGTCCTCCATCTGAGGGATGCGCTGTCGGCCAATCACTGTGTCGATCTCCTGCTGAACGTGCTCCTGAATGTCGGGGTATTTGAGGAGCAGCATGAAGGCGTATCTGAGAGTGGTGCTGGTGGTCTCTGTTCCTGCAAGGAAGAGGTCCAACACTGTGGACACCAGGTTCTCGTAATGGAACTCAGAGGAGGACACATCCTTCTCCTGCTTGAGACTGGTGAGGAAGCAGTCTGTGAAGTCTCTAGGGTTGCCTGGGTCAATGGTCTCCTGGTGCTCGTGGATCTTTTTCATCACAAAGCCTCTCAGCTCGTCCATCTGTCCGAACACGACTTGCTGCCGACCAGGCAGGCGTTCCATCAGCCAGGGGAAGATGTTGTACAGCTGTCCACAGGGGCTGCTTCCAAAGCGCAGTACAGCTGAGAGGATGTTGAGCAAATGCAGGAAGTTGTCATCGTCATAGCCGAAGCGCTGGCCGAACACCAGGGAGCAGATGACGTTGGACACGGTGCGACTCAGGAATGGATGAGGACCGAAGGGCACGGCGTTAGTGGCGTCTAGACTGTCTATGAGATGTTGGCTCTCTTCCTTTATCCACTCCTCCATCCTCTTACGGCCCATCCCAAAGTCTCTCAGCGTGGTCAGGGTGAAACGACGCAGCTGGCGCCAATGCTCCCCATTACTGATGGCCAGGCCGTATCCCCTGGTAACTAGGACCAGGAAGGGGACAGGAGCGCGTCCTGTGAAATCCTCAGCCTGGTCCACCAGAGCCTCCTTGACTGCCTCGTACCCCACCAGCACCACAGCTCGCTGGGGCCCAAGATACACTGTCATCACTGGCCCATACACACCACTCCACTTGGTGAGGGTCTTGAAGGGGGCCTGTTTGTCAATCTGATGCAAGTTGCCTAGCAGCGGCAGGGCGCAGGGTCCTGGGGGTAGATGGACATGTCTCTGTCTCCTCAGCCTGAACAACCACAGTAGAAGCAACAACACCAGGCCTCCCAACACCACGCTACTACACATCTCCATTGTTCCAGCCTGCAAAACAAACAACGTCTCTTGTTATTGTTCTTCTTATGTAGTACTATATTTTATCACTCCAATATGGTATCCTTCCGTGCGGCAGGATACATTCAGAGTAAGGATTTTCTGATTAGTCCTGTGTACCGGGTTATGCTGCGGCTGCCCCCCCCCCCCCTTAAATAGCTGCAGCGGCACTACTTCCACCTCTTCTCTTTCTCTGCGCATTCCTGAGAGGATTCGCTAGGTAAGAGCTGTATCTTAGTGTATAGGGCAGAAGTATACCCACAGCTATTCAATAGCTTGGAGCAGCTAGCTAGCCTCTCCATCTGGGTGCTCTGTTGTCCCCCTCCAACCCCCATCCTCTTTTCCCTTAGAAACTCATATACAGCTCTATTACACTGCTGGTGTTACACAGAGAGAAACTACCATGTCCAGTATGGTGTTTCGCTGTGAGAAAGGCAAGGTGTCTCTGCCCACAGGCAGCGGCCTGTGTCTCAGAAGGCGGAGCCCAGCAGTCAATCTGAAACACACACAGCCAATCTGCCGTCCCATGCATAGAGACATTAAACACTGGACACTTCCTTTTATACTGTTTTTCACACTGTGTATTTATACACTGGACTTTTGACATGTTATTATTCTAATATAATTACTACTGTACATTGCATTTTTCTGTTAGTGTTTATACACACCGCGTATTTATATACTGGACTCTTGACATAGCTAATATACAGTATTTACTAGGGGTGTAACGGTTCGCTAAACCCACGATTCAGTACATATTGCGGTTTTGGAGTCACGGTTTGGTTTTGGGTATGATACAGCGGAAAAAATTAAATTCCAACCGTTACTGTAGTTAATTTTAGCAGTTAATAAATACATTTTTTAAAAAGCATCCTATTTTTGGCCCAAGTCCAGTTTCTGTGACATCATTCACAATGTTCCTGGCATTGTCTTTTGTGACAGGGATTGTTATGTTGGGCCTCAAGTAGAGGTCTGAAAGGTTGGACCCATTCCAAAATGACCTTGGGCTTTCCCACCCGGCCAAATATGCATAAATACATTTTTTAATGTAGACAAGAGACCCGTTCCGAAAGGACCCGAGGACGACCAGTTCCGTATAGACGTGGTTGGATCAGAGTGAGTGAAGCAGCAGAAAAGTCCATCTGTAAGCTACTTTATTCACCAGAGCTGATATAGCGTGAGGGAGAGCAGGCAGAGGAGGGGCCATGCGAGGAAGAGGAGGGCCCTTGTGGTGAGTGTACTTTGAGAAAGTGAAACAGGAGCAAGAAGGAAGGGGGGAGAGGCAGCAACCAACCGAACTGACTTGCGCTAGTAGACTGACTTCTAGCTTGTCATAGCTAGGTTGTTTATCATCCAATATGATTACGTAGTACCTGTCTTGACTGCATCAAACCTTGAGAAGCTAGTTGGCTAAGATAGCTAGCTAAGTTAGCTAGCCAGATAGCTAGGCTAATTGAGTCTTCATGTGCTTTCTCCCTGTCCTACAGCATTTTTCTGCACCCGCTATAACATCTTCTAAACTATATACGCAGCCAATGCACTTTCATTTGATTTGACGTGCTTGCCGCCGGCCTTGGCAGCCTCTCACAGTCCCAAAGAGCAAACGGAGAGATGCAGGTGGAGCTCCCATGGGTACTGAATACATTTCTGGAAGGCTACGAACTCCAATTCCGTTGCCGGTACCGCATCAGTTCTGGTGCCTATGTCTCAGGGTCTTCTGGTGTTGAAGCCCTGGTTGACTGAATATTTCTGAATGGGTTCAGATGAAAGGAGTGTCGACCTCCATCCTAACCCCTCATTCTGGACAAGGGTTCTGTCTGAGTGAAGTGTGAACCGGCCATTACAGTTGTCCACATATGCTTCTTGCGCTGTTGCTGGTTAACTAGAGGCTTCCCCCAGTGTGTTGTGCTCGGCTGGGGCAATGGACACTTAATTTCACAGACACAGCCAATGCAAAAGGTTTTATCGGCTTTCATTTGCTAGAGTGAGAGAGTTCTGGGCCAGGGCCTATTCGAACAGACTCTCATGTTGTTACTGCAGCATTTCGGCTGGCCGGCAGGCCTTTGCCTTTAGCTGTGGTGGCGCATTCTTTTGGAGGAGTTACTACCTCGTGGGCCCTGCTCAAAGGAGTTCCCCTCTCAGACGTTTGCGCCTCGGCCAGTTGGATGCTGTCTAGCACATGTTGACCCCACCTATGTGGTCGGGAGGGGTGTTCTTCGTGTTGTATCTGCTTCCCTGGGAAGGGGCGGAGGGACACAGCAAACAGGACTGCTCTGAGCTCAGTCCGGACTGGACTTTGGTCTTTGTCTGACCAAAGACTAGTTCACTGATTAATCTGGTACTGTGATACCATATTGGAGTGATCCAATATAGTGCTACATAACAAAGGCTACTTACAGTATGTAACCATGGTTATGGGAGGTGTTGGATTACTCCAATCCTTTTTGTCGGTGATCTACAGCGTCTCGAAAAAGGACACGAGGTGGAAGTAGTGCGACGGCAGCTATTTAAGGGGGGCAGCCGCAGTACCATGGTTGTGGTCAATTATACAAATTACATTCTAATTCAATTCTCTCTCCCTGTAAATTACATTTAATTCAATTCAAAATTCAGGTCAGTTTTTTCATTTGGAGATAATTAAATTCCTCAAAATTCCTATGTTTGGTAAATTCCAAGAATTGAATTCCCAATTCAATATTATCCACAACAATTCCACAAATTCAAATGTAATTCCCTCAGGCTTTCAAGCTCATCATGTCACTGTTCAGACAGCCTACAGTAGCTATACTGGAAATATAGGAATACACTCTTAGCACCTTTTTTTCTATGTAGAACCTGAAATGGTTCTCCGGTTGTCCCCATAGGAGAACCCTGTGAAGAACCATTTTTGGTTCCAGGTAGAACCCTGTTGGGTTCCATGTAGAACCCTTTCCCCAGGGTTCTACATGGAACCCAAAATGGTTATACCTGTAACCAAAAAGGGTTCTTCGCAGGGTTCTCCTATGGCGACAACCGGAGAACCCTTTTAGGTTCTACATAGAAAAAAATAGCCTAGATTATTTTATACAAATACTACAGAACAGTTTGATACTATGTGCATTAGTTCCATTAACTGGGAAATGTGAAAATATTACATACCAAAGATTAAATGTTTTAGGAATTATAATTCAATTCCAAAATTAAAAAATCCAAACTGTCTAATTTCAATTCAATTCAAATTCCATAACTGAAAATAAAAAAAAATAAAAAAATTGAATTTGAAAACAAATTCTCCACTTCATGAGTGAATTCAAGAATTGAAATGGAATTTCTAATTAAATTGGAATTGGCCCCTGGACTAATGTCACGGTTGTCGTAAGGAACAGACCAAAACGCAGCAGGAAAATGTATACTCAGCTTCTTTTTATTAGTGAAGAAGGAAAAACACAAACACCGTATACAAAAAACAAACGAACTAGACAGTCTCGTCAGGCATACAGCAAAACAAGAAACAATCTCCCACACAATCCCATGACAAACCATTCCTATTTGTAAGTCGCTCTGGATAAGAGCGTCTGCTAAATGACTTAAATGTAAATGTATTTATAGGACCTTCAATCAGAGGCAACGATAGACAGCTGCCTCCAACTGAAGGCCCCAACACCAATTAGCTAAACATAGAAATACATGTAACAGTGTAGGTTCCGTCCCTCTCTTCACCCCAACCTGGGCTCGAACCAGGGACCCTTGCACACATCAACAACTGACACCCCACGAAGCATCGTTACCCATCGCTCCACAAATGCCGCGTCCTTTGCAACGCAAGGGGAAACCCTACTTCAAGTCTCAGAGCGAGTGACGTCACTGATTGAAACGCTATTAGCGCGCACCACCGCTAACTAACTAGCCATTTCACATCGGTTACATACAAACGACTAGACTGAACATAGAAATAAACTAACATAGAACAATAACCAAAACCCTGGACTAATAAATCAAATACCCCTCTACATACACAACCACCCCGAACCATATAAACCAAATACCCCCTCTACATGAACACATACACAAACACACCCTGAACCACATAAAACAAATACCCCCTGCCACGTCCTGACCAAACTATAAGAACAAATAACCCCTTTACTGGTCAGGACGTGACAACTAACCTGAAAATCCTTACTCGGAATGTATCCTGCGGCACGGAAGGATTCTATATTGGAGTGAGCCAATAGCTCACATAACTGTGTTTACATACTTAAAGAAGAAACAATAACAACAAAGGTTAACCCACCTATCTATCTTTAGTATTTTCCTTCTCTCTTTGTTGCTGTCTGTCTCTGTTGCCTGCCTGACTGTGTGTGTGTGTGTGTGTGTGTGTGTGTGTGTGTGTGTGTGTGTGTGTGTGTGTGTGTGTGTGTGTGTGTGTGTGTGTGTGTGTGATGCAGATGTTTGCAGAGATAAGGGTGTGTGTTGGAACTTACTGTACTGGAACAGAAGTGAACAACGGATTATGTGATTGGCTGCTGAGTCGTGCTGACATACTTTACACAGATTGCACCTTCACCCCAATCCCTTCCTGCTTTTAGAATCTGAGGCCAACATTAACAAAGCAGATGGCAGTGCAGAAATCACCAGGAGCGGAAAGGACTAATACTGTGTCTGTCTAGGTTTTAAAACTTTTATTTGTATTTTTTATTAAACACATTACCCCCAGGAAATGTTTACTGTTTTAAACCTAATTTCCTACAATTATGTGTATTTTGACATGGCTATAGGCCTATGACCAGGGTAGAAGACAGGTCAGATGTATTCAGGATGACTTCGTTACTGGACAGTGAGGTCCAAAAGTATTTGGACAGTGACACATTGTTTGTTGTTTTGGCTCTGTTCTCCAGAACTTTGGATATGAAATGATACAATGTCTATAAGGTTAAAGTGCAGACAGTCATCTTTAGGGTATTCATCCATATCAGATGAACTGTTTAGAAATTACAGCACTTTTTGTACATAGTCCCCCCATTTTAGGGAAGCAAAAGTGTTTGGACAAATGTATTTATAAGTGTATTAAAGTAGTCAAAAGTTGTGTATTTGTTCCCATATTCCTAGCAAGCAATGACTACATCAAGCTTGTGACTCTACAAACGTGTTGGATGCTTTCACAATTTGCTTTGGTTGTGTTTCAGATCATTTTGTGCCCAATAGAAATGAATAGTATTGTAAATACTTTTATTGTAAATAAGAATAGAATATGTTTCTAAACACTTCTACGTGAATGTGGAAACTACCATGATTATGGATAATCATGAATGAATCGTGAATAATGATGTGTGAGAAAGTTCCAGACATACAACGATCATACCCCTTACCCGGTTCACTTCCATGCTCACTGAAGACCGTGATAATACTCCATGCTGCTGGCTGTTTGAGACATTTTAGAAGCCACGTTGATGCTATGGACAGATCATACCCCTTACCGGTTCACTTCCATGCTCACTGAAGACCGTGATAATACTCCATGCTGCTGGCTGTTTGAGACGCTTTAGAAGCCACGTTGATGCTATGGACAGATCATACCCCTTACCGGTTCACTTCCATGCTCACTGAAGACCGTGATAATACTCCATGCTGCTGGCTGTTTGAGACGCTTTAGAAGCCACGTTGATGCTATGGACAGATCATACCCCTTACCCGGTTCACTTCCATGCTCACTGAAGACCGTGATAATACTCCATGCTGCTGGCTGTTTGAGACGCTTTAGAAGCCACGTTGATGCTATGGACAGATCATACCCCTTACCCGGTTCACTTCCATGCTCACTGAAGACCGTGATAATACTCCATGCTGCTGGCTGTTTGAGACGCTTTAGAAGCCACGTTGATGCTATGGACAGAATCCACTTTGAGAAGCAACTTCTTGCTTAAGTCCTCCTTCCATTGTTGTTAGCCGTGGAAATTCTCAGGGATGAAATTTGCCCCTCAGATTGCTGATTGACAAGTAGATGCCCAATTCGCCCGCCTCATTCTCACAAACTTATCCAACTTATTAGGATGTTTTTCATTGCGTGCAAAAAAATTCACCAAACTATAAACTTCACTAAACACTAAAAGGTTGATCAAAAAGAAGATGATGAGTAAAAATTAAAAATGCAATTGCTAGCTTGATACTGTTACTGTCTTTACACCTACGAACAAATCCACGAGGACCGACACAAGGCTGAGCTTGGCTTTGTATTTCCCCACCGTGTGACCCAGGAGGACACGAAGGCTGAGCTTGGCTTTGTATTTCCCCACCATGTGACCCAGGAGGACACGAAGGCTGAGCTTGGCTTTGTATTTCCCCACCGTGTGACTCAGGAGGACACGAAGGCTGAGCTTGGCTTTGTATTTCCCCACCGTGTGACACTAACTGTAGGGCGTTATTGGATTGTTTCAGAAGATAGAGCTGATTTGGAGAAAACCTCAAGCCCAACTTTTAGAACAACATTGCAATATTATTCAAATTGATTTAAGAGTTTGTAATTTGGAATGTTTTCTTTTGGTGCTCTAAGTTACTATTAAATGTGTTTCTGGCATTGAGAAATAGGTGCAACACTCATTAATATGAATATGAATCGACATGTTTTCTGTTCTGTGCTGTTAGTTTGTGTGTCTTGCTCTTTGCAAAACGCTGGTCAGTTGGTCTTAGGAAGCTTTTGTAGGCCCGTGGATCAATTTGACAAAACAAAAGAAGAAAATAAATCTGGGTCTTAATTTACTGTTGAGAGTTAGAAATAGCACCTTGTTTTCTCAACTATTCTAAATGTGGTTGTGCATCAGCAGTTATTCTCTTGTTATGTCAGTCACTGACAGTCACTCAATTAGCCCATGTCCCTTAACCTTTTTAGATTGGTAAGTTAGTCTAGCCAGCTATCTAAACTTATAGTAATCATGGTCGAATTACCGACCACTCTAAAGGTTAGAAATGTCACTTAGGGCCCCCAAAAGTCTAGGGCCGGCTCTGACTGCATGTGTTTGTATGGAGGAGGGTACGCAGACCCGTGAGCCACTGCGGCCCTTCATGATGAGTTCTGATTTTTTGTGTCCCCCACCCCAATCAAAGTTGCCTGTCCCTGTAATAGAGCATTGTGACTTTAAATCAAATCACATCAAATAGTATTTGTCACATGCGCTGAATACAACAGGTACCTTACAGTAAAATGCTTACTAACAAGCTCTTTCCCAACGATGCACTTTAAATTCGAAAATAAAAACACAAGAGAAACTAGATGGTAATTTTCCGTGAAGAAACATTTGTTGTAGTCAAAGAAGTTTAAAATGTTGTTCTTAAGAGAAGCAGTGACATATAGTCAAAGTTAATTCTAATAAAATATCAGGCCTGACTACTATATCAACCTTATTCCTTTGGAGTGTGGGGCAGTTAGATCACGTTTCATCACAAATAACTACACTCTGACTAGTACTTCTACTCAATAGGACTTTTAGGTTATTATTTGGGGAAAGAAATATGATGGTGCATCTAGTGGAAGAAGTTTAAAAGTGTGTTGCTGTTGAAGAATGTAGGCTGGTGTAGTAGAGGGAGGGACTGTTTTATACATGGTAGATAGTAGCCTTCAGTGGGAGACTAGGTGGTAGTAGTGGTAAGTAGCCCAGAAGTACTAGTAGCAGCACATTGCAGTAGTAAAAGTGGATGTTTTAGATAGGTAGGCCATGGGTTAGCTATAGTAAATGAGGTCGCTAATTTGGTTAGTTAGTTGTTATAGTGGGTTAGTTTAATGAGTTGGGGTGAGCTGTATGCCTCCCCCAGTGCTATAATTTGGTTAGTTAGTTGTTATAGTGGGTTAGGGTTAATGAGTTGGGGTGAGCTGTATGCCTCCCTCAGTGCTATAATTTGGTTAGTTAGTTGTTATAGCGGGTTAGTTTAATGAGTCGGGGTGAGCTGTATGCCTCCCCCAGTGCTATAATTTGGTTAGTTAGTTGTTATAGCGGGTTAGTTTAATGAGTTGGGGTGAGCTGTATGCCTCCCCCAGTGCTATAATTTGGTTAGTTAGTTGTTATAGCGGGATAGTTTAATGAGTTGGGGTGAGCTGTATGCCTCCCCCAGTGCTATAATTTGGTTAGTTAGTTGTTATAGCGGGTTAGTTTAATGAGTCGGGGTGAGCTGTATGCCTCCCCCAGTGCTATAATTTGGTTAGTTAGTTGTTATAGCGGGTTAGTTTAATGAGTCGGGGTGAGCTGTATGCCTCCCCCAGTGCTATAATTTGGTTAGTTAGTTGTTATAGTGGGTTAGTTTAATGAGTTGGGGTGAGCTGTATGCCTCCCCCAGTGCTATAATTTGGTTAGTTAGTTATTTTAGTGGGTTAGTTTAATGAGTTGGGGTGAGCTGTAGGCCTCCCCCAGTGCTATAATTTGGTTAGTTAGTTGTTATAGTGGGTTAGGGTTAATGAGTCGGGGTGAGCTGTATGCCTCCCCCAGTGCTATAATTTGGTTAGTTAGTTGTTATAGTGGGTTAGTTTAATGAGTCGGGGTGAGCTGTATGCCTCCCCCAGTGCTATAATTTGGTTAGTTAGTTGTTATAGCGGGTTAGTTTAATGAGTCGGGGTGAGCTGTATGCCTCCCCCAGTGCTATAATTTGGTTAGTTAGTTGTTATAGCGGGTTAGTTTAATGAGTTGGGGTGAGCTGTATGCCTCCCCCAGTGCTATAATTTGGTTAGTTAGTTGTTATAGTGGGTTAGTTTAATGAGTTGGGGTGAGCTGTATGCCTCCCCCAGTGCTATAATTTGGTTAGTTAGTTGTTATAGCGGGTTAGTTTAATGATTTGGGGTGAGCTGTATGCCTCCCCCAGTGCTATAATTTGGTTAGTTAGTTGTTATAGTGGGTTAGTTTAATGTTTTGGGGTGAGCTGTATGCCTCCCTCAGTGCTATAATTTGGTTAGTTAGTTGCTATAGTGGGTTAGTTTAATGAGTTGGGGTGAGCTGTATGCCTCCCCCAGTGCTATAATTTGGTTAGTTAGTTGTTATAGCGGGTTAGTTTAATGAGTCGGGGTGAGCTGTATGCCTCCCCCAGTGCTATAATTTGGTTAGTTAGTTGTTATAGTGGGTTAGTTTAATGAGTTGGGGTGAGCTGTATGCCTCCCCCAGTGCTATAATTTGGTTAGTTAGTTGTTATAGCGGGTTAGGGTTAATGAGTCGGGGTGAGCTGTATGCCTCCCCCAGTGCTATAATTTGGTTAGTTAGTTGTTATAGCGGGTTAGGGTTAATGAGTCGGGGTGAGCTGTATGCCTCCCCCAGTGCTATAATTTGGTTAGTTAGTTGTTATAGCGGGTTAGTTTAATGAGTTGGGGTGAGCTGTATGCCTCCCCCAGTGCTATAATTTGGTTAGTTAGTTGTTATAGCGGGTTAGTTTAATGAGTCGGGGTGAGCTGTATGCCTCCCCCAGTGCTATAATTTGGTTAGTTAGTTGTTATAGTGGGTTAGTTTAATGAGTTGGGGTGAGCTGTATGCCTCCCCCAGTGCTATAATTTGGTTAGTTAGTTGTTATAGCGGGTTAGTTTAATGAGTCGGGGTGAGCTGTATGCCTCCCCCAGTGCTATAATTTGGTTAGTTAGTTGTTATAGCGGGTTAGTTTAATGAGTCGGGGTGCGCTGTATGCCTCCCCCAGTGCTATAATTTGGTTAGTTAGTTGTTATAGCGGGTTAGTTTAATGAGTTGGGGTGAGCTGTATGCCTCCCCCAGTGCTATAATTTGGTTAGTTAGTTGTTATAGCGGGTTAGTTTAATGAGTCGGGGTGAGCTGTATGCCTCCCCAGTGCTATAATTTGGTTAGTTAGTTGTTATAGCGGGTTAGTTTAATGAGTCGGGGTGAGCTGTATGCCTCCCCCAGTGCTATAATTTGGTTAGTTAGTTGTTATAGTGGGTTAGTTTAATGAGTTGGGGTGAGCTGTATGCCTCCCCCAGTGCTATAATTTGGTTAGTTAGTTGTTATAGCGGGTTAGTTTAATGAGTCGGGGTGAGCTGTATGCCTCCCCCAGTGCTATAATTTGGTTAGTTAGTTGTTATAGCGGGTTAGTTTAATGAGTCGGGGTGCGCTGTATGCCTCCCCCAGTGCTATAATTTGGTTAGTTAGTTGTTATAGCGGGTTAGTTTAATGAGTTGGGGTGAGCTGTATGCCTCCCCCAGTGCTATAATTTGGTTAGTTAGTTGTTATAGCGGGTTAGTTTAATGAGTCGGGGTGAGCTGTATGCCTCCCCCAGTGCTATAATTTGGTTAGTTAGTTGTTATAGTGGGTTAGTTTAATGAGTCGGGGTGAGCTGTATGCCTCCCCCAGTGCTATAATTTGGTTAGTTAGTTGTTATAGCGGGTTAGTTTAATGAGTTGGGGTGAGCTGTATGCCTCCCCCAGTGCTATAATTTGGTTAGTTAGTTGTTATAGCGGGATAGTTTAATGAGTTGGGGTGAGCTGTATGCCTCCCCCAGTGCTATAATTTGGTTAGTTAGTTGTTATAGCGGGATAGTTTAATGAGTTGGGGTGAGCTGTATGCCTCCCCCAGTGCTATAATTTGGTTAGTTAGTTGTTATAGTGGGTTAGTTTAATGAGTTGGGGTGAGCTGTATGCCTCCCCCAGTGCTATAATTTGGTTAGTTAGTTGTTATAGCGGGATAGTTTAATGAGTTGGGGTGAGCTGTATGCCTCCCCCCAGTGCTATAATTTGGTTAGTTAGTTGTTATAGTGGGTTAGTTTAATGAGTTGGGGTGAGCTGTCTGCCTCCCCCAGTGCTATAATTTGGTTAGTTAGTTGTTATAGGGGGTTAGTTTAATGAGTTGGGGTGAGCTGTATGCCTCCCCCAGTGCTATAATTTGGTTAGTTAGTTGTTATAGCGGGTTAGTTTAATGAGTCGGGGTGAGCTGTATGCCTCCCCCAGTGCTATAATTTGGTTAGTTAGTTGTTATAGTGGGTTAGTTTAATGAGTCGGGGTGATCTGTATGCCTCCCCCAGTGCTATAATTTGGTTGGTAGAATATATTTCGATTCTGATTTCAGATTTAAATAGCAGAGAAGTAGATTAAGTTTTTATGTACGTTTTTGGGAAATCGGTCAATTCTGAAACCACACGTTTATATTAACAGTGTTGCACATTTCATGTTGCCTAATTTGGGCCAGCTAAAAGCCTTACCACCGATCATGCAACATTGTGGACTAAACGTTCAAATCCTGTTGCTGCAGGATTATTTTGCTTCGGCAATACTGGTCAAATGTAGATCCTACATCTGTATGTGTAAGACACTGCAACTGAGACTCACTGGTATCAGGCTTTGAATTATGAAACACCATGAACGATACTGAGACGCAACTGAAAATGGATGGTTCACTCAGTAGGCTTTGTACACTAATTGAGCAGACTGACAGAGATTAATTTGTTGTGTAGAGATGTGCACAGGAGAGCACTCGTATAGGATCCCAGAGCCCATCATGTGACTAATTACCTTGATTGTTGTTATCCAATTAGGCGGTTCATAATCGATGCTCCGCCAAGTTAATATTTGCATAATTAGAACATCTTGTTTTTTTTTACCCATTTCAGATTCATGTAAATGCTTTCAAGGATCAAATGAGGTGTCATCATCCTAGAAAATCAGATTAGATTCAGCAATTTGTCTTTTCCACTTTTTGAATTTCAAAGCATAGATTTGTGATTTGTTTGGCATTTTTCTTTGAAATGCTTGTAATTAGTGGGAGTGATGGGAGGAGAGGTTGGCAGAGACAGATAGAGTTTTTACTTTCACAGGATGCAGCTGATCTTATTGTCATGACTCATTATTGGGCTGTGGTGTCAGAGGCTCCTGGTGTGGATGTGTCTATGAGTCATCTGATAGGATGCTGATGAATGACTCTTCTAAGGAATAATAATGTTTACAGTTGACTTTATGTTGAGAGTCAATCCAAACACATACTGTATGATCATTTAGTTCTGTTGATGATTTTTTGGTAATCACTATTTGTAGATGTAGCCTTATAATTGATTAGGATGTTCACTTTTTCCTACCCTCAGTCTTTATTTGTTGTTAGTAACTTTCTTCTGCCAAGACATGTAGGAGTCCTTACCCTTTGTGTGTCTCTCTCTCTCTCTACTCTCTAAGGCTAAACCACTAAGGAAACTGATTCAGCAGACCTTCAAACAATTTGCCAACCTAAACGATGAACAGAGCATTCACAAGTTCTTTGAGATCTTGTCTCCCATTTACAGATTCGACAAGGAATGTTTTAAATGTGCCCTTGGGGTAAGTAGGCTAGTGATAGACATTTCACTATCCCACTGTGATAACGGTTGGCTGTCCTCAGGGAAACCCTGGCTGGCAGGGTTCCAGACAGGAAGAGCTCAGCTCAGTAGCCTTCATGATGTGTTTCACAGTGACACCTGCTGGGCATGACAAACACTGTTGCTTCTTTCATCTGTCTGTCTGTCCATCGCTCTCTCTCTCTCTGTCTGTCTGTCTGTCCTGCCTGTCTCTATGTCCATCTCTCTGTCTGTCTTCTAGTCTAGTTGGATTATCTCTGTGGAGCTTGCCATTGGACCTGAGGAGGGCATCAGCTACCTGACAGACAAAGGATCGACTGTGAGTACTGCTGAGTTATCAAGGCTTTCTTTATTCACCTTTTATTCACATTCTTCTGTACATTTTGTAGAATTGCATTTCCTACCCAGTTCAGGTCTTATTCAGTCGTTCAGTGACGTTCAGGCTAGCCAGGAAGATGACTACCACCATGGATGTTTCATTCTGTGCTTTCTGTTCTGTCCGTGTGTTCAGCCGACACATCTGGCCAACTTCACCCAGATACAGACCATCCAGTACTCCAGCACAGAGAAGGTGCGCCAGGGGATGCTGCTGCTCAATGTGGCTGGAGCCCCTGAGGTACAGTGTGTGTCTGTGTGTGTGTGTGTGTGAGCGTGTGTGTATGAATTCAGTAACATGCCCTGCAGTGGCCCCAGTGAAGTTATTTCCAGCACCCCTGATACTAGCAAAACATACTCCTCCCTGCATGGGTTCTTTGATGGTGTGTGTGTGTGTGTGTGTGTGTGTGTGTGTGTGTGTGTGTGTGTGTGTGTGTGTGTGTGTGTGTGTGTGTGTGTTCGTCCTCTCACTTCTCTCCTTTGATGTGCTGTGCTTTGTCCTAACTGGAGGTCTTAGCTGGAGGAGGTAGCCCTGCTGATGAAGCCTCTTTGTTGCCTGTCTGACTGACTGTCTGACTGTGTCTGTTTGACTGTGTCTGTCTGACTGTCTGTCTGTCTGTCTGACTGTCTGTCTGTCTGACTGTCTGTGTGTGTCTGCAGCCTCTGACGGTGACCACAGCGTCTCTGAACACGGCAGAGAACATGGCTGACCTGATAGACGGATACTGTCGCCTGGTCAACGGAGTCTCCCAGTCCTTCATCGTCCGTGTTCAAAAGGGTACGCTAACACTGCTCCTGACACCTTTACACTGAGTGGAGGGGTTTTACACACACCCACAATAACAACAGGATCTGGATAAAAACAAGGCCGAAACAGAGAAAGAGGGACTGTCTGAAACACAGTGAGCAGACATTCCCCTTTTCCTCTATGTAGTGGAAGTTCAGACTGACAGCCATGCTGCTGTGTTGTGTACTGTGGACAATGGACTTGACTGTGTTAGAGCAGTGGTGGAAAGAGCTCCAGACTCCACTGCACTGAGGCTGGATTGTAGTGTCACAGATTGATAGATGTAATAGGATTTATTTGACCTTTATTTATACAGGTATGTCCATGAAGAACACATTCTTATTTACAATAACGACCTGTCAAACACATCATTAAATAACAATTACACCATGCACGTCTATAAACACATCAATTACACAATACACGTCTATACACACATCAATTACACAATACACGTCTATACACACATCAATTACACAATACACGTCTATACACACATCAATTACACAATACACGTCTATACACACATCAATTACACAATACACGTCTATACACACATCAACTACACAATACACGTCTATACACACACATCAATTTACACAATACACATTTATATACACATAAATTACACAATACACATCTATATACACATCAATTACACAATACTCATCTATATACACATCAATTACAAAATACACATTTATATACACATCAATTACACAATACATGTCTATATTCACATCAATTACACAATACACAAAAAGCAAACACAAAAAGTAAACATAATCATATGAAACAAACACATTCTTCAGTAAATGAGCCCACATTCATCCACGACTTCATATGTTTTGTAATCGATTTTCATTTGAAATTATAGATGTGGTATTAATGTTGTAATAGCATCATGTTTTTCCAGGAAGTCAGCCCAGTAATAAACACATGGCTTTATGAGAGGCTGTTGAGGGACTGCCATTTCATTTCTCCACTCCATTTCTCCAGTCATTTGGAAAGCTGAACGCAACAAATCAAATTGCCTGGAAACAGCTTTCACTACTATTCATTTCACTCAAGGAATTCCGTCTTTTTAAAACATGAATGAATTCACAAGGGAGAAAGAAGTATCCATTCAAGGCATAGGCTTTTGGGGGCTCTTCTCTGCTTTAGGCTCATATATGAAAGAATGTTACATATTTGATGTCTAATATTATTAAATGATATTAATAATGATGAATGTGGGCATTAGGATGGATGCTGTTTATGGACTGTAACTGTACTGCTAACCCTACATCTAACTGCCTCTGACTATCACCAACAGAGGGAGAGAGAGCTCTACCTTCCATCCCAAAGTCCACCCCAAAGTAAGTTCATGTCTCTCTCTCTCTCTCATCTCTTTCCTTTCTCTACTCTATATCTCTCCTCTCTCTCTCCATCTCTCGTTTCTCTCTCTCTATCTCTCCATCTCTCTACTCTATATCTCTCCTCTCTCTCTCCTCTCTCTCTCCATCTCTCTTTTCTCTCTCTCCTCTCTCTCCTCTCTCTCCTCTATATCTCGCTCCTCTCTATCGCTCTCCTCTCTATCTCTCCTCTCATCTGGAATGTTTCTTCCAGGCAGCATATCAGGTTTCAGTCAGGTGCTCCGAAAACGAACACAAGCCTTGCTCCCCACCTACCGCTTCTTTTTGGCAGAATCATGAGGAATCTATCTGACCCTGTTTAGAGTTCCTGTCTCCGACCCGCCCATCTGACCCCCTAGCCCCCTTTAACCATATCCTCTTGGAAGTGCTGAAGGGCCTACTTATCGGGATCCCCCCTGCAGCATCCCTGTCAAACATGCCCTGCCAGTGAATGGAATGGTCTTGGGACTGTCTATAACAGAGCCCAGTCATAGTGCCACAGTGTGGACAGGCCAGTCTGTCTTTCTGTTCTGTTGTCTGGTGACTGGAGAAACAATCCTTTCACAGGGAAATGTACAGCATTCATCTGTTCAAACCTTTATTCCACAGAGTCTCCAACCATGAGAAACGTCTGGATGGGGGTGTCCGGACACGGGTCGCATGTGTCTCAGGTAGGACCTTCTCACTCTCTTTTTCTCTTTTCACGTCTCCTGGGTTTAGTGTCAGATGAGGTTCAGTATCAGATGAGGTTTGGGGTCAGATGAGGTTTGGTGTCAGATGAGGTTTGGGGTCAGATGAAGTTTGGTGTCAGATGAGGTTTGGTGTCAGATGAGGTTTGGGGTCAGATGAGGTTTGGGGTCAGATGAGGTTTGGTGTCAGATGAGGTTTGGTGTCAGATGAGGTTTGGTGTCAGATGAGGTTTGGGGTCAGATGAGGTTTGGGGTCAGATGAGGTTCGGGGTCAGATGAGGTTTGGGGTCAGATGAGGTTGGGGTCAGATGAGGTTTGGGGTCAGATGAGGTTTGGGGTCAGATGAGGTTTGGGGTCAGATGAGGTTTGGTATTGTACTGGGACTGTGAAGCTGTTGATACATTGTCTTGTTGGGCTTTGCCATGATAACAAAACAGCTTTCCACACAGAAGCCTTTACTGAAATCAGTATCTGCCATGTTAACTATCCCATAATTCACTGGTTTATTAGTGCATGCAGTGGTGACAGACAGGATGCAGAGATGTCAGTAGAATACTTGTGATGATTGACAGCCCATCAGTCAGCTAGATGTCTGACATGTACTTTGATATGAGCACTCTGATGCACCGGTGGAGTTGAACACATAGTATGAGTAGAATAGTGAAAGTAGATATTGCTCCCTCTTCCTACACAATGTTCACCACATCCTAGTGGGCTGTTGAAGCACCATATGGCACCACAAGCTAGTTACATGACATGTTATAGTCTTCTGGTCCTATCTGGCGATGCCTAGTTAGAGTCCCAAATGGGATCCTATCCCCTTTATAGGGCACTATTTTTAACCCGGGCCCATAGGGATCCAGTCAAACGTAGTGCACTATATATAGTAGGGGATAGTGTGTCATTTAGACACATCCCTAATCATTGTCCCGTTAGAGTGCCCTGCTGGGGACACAGCTCTATGACTGCTGCACCACGACATAACTACCGGAGGAGCTTTTTCTATCCTTGTTGATGGTTTACTGTCACACGTGTGAAGGAAAGCACATAAACTGCAGACAACGTGGTGTGTCCCAAACATGGCACAACAGCAGAGCTTGTACATTGGTTAAGAAACAAGACGTTTTTTTAGACATGACCCCATCCACCAAACACGGTTGAGGCAGACCAGAGAACATTCCTGAATTGTCTTTTTGTGGTTGTGTAAGGGCATAACATAGAAGAGTGATGTGGTTTGTTGGTTATCTAGCTGATATGCTGGTGCATTCTGGCCTAGATTTAGGTTCACATTTTTTGAGGGGTTTTAATTAATTGGCACCTGTAAAACATCACAATGAATCAACCATCAGTCTGTTATCAGACGGCTCTGTAAAACATCACTATGAATAAACCGTCAGTCTGTTATCAGACGGCTCTGTAAAACATCACAATGAATCAACCATCAGACTGTTATCAGACGGCTCTGTAAAACATCACAATGAATCAACCATCAGTCTGTTATCAGACGGCTCTGTAAAACATCACAATGAATCAACCATCAGTCTGTTATCAGACGGCTCTGTAAAACATCACAATGAATCAACCATCAGTCTGTTATCAGACGGCTCTGTAAAACATCACAATGAATCAACCATCAGTCTGTTATCAGACGGCTCTGTAAAACATCACAATGAATCAACCATCAGTCTGTTATCAGACGGCTCTGTAAAACATCACTATGAATCAACCATCAGTCTGTTATCAGACGGCTCTGTAAAACATCACAATGAATCAACCATCAGTCTGTTATCAGACGGCTCTGTAAAACATCACAATGAATCAACCATCAGTCTGTTATCAGACGGCTCTGTAAAACATCACAATGAATCAACCATCAGTCTGTTATCAGACGGCTCTGTAAAACATCACTATGAATCAACCATGTCTGTTATCAGACGGCTCTGTAAAACATCACTATGAATCAACCATCAGTCTGTTATCAGACGGCTCTGTAAAACATCACAATGAATCAACCATTAGTCTGTTATCAGACGGGTCTGTAAAACATCACAATGAATCAACCATCAGTCTGTTATCAGACGGCTCTGTAAAACATCGCTATGAATCAACAATCAGTCTGTTATCAGACGGCTCTGTAAAACATCACAATGAATCAACCATCAGTCTGTTATCAGACGGCTCTGTAAAACATCACTATGAATCAACCATCAGTCTGTTATCAGACGGCTCTGTAAAACATCACAATGAATCAACCATCAGTCTGTTATCAGACGGCTCTGTAAAACATCACAATGAATCAACCATCAGTCTGTTATCAGACGGCTCTGTAAAACATCACAATGAATCAACCATCAGTCTGTTATCAGACGGCTCTGTAAAACATCACAATGAATCAACCATCAGTCTGTTATCAGACGGCTCTGTAAAACATCACTATGAATCAACCATCAGTCTGTTATCAGACGGCTCTGTAAAACATCACTTTGAATCAACCATCTGTCTGTTATCAGACGGCTCTGGAAAACATCACTATGAATCAACCATCAGTCTGTTATCAGACGGCTCTGTAAAACATCACAATGAATCAACCATCAGTCTGTTATCAGACGGCTCTGTAAAACATCACAATGAATCAACCATCAGTCTGTTATCAGACGGCTCTGTAAAACATCACAATGAATCAACCAACAGTCAGTTATCAGACGGCTCTGTAAAACATCACAATGAATCAACCATCAGTCTGTTATCAGACGGCTCTGTAAAACATCACAATGAATCAACCATCAGTCAGTTATCAGACGGCTCTGTAAAACATCACAATGAATCAACCATCAGTCTGTTATCAGACGGCTCTGTAAAACATCACAATGAATCAACCATCAGTCTGTTATCAGACGGCTCTGTAAAACATCACAATGAATCAACCATCAGTCTGTTATCAGACGGCTCTGTAAAACATCACTATGAATCAACCATGTCTGTTATCAGACGGCTCTGTAAAACATCACTATGAATCAACCATCAGTCTGTTATCAGACGGCTCTGTAAAACATCACTATGAATCAACCATTAGTCTGTTATCAGACGGCTCTGTAAAACATCACAATGAATCAACCATCAGTCTGTTATCAGACGGCTCTGTAAAACATCGCTATGAATCAACAATCAGTCTGTTATCAGACGGCTCTGTAAAACATCGCTATGAATCAACAATCAGTCTGTTATCAGACGGCTCTGTAAAACATCACTATGAATCAACCATCAGTCTGTTATCAGACGGCTCTGTAAAACATCACAATGAATCAACCATCAGTCTGTTATCAGACGGCTCTGTAAAACATCACAATGAATCAACCATCAGTCTGTTATCAGACGGCTCTGTAAAACATCACAATGAATCAACCATCAGTCTGTTATCAGACGGCTCTGTAAAACATCACAATGAATCAACCATCAGTCTGTTATCAGACGGCTCTGTAAAACATCACTTTGAATCAACCATCTGTCTGTTATCAGACGGCTCTGGAAAACATCACAATGAATCAACCATCAGTCTGTTATCAGACGGCTCTGTAAAACATCACAATGAATCAACCATCAGTCTGTTATCAGACGGCTCTGTAAAACATCACAATGAATCAACATCAGTCTGTTATCAGACGGCTCTGTAAAACATCACAATGAATCAACCATCAGTCAGTTATCAGACGGCTCTGTAAAACATCACAATGAATCAACCATCAGTCTGTTATCAGACGGCTCTGTAAAACATCACAATGAATCAACCATCAGTCAGTTATCAGACGGCTCTGTAAAACATCACAATGAATCAACCATCAGTCTCTTATCAGACGGCTCTGTAAAACATCACAATGAATCAACCATCAGTCTGTTATCAGACGGCTCTGTAAAACATCACAATGAATCAACCATCAGTCAGTTATCAGACGGCTCTGTAAAACATCACAATGAATCAACCATCAGTCTGTTATCAGACGGCTCTGTAAAACATCACAATGAATCAACCATCAGTCTGTTATCAGACGGCTCTGTAAAACATCACAATGAATCAACCATCAGTCTGTTATCAGACGGCTCTGTAAAACATCACAATGAATCAACCATCAGTCTGTTATCAGACGGCTCTGTAAAACATCACTATGAATCAACCATGTCTGTTATCAGACGGCTCTGTAAAACATCACTATGAATCAACCATCAGTCTGTTATCAGACGGCTCTGTAAAACATCACTATGAATCAACCATTAGTCTGTTATCAGACGGCTCTGTAAAACATCACAATGAATCAACCATCAGTCTGTTATCAGACGGCTCTGTAAAACATCGCTATGAATCAACAATCAGTCTGTTATCAGACGGCTCTGTAAAACATCGCTATGAATCAACAATCAGTCTGTTATCAGACGGCTCTGTAAAACATCACTATGAATCAACCATCAGTCTGTTATCAGACGGCTCTGTAAAACATCACAATGAATCAACCATCAGTCTGTTATCAGACGGCTCTGTAAAACATCACAATGAATCAACCATCAGTCTGTTATCAGACGGCTCTGTAAAACATCACAATGAATCAACCATCAGTCTGTTATCAGACGGCTCTGTAAAACATCACAATGAATCAACCATCAGTCTGTTATCAGACGGCTCTGTAAAACATCACTATGAATCAACCATCAGTCTGTTATCAGACGGCTCTGTAAAACATCACTTTGAATCAACCATCTGTCTGTTATCAGACGGCTCTGGAAAACATCACTATGAATCAACCATCAGTCTGTTATCAGACGGCTCTGTAAAACATCACAATGAATCAACCATCAGTCTGTTATCAGACGGCTCTGTAAAACATCACAATGAATCAACATCAGTCTGTTATCAGACGGCTCTGTAAAACATCACAATGAATCAACCATCAGTCAGTTATCAGACGGCTCTGTAAAACATCACAATGAATCAACCATCAGTCTGTTATCAGACGGCTCTGTAAAACATCACAATGAATCAACCATCAGTCAGTTATCAGACGGCTCTGTAAAACATCACAATGAATCAACCATCAGTCTCTTATCAGACGGCTCTGTAAAACATCACAATGAATCAACCATCAGTCTGTTATCAGACGGCTCTGTAAAACATCACAATGAATCAACCATCAGTCAGTTATCAGACGGCTCTGTAAAACATCACAATGAATCAACCATCAGTCTGTTATCAGACGGCTCTGTAAAACATCACAATGAATCAACCATCAGTCTGTTATCAGACGGCTCTGTAAAACATCACTATGAATCAACCATCAGTCTGTTATCAGACGGCTCTGTAAAACATCACTATGAATCAACCATCAGTCTGTTATCAGACGGCTCTGTAAAACATAATGAATCAACCATCAGTCTGTTATCAGACGGCTCTGTAAAACATCACTATGAATCAACAATCAGTCTGTTATCAGACGGCTCTGTAAAACATCACTATGAATCAACCATCAGTCTGTTATCAGACGGCTCTGTAAAACATCACAATGAATCAACCATCAGTCTGTTATCAGACGGCTCTGTAAAACATCACAATGAATCAACCATCAGTCTGTTATCAGACGGCTCTGTAAAACATCACAATGAATCAACCATCAGTCTGTTATCAGACGGCTCTGTAAAACATCACAATGAATCAACCATCAGTCTGTTTTCAGACGGCTCTGTAAAACATCACAATGAATCAACCATCAGTCAGTTATCAGACGGCTCTGTAAAACATCACAATGAATCAACCATCAGTCTGTTATCAGACGGCTCTGTAAAACATCACAATGAATCAACCATCAGTCAGTTATCAGACGGCTCTGTAAAACATCACAATGAATCAACCATCAGTCTGTTATCAGACGGCTCTGTAAAACATCACAATGACTCAACCATCAGTCTGTTATCAGACGGCTCTGTAAAACATCACAATGAATCAACCATCAGTCTGTTATCAGACGGCTCTGTAAAACATCACAATGACTCAACCATCAGTCTGTTATCAGACGGCTCTGTAAAACATCACAATGAATCAACCATCAGTCTCTTATCAGACGGCTCTGTAAAACATCACAATGAATCAACCATCAGTCTGTTATCAGACGGCTCTGTAAAACATCACAATGAATCAACCATCAGTCAGTTATCAGACGGCTCTGTAAAACATCACAATGAATCAACCATCAGTCTGTTATCAGACGGCTCTGTAAAACATCACAATGAATCAACCATCAGTCTGTTATCAGACGGCTCTGTAAAACATCACAATGAATCAACCATCAGTCTGTTATCAGACGGCTCTGTAAAACATCACTATGAATCAACCATCAGTCTGTTATCAGACGGCTCTGTAAAACATCACTATGAATCAACCATCAGTCTGTTATCAGACGGCTCTGTAAAACATAATGAATCAACCATCAGTCTGTTATCAGACGGCTCTGTAAAACATCACTATGAATCAACCATCAGTCTGTTATCAGACGGCTCTGTAAAACATCACTATGAATCAACCATCAGTCTGTTATCAGACGGCTCTGTAAAACATCACAATGAATCAACCATCAGTCTGTTATCAGACGGCTCTGGAAAACATCACTATGAATCAACCATCAGTCTGTTATCAGACGGCTCTGTAAAACATCACAATGAATCAACCATCAGTCTGTTATCAGACGGCTCTGTAAAACATCACAATGAATCAACCATCAGTCTGTTATCAGACGGCTCTGTAAAACATCACAATGAATCAACCATCAGTCTGTTATCAGACGGCCCTGTAAAACATCACAATGAATCAACCATCAGGACCAGACCAGGCCAATGGCACAAATTACACCCAAGGTTCCATTTCACCAGCCAGCCAAGTACTGTCTGGCTCTGGCAATACATCCTCACCCCACAGCACCTCATCTATCAACTTAACACTGTGTCAGTGGGCACAGGCCTGTGTGTGTGTGTGTGTGTGTGTGTGTGTGTGTGTGTGTGTGTGTGTGTGTGTGTGTGTGTGTGTGTGTGTGTGTGTTTAACTATTTAACTAATAGTAAACAAACAAACATTTGAACAACTGGGGGCATTTTGTTAGTCCCCACAAGGTCAAATGCTATTTCCAGGAGGTTTAGGGTTAAGATTGGACTTAGTGTTAGAATTACGTTAAGGGTTAGGAGCTTGGTTTTTGGGTTAAGGTTAGGGTACGGATTATTATAAATATTTTTATATATATCTTTTATTTAACTAGTCAGTTCAGAACAAATTCTTATTTACAATGACAGCCTACCAGGGAACAGTGGGTTAACTGCCTTGTTAAGGGGCAGAACGACAGATTTTTACCTTGTCAGCTCAGGGATTCAATCCAGCAACCTTTCAGTTACTAGTCCAACACTCTAACCACTAGGCTACCTGCCACCCCAGGGGTTTGGGGTTAGGGAAAATAGGATTTTGAATGGTACTGAATTGTGTCCCCACAAGGTAACTGTAGCTATGCAAGACTGTGTATGTGTGTGTGTGTGTGTCCTCTCCTTCCTATCTCTCCAGTTTAAATGTCACAGAGCTCTTCCCCCAGTCTCTGGCCCGTATCACAGTAGAATGTTAATGACTACTGGGTGAGTGTCAAATAAAGAGCTGATTGAGAGGGTGGATGGAGCAGGGAGGAGCAGGGTGGAGCAGGGTGGAGCAGGGTGGAGCAGGGGACAGACAGGCCTGTGTGCATATGGTCCCATTGACAGAGCACACTCAGAACAAATAGAGAGATGCTTGTGTGGAACTCGAGTCCCCCCATATGATCATGATGGTACTGGGGAGAAGTCTTGTTGTGGCACCCTATTCCCTATATAATGGCACCCTATTCCCAATATAGTGCACTACTTTGGACCCTGGTTGAAAGTAGTGCACTACATAGGGAATAAGGTTCTGAAGACCCATGCTAGATATGCTCAGGCATCACTGTAGTTGAATGTATTGTCATGTTGTATAACTCTCTTATTCTCTTGTCATTATAACACGATACGGTTGTAAGGTTCAGTTGATATAGTTCTGATGCAGAATGTTTAGATGAACGTTGGCTCCGTCTCTTAGATATAGTTCTGATGCAGAATGTTTAGATGAACGTTGGCTCCGTCTCTTAGATATAGTTCTGATGCAGAATGTTTAGATGAACGTTGGCTCCGTCTCTTAGATATAGTTCTGATGCAGAATGTTTAGATGAACGTTGGCTCCGTCTCTTAGATATAGTTCTGATGCAGAATGTTTAGATGAACGTTGGCTCCGTCTCTTAGATATAGTTCTGATGCAGAATGTTTAGATGAACGTTGGCTCCGTCTCTTAGATATAGTTCTGATGCAGAATGTTTAGATGAACGTTGGCTCCGTCTCTTAGATATAGTTCTGATGCAGAATGTTTAGATGAACGTTGGCTCCGTCTCTTAGATATAGTTCTGATGCAGAATGTTTAGATGAACGTTGGCTCCGTCTCTTAGATATAGTTCTGATGCAGAATGTTTAGATGAACGTTGGCTCCGTCTCTTAGATATAGTTCTGATGCAGAATGTTTAGATGAACGTTGGCTCCGTCTCTTAGATATAGTTCTGATGCAGAATGTTTAGATGAACGTTGGCTCCGTCTCTTAGATATAGTTCTGATGCAGAATGTTTAGATGAACGTTGGCTCCGTCTCTTAGATATAGTTCTGATGCAGAATGTTTAGATGAACGTTGGCTCCGTCTCTTAGATATAGTTCTGATGCAGAATGTTTAGATGAACGTTGGCTCCGTCTCTTAGATATAGTTCTGATGCAGAATGTTTAGATGAACGTTGGCTCCGTCTCTTAGATATAGTTCTGATGCAGAATGTTTAGATGAACGTTGGCTCCGTCTCTTAGATATAGTTCTGATGCAGAATGTTTAGATGAACGTTGGCTCCGTCTCTTAGATATAGTTCTGATGCAGAATGTTTAGATGAACGTTGGCTCCGTCTCTTAGATATAGTTCTGATGCAGAATGTTTAGATGAACGTTGGCTCCGTCTCTTAGATATAGTTCTGATGCAGAATGTTTAGATGAACGTTGGCTCCGTCTCTTAGATATAGTTCTGATGCAGAATGTTTAGATGAACGTTGGCTCCGTCTCTTAGATATAGTTCTGATGCAGAATGTTTAGATGAACGTTGGCTCCGTCTCTTAGATATAGTTCTGATGCAGAATGTTTAGATGAACGTTGGCTCCGTCTCTTAGATATAGTTCTGATGCAGAATGTTTAGATGAACGTTGGCTCCGTCTCTTAGATATAGTTCTGATGCAGAATGTTTAGATGAACGTTGGCTCCGTCTCTTAGATATAGTTCTGATGCAGAATGTTTAGATGAACGTTGGCTCCGTCTCTTAGAAGTGTTTGTTTTCCTCTCTTCTCTGAGTGGTCATGGACTTTGTATGACCCTGATGAAATGAAATCTCTCTGCAGACTTTGTATGACCCTGATGAAATGAAATCTCTCTGCAGACTTTGTATGACCCTGATAAAATGAAATCTCTCTGCAGACTTTGTATGACCCTGATAAAATGAAATCTCTCTGCAGACTTTGTATGACCCTGATAAAATGAAATCTCTCTGCAGACTTTGTATGACCCTGATAAAAATGACCCTGATAAAATGAAATCTCTCTGCAGACTTTGTATGAACAAGATAAAATGAAATCTCTCTGCAGACTTTGTATGACCCTGATAAAATGAAATCTCTCTGCAGACTTTGTATGACCCTGATAAAATGAAATCTCTCTGCAGAGGATGAAACAAAATAATTCAGCTCAGCACAAAAACTGCACCAGGACTTCCATTCCAATGTTGTTCAACTAACTGAGATGCTCTCTGAAGTTACGTTTAGAAGTTACACTTCCCCTAAACCTTTCGTTTCTCTGTCATTTGTGTGTGTGTGTGTGTGTGTGTGTGTGTGTGTGTGTGTGTGTGTGTGTGTGTGTGTGTGTGTGTGTGTGTGTGTGTGTGTGTGTGTGTGTGTGTGTGTGTGTGTTACTGACTTGGCAGCCTCTTACTATCAACACCCTTATCAACGTCTGGGGCAATCCCCTGAGAGATAATAAGAAGTGGCTTCTACTTGGTTTTCACCTTTAAACTCGCTATTTTGCTGTCAACTTTCTCTAAGAGGGCCAGTAAACATGCCCTAACCGGTGTTTTTCACCTCTCCCTCTCTCTCTAACCTGTGCATGCTACCTACGTGGATTTGCAGGGGATTTAAGTGGGGACGGTAAAGTTCAACCTCTTATCAACTTTCTTTTCCTCAGTTCCTAATGTGTTATTAAACATAGGGCTTCTACAATGATCTGTGGTGTCCTCATTATGGTTAGAATGGGTCATATTATTCTGTCACTCTGTCCATTTGGGTACGTTCTACACTTTTCAGAGTGCTCTGATTTTCCTACGTTTTCTAGTCATTTTTGAGTAACCCTTGTCTCGAGTCTTTTTTTCCTTCATTAATAATGACACACTATCATAACATTTCACAGCTTTTTAACACTAGTCCTGAGTCAAATCAAATCATTTGACTTATCAGCAGCTTTTTTTCTTTATCTCAGGCTGCAAAAAGCAGGGCTGTCTCAACATTCCTCTGTGGGTTATCTTTTCCTGGAAACTTTTGCTTCTTCCTTAAAATCACAGCAGTCAGGATAGACAGGCTCACCCAATGACTCTGGAGTTACCCATGACTCAATCGGTTTTTCCTGAAGAAGTTTCTCTGGGGGGAAAAACTCCTCCTTATCCCTCCTCCCCTCACTCAAATACCACTGCTGCTATTGGAGCACAGCTCAGACCTGAGGAACATGGTGGGAGAACGCACAGGGAGGCACGTCATAGAGCTGGGCTGTTTGTCATATGTGTGGAGGGGGGGTTGTTGTTAAGGGTTAACAACTTTGAAATGGTGGGGTTTTGGTAAAGGTACTTTATTGTACTAAAGGTAAGTTAAGTACAAGTCTAGACGTAGTTAAACAAATTAAAGCCTAGCCTAACTCCTGTCTGTCATGTTGGGCTATCCTGCTTAGAGTCAGAATGCTGCTGTTCATTGTCCTCACCTCTCTATCTCTCTCTCTCAAACTGTTGGGCTCACCATGTGTCACTCTCTTTTTCCCCCAGAGACAGACGACTATGCGGAGATCATAGATGATGAGGATACCTACACCATGCCCTCCAGTGAGTACGGTAGCATCTGTCACACAGGGAGTAAGCAAGGGATCATGTGCTGAGGAGGATGGAGGGAGGCAGCGACAGGCAGCTGTGCTGGGTTTTAGAGTGGCTCTTAGTGGTGAGCTGCAGACCACACTCCCCTGAAAGGCCAGATGTTCTCTCCAGACCCCGTGTGCCTTTGATCGTGGCCTCTAGTGTACAGCTTTAACCCAGTTTGGAGAAGTGTGCCCCACTTTCTGATTGGTTGTTGTTACCACATTCTGCCTTCCTGGGGTCATTGAGACTGGAGTTCTCTGAAAGCACCAAAGCTACAGGGGTCAAGTTGGTGTTAGGCGTCTTTCAGTTCATCATTTTTATTTTTCGAGTTCAGTTTTTTGCTACCACATTTGTAGCAGTTTTATTTAGATTGTTCTTCACTTAACTAGTATTCAGAGGCAATAATGTTTCTCAATTATTTTAGGTTAATCTTTATTGTAAATATTACTGTTGATAGAGAGTAGTTCACAAATAGCTAGAATCATATTTACACGGGGAAAGCCCAACACAGAGTGCATGAGGTGGATCTGTCGATCACTATTAGTAGAATGAGCTGGCTGTGACTGTGTCTTCTGCTGCTTATTCAAACAGTTTCCTCTCAACATTTCATTTTTCATGACATATCTGTCCTTTGTCCTACACTCTTCAGGAAAAAAAGGTGCTACAGTTGAAGTCGGAAGTTTACATACACTTAGGTTGTAGTCATTAAAACTCGTTTTTCAACCACTCCACAAATTTCTTGTTAACAAACTATAGTTTTGGCAAGTCGGTTAGGACATCTACTTTGTGCATGACACAATAAATTTTTCCAACAACTGTTTACAGACAGATTATTTCACTGTATTACAATTCCAGTGGGTCAGAAGTTTACATACACTAAGTTGACTGTGCCTTTAAACAGCTTGGAAAATTCCAGAAAATGATGTCATGGCTGTAGAAGCTTCTGATAGGCTAATTGACATAATTTGAGTCAATCGGAGGTATACCTGTGGATGTATTTCAAGGCCTACCCTCAAACTCTGTGCCTCTTTGCTTTGACATCATGGGAAAATCAAAAGAAATCAGCCAAGACCTCAGAAAAACAATTGTAGACCTCCACAAGTCTGGTTCATCCTTGGGAGCAATTTCCAAATGCCTGAAGGTGCCACGTTCATCTGTACAAACAATAGTACGCAAGTATAAACACCATGGGACCACACAGCCATCATACTGCTCAGGAAGGAGACGCGTTCTGTCTCCTAGAGATGAACGTACTTTGGTGCTGAAAGTGCAAATCAATCCCAGAACAACAGCAAAGGACCTTGTGAAGATGCTGGAGGAAACAGGTACAAAAGTATCTATATCCACAGTATAACAAGTCCTATATCGACATAACCTGAAAGGCCGCTCAGTAAGGAAGAAGCCACTGCTCCAAAACCGCCATAAAAAAGCCAGACTACGGTTTGCAACTGCACATGGGGACAAAGATCGTACTTTTTGGAGAAATGTCCCCTGGTCTGATGAAACAAAAATAGAACTGTTTGGCCATAATGACCATCGTTACATTTGGAGGAGAAATGGGGAGGCTTGCAAGCCGAAGAACACCATCCCAACCGTGAAGCACGGGGATGGCAGCATCATGTTGTGGGGGTGCTTTGCTGCAGGACGGACTGGTGAACTTCACAAAATAGATGGCATCATGAGGATGGAACATTATGTGGATATATTGAAGCAACATCTCAAGACATCAGTCAGGAAGTTAAAGCTTGGTCGCAAATGGGTCTTCCAAATGGACAATGACCCCAACCAAACTTCCAAAGTTATGGCTTAAGGACAACAAAGTCAAGGTATTGGAGTGGCCATCACAAAGCCCTGACCTCAACTCTATAGAAAATTTGTGGGCAGAACTGAAAAAGTGTGTGCGAGCAAGGAGGCCTAGAAACCTGACTCAGTTACACCAGCTCTGTCAGGAGGAATGGGCCAAAATTCACCCAACTTATTGTGGGAAGCTTTCGGAAGGCTACCCAAAACGTTTGACCCAAGTTAAACAATTTAAAGGCAACACTACCAAATACTAATTGAGTGTATGTAAACTTCTGACCCACTGTGAATATGATGAAAGAAATAAAAGCTGAAATAAATCATTCTCTCTACTATTATTCTGACATTTCACATTCTTAAAATAAAGTGGTGATCCTAACTGACCTAAGACAGGGAAGTTTTACTCTGATTAAATGTCAGGAATTGTGAAAAACTGAGTTTAAATGTATTTGGCTAAGGTGTATGTAAACTTCCAACTTTAACTGTATGTAGAACCTAAAATGGTTCTTCGGTTGTCCCCATAGGAGAACCATAGGAGAACCCTTTGAATAACCCTAGGTTCTACCTGAAACCCCAAAAAGTGTTCTGCCTGGGACCAAAAAGGGTTCTCCTATGGGGACAGCTGAAGAACCCTTTTGGAACTATTTTTTCTAAGATTGTGCTCCACACGACTCCTTAGTTTATTTTGTATCGTAACAGTGGAGAAGTATTTAACATAGCCTGAAACACTAGCCGTTTATATTATGTGCACACACACACACACACACAAACCCAGCCGGCAACAGAGGCTGCTGACAAATGGCAGTGTAGTCCAAGGATATTAATCTCCCTGCAGTTTGTTTGCACTGACTGTCTTCTACATGCAACAAATGTCACTCCCCTTTGCCAGAAAAGCACTCTGAGTTAGTCATGTGTTTCTCCAAACCAGGGACAAGGGAAGAGGGAGGGACCTTTTGTACAGTTTAAACAATTTTAAAAGTATGTTCCTCCAATGTTGATGTACTTCTAAAAGATTTCTCCTCACATGAACTGCCCTGCAGAATACTATGGACTAGAGGAAGGTAATGGTGTGCGTCTCAGCCCTGTACTTGAGGATTGCCTTTTGGTTGTATTGTGGTTGTCAGACCAGGGTCAGCCATATATGTCAAATACTTTCAAATACTTGAGCTACACTTGATTTAGTGTGCAATTGAACCAATGGAGTGGTCGCACAAGGCCAATCAATATCCAAGCTAAATCAAGTATTTGAAAGTATTTACCATTTGACCCAGGTGTACCTATGGTTTGACTTGTGTGATGGTGTTTCTGTGATTTTGTTTCATTTTTGCCAAAATAGCAGTACATGTAGTGTTTTGATTGATTTGTTGGTTGTTGGTGAATAGACACTGTCCAGCCCAGAGAAAGATAAATAGTGCAGCCAGTCTGTCCTATTGACCCGCTATGGATGGAAGGGATCACAGCCACTAATCAGACACAGTACTGCTGCAGCATGGCCACTCACTGGCCCTCCAGAATATGTGCAAAGTTAAGAAGAAAACAAAGATAATTTGATGCCATCATACTGTTTAGTAATGTTTTACATTTCAATGGTAAAATCTGATTATGGCTTGGCATGTCTGGTGAAACAATATGATTGTATTTACTCAACAAATCAGCAATTGCATGCAAATCCATGGACAGCCTTAGCAGTCCTGATTTGAATGGAATTGGATTATTGCATGTTGTACTGTGATCTTCATGTCCATACCACCCATTGCCTTTAATCCAGTTGATATGAAGTCAGTGTGTCTAATGCTGTGTTGTACCCAGCCAGGGACTATGAGATTATAAAGTCAGTGTGGGACAATGAGATTATACCGTCAGTGTGTCTAATGCTGTGTTGTACCCAGCCAGGGACAATGAGATTATACCGTCAGTGTGTCTAATGCTGTGTTGTACCCAGCCAGGGACTATGAGATTATACAGTCAGTGTGTCTAATGCTGTGTTGTACCCAGCCAGGGACTATGAGATTATACAGTCAGTGTGTCTAATGCTGTGTTGTACCCAGCCAGGGACTATGAGATTATAAAGTCAGTGTATCTAACACTGTGTTGTATCCAGCCAGGGACTATGAGATTATACAGTCATTGTGTCTAATGCTGTGTTGTACCCAGCCAGGGACTATGAGATTATAAAGTCAGTGTGTCTAATGCTGTGTTGTACCCAGCCAGGGACTATGAGATTATAAAGTCAGTGTGTCTAATGCTGTGTGTTGTACCCAGCCAGGGACTATGAGATCATACAGTCAGTGTGTCTAATGCTGTGTGTTGTACCCAGCCAGGGACTATGAGATTATTAAATCAGTGTGTCTAATGCTGTGTTGTACCCAGCCAGGGACTATGAGATTATACAGTCAGTGTGTCTAATGCTGTGTTGTACCCAGCCAGGGACTATGAGATTATTAAATCAGTGTGTCTAATGCTGTGTTGTACCCAGCCAGGGACTATGAGATCATACAGTCAGTGTGTCTAATGCTGTGTGTTGTACCCAGCCAGGGACTATGAGATTATAAAGTCAGTGTGTCTAATGCTGTGTTGTACCCAGCCAGGGACTATGAGATTATAAAGTCAGTGTGTCTAATGCTGTGTGTTGTACCCAGCCAGGGACTATGAGATTATAAAGTCAGTGTGTCTAATGCTGTGTTGTACCCAGCCAGGGACTATGAGATTATAAAATCAGTGTGTCTAATGCTGTGTTGTACCCAGCCAGGGACTATGAGATTATAAAGTCAGTGTGTCTAATGCTGTGTTGTACCCAGCCAGGGACTATGAGATTATAAAGTCAGTGTGTCTAATGCTGTGTGTTGTATCCAGCCAGGGACTATGAGATTCAGAGACAGAGGATTGAGCTGGGTCGCTGTATCGGAGAGGGACAGTTCGGGGACGTCCACCAGGGAGTCTACATGAGCCCGGTAGGCCTAGGTTATGTCCCAAATGCCTCCCTATTCCCTATGTAACCCACTGCTTTTGACCAGAGCCCTATGGGTATCTCTATGGGCCTTGTTCAAAATTAATGCTCTACATAGGGAATAGGGTGTTTACACATTTGTGGAAAAACAAGACACAATCCTCTTAGACTTGATTTATTTAAACTACCATTTTCTGATGTTTTATTTCTCTCTGTAGGAAAACCCTGCTCTGTCTGTGGCCATCAAGACGTGTAAGAACTGCACCTCTGATAGTGTCAGGGAGAAGTTCTTACAAGAAGCTCGTAAGTAACACACCTCCCCCTGTCGTCCTTCTTGATCACAGCACATACGACCTCTTGCTCTTCATACATATTACATCAGTTGTGTGTATACTACTGAGGGTTGAACACATGAGCTTTTTAGGGCTACAACATGCAGAGATTTAGTATGCATCCCAAATGGCACCCTATTTCCTATATAGCGCGCTTTATGGGTATGTGTGTGCCATTTGTGATGCAGACTTAGTGTAGCAGTGGGTTTTTGAACAGCAGAAGACTTAACTGCTCTTCAGCTCCAGTGGTCCTGACAGAGAGAAAGGCTCCTTTATCCAGATGAAATGCCCAGACAAGGTGGGACTGAGCTAACCCCCATGTATGAAAACACAGCAGGAATGTGTGGAGGCTGCAGGGGGACTGGGGAGGACAGAGCACCGCTTTAGAGAGGGATGGGTTTAGAGAAAGTGGGTTTACACTAGTATAGTCCTGCTGATTTCCCAAGTGCAATACACACCCCTTCCTTCCCCTTGCTGAGTCTGAGACACACACACTCATGCGTGCATGCCCACACATACTCTCTCTAACACTACACACATGGATGCACACACACACACACACACACACACACACACACACACACACACACACACACACACACACACACACACACACACACACAGAGACAGAGAGAGACAAAACCCAAACACACACACACTGCTCTAAAACACATCAAATAGCACATCACCACTATAAAGCCTCCCCTCCTCTCCTCCTGTCCCCTCCTCTCCTCTAACCCCAGCCTCTCCTCCCCTCTTCTCTCCCTTCCTCCCTTCTCTCCTCTCCTGTCCCCTCCTCTCCTCTAACCCCAGCCTCTCCTCCCCTCTTCTCTCCCTTCCTCCCTTCTCTCCTCTCCTCCTCTCCTGTCCCCTCCTCTCCTCTAACCCCAGGCTCTCCTCCCCTCTTCTCTCCCTTCCTCCCTTCTCTCCTCTCCTCCTCTCCTGTCCCCTCCTCTCCTCTAACCCCAGCCTCTCCTCCCCTCTTCTCTCCCTTCCTCCCTTCTCTCCTCTCCTCCTCTCCTGTCCCCTCCTCTCCTAAAATAGCCCACTGTAAACATGGGCCTGCTTCCTTCATAACAGCCTTGATATTTATTATCAACATGAATAATAATCCACTATATAATCAGTCTTCATCTTCCACTCTACCTTTTCGCCCTACATACAGTAACCTGATTCTATAAACCATAGCCTAGCTAATCCCTGGTCTATTCAATTACACTGAATAGAGTGTGTGTGTGTGTGTGTGTGTGTGTGCTTGTTGTCCCCATGCAGTGACCATGCGTCAGTTTGACCACCCCCACATAGTGAAGCTGATTGGAGTGATCACAGAAAACCCAGGGTGGATCATCATGGAGCTGTGTACACTGGGAGAGGTACAGAACACACACACAATACAGTGCTTTAATACAGGAAGTACCTTTAATACAGGAATCAGTTTAACAGTGATGACCTCAGGCTCTGTAACAGTAACCTATGGATCATGCTGAAGAGTACTGTAATTAGATTTTTTTGATTTCTTTACCCATTTAGTCTTGGATGGTACTTCTTCTACCTTTCACAACGTTTCAGCTGTTAGGGATGGCCATCTAGTGGTGGATAGAGGCATCACATTCAAGGTTCAATTTCAAGGTTTATACAGTACATTGTAGAAGGCAGTCTATGTTATATATGATCAGGGCTGGATTAAGAAATCGTAGGCCCCGGGCTTTGTTTTTTTCTATAGCCCCTCCTTCCCGGTACACCATCATTTTCTGTAAACAAATCCATGCACTAAGATGCAATTGGAAGCGTGTTACATTTACTGTTGAAGAAAGAGGCCCTAAAGCCAGAATAAGATTTGGCATGTGGCATAGGCTACAGTTGAGCAGAGAATTTCCACACATGAGGAAAAAAACCGCATTTCATGCATGTCATTTACATGACAGAAGACATTAGCACAATCTCTTTTAATACCACACAAATGACTGAAATCAGTGTCTACTCTGACTGACAAACTGAGATCAATCTGGTCTGGAATTCACAATAAACAATAGCCCAGGCCAATGAAGCGACACACAGATTGTACATTATCAGGAGGCAATATATATACAGTATATATATCATAGTAGGCTACTAAATGTAATGTCCAGTGGCACACTGACTCACCTAATGATGAAGATGAAGCCATAGGCTGCCCACAGTGATGGCCAATGCGCTCGTCGTGGCAATGGCCTGTCTCAAGATGAGCTACTTTGAAAAACAGTGCTGCTGTCATTTGTTGAGAAATGTGTTTCCATTGGTTCTATAGACAGATTAGTCTTATTTTTTCAGCAGTAGGCATTTGCTTTCCAAAATGTACGTTTTTCCAGTGATTGTATTTTGAAATCTGTAAAGGCAAACTGACATCCACAACCAACCATAGAAATATAATCCATTGATGGCAGTTCCCTGGCACCCATTGCCAGTGTACCCATTAGGGCTCCCGAGTGGCGCAGCGGTATAAGGCCCTGCATCTCAGTGCTTGAGGCGTCACTACAGACACCCTGGTTCGATTCCATGTACTAAACAACCAAAGATTTCAAGACTAAAGGCTGGTTTATACTACGTGTTCATAAATTTAATCTGAACTGCCAGAGTGTGCTCAGAGTGCACTCTGGGCATTCGTAAACTCAGCGTTGTCAGATTGTACATTCGCAAATTCAGAGCGTTTCGCTCTCGGAACGTTCAGAGCGCACACTGGACGGTCTAGCCGAGGAGTAGGGTTGATCCAAGCGTTCGGACCTAACATCAGCAGTCAAGCACCCAAGCTAACTGGCTAATGTTGGCTAGCTACTTCGAGACACAAATGAGAGAACAGCTCACTCTGACCATTTTACTGGCACTAGCAGAGCTGGTTAGGCTGTATTTATGTTATCCAGAGCATTGGTGACTGCAACTGTGCTGCTGGCAATAATTTAATCAGGCTTTTTTGCCAACGTTTACTGACACGGGCCATATACAATTGGTGTTGAGCGTTCGTAAATTCGTCAGTTATTCTGCGCTCTCAGACAAGAGTGATCTGAAATCGGAGTAGATAGCCAGAGCGAATTTATCAGCTACGTCTATCGACAGTTGTCGCATTGACATCATGAACATTGAAATCGTTACTTGCATAGTGCAGTCTTTTGTTTAGACATGTAGCTAGCTAGCTAAACAATGAACCATAATCCCAACTCATAACGTTAATACCCTGCATGAATCTGTAGGCAGCTAACCAACCAGGTTCAATGTTAGCTAGCTAACATTAGGCTATAACTAGCAATGGAAATGGCTCTGAGATACGAATAATATAACTACACAGATCATACACGTAACGTTAGCTAGCCAGCCAGCTAACGTTAGCTAGTTATCTAACAGTACACTTTAACTTGAAATTAAAACGACTTTCTGACTAAATTAGACATGTGCATTATCTGAAAATGTAGCCAGCTAGACTATCTTACCCGTATGCATTGATAGACGCTTCTCCCTCTCTGTCACGGATGCCATGGTTGTCCTTAGTTTGAAGATGTAACCCAGAGACAGGTGTTTTATACAACAGCCTTCTGTGTGTTCTCTTTTCAACTCTGTTTGCATATTTGCAATCAAACGCTAGAATCTTCTCCGTCTCCTTAGCTATCATACTCTAATTCCACTGATTTCAAAACTCGGCCCTCCGGAAAGTGGAGAACAACACTTATGCAGTTCTACTACGCAATGTCTTTCAAAAAAAGCCCTGTTAGAAAGGATTACCTACACATACTGACCAGCTCATGTTATAGACAGAAGCGAGCCACATGGCAGACCAGTCGGAACTCATCTCTCGGCATGTCCAGCCCACTCATTATCTCAGCCAATCATGGCTAGCAAGAAGGTTGCTGTCTTTTTCTGTGGCTAAACTAACTAGGCTCGTAATGTAACGATTTTATTCGTATTTACAGATGGCATACAAGTTTGTTATTAAGGCACATGAAAGTTCACATGTTCCAGAAGGCATTTCTGCCAAAAAACACATTTTTATAATAAAAAAAAGTGTATTCTCCTGTGAGGTAGTGATGTGCGACATAAGCCTAGTTTCTTGAAATTGTGCTCTCTGGTGTATTTTGAACACTGAGAGCGGGCTCCTGTGGTTGGATAAAATTTATTATAATAATACAAAAAAATGCACAAAAGATTTTTGGACCAGCACCTGACTTATACAATTGAGCAGTCACATTTATTTATTATGCAGTTTATTATTTTTATTTTTTTAGTTAATCAGTTACCCAATCAAGGCAGGGCCCCCAGTTACCCACATGGCACCCCCTACCTCCTCTCCTCCCCCCACCTGATGATTAGCAAAACGGCATCAGGCTGTCTACACTCAAAATATATACTACATATATAATACATACTGTATATATCTCCTTTATTATTATTATTATTATTATTATTATACATTTTTTATGTTTTTTTGAGCCCAGGGTCTTCAGCCCCAGGAAGCCCCTGCATTAATCCATCCCTGTATATAATGTACATTCTAAAGTAAGTATCATCTTTTGTTTTCTCTTCCCATCTTTACAGCTACGCTCTTTCCTGCAAGTGAGAAAATACAACCTCGACCTGGCATCACTGATTCTCTACGCTTTCCAGCTAAGCACAGCACTCGCCTACCTGGAGAGCAAGCGTTTTGTACATAGGTAAGCCCTCACCCCAATCTAGCCTTATTAATATGGCTTTTGTGTGTTTCTTGTAAACACACTACTCTTCTCTTTTCCATTGTAACCATGTCTGCGTCGTGCAGGGATATAGCTGCCAGGAACGTGCTGGTATCCTCAGTGGACTGTGTTAAACTGGGAGACTTTGGCTTGTCTCGATACATGGAGGACAGCTCCTATTACAAAGGTAGGAGTTTCACCTGTTCTGGAGACTAACTGTCCTCAGTTAGCATACCAGAGGAGATCACTTTCTGCTGTTTTTGTTATCAGTAGGTCATTCATTAGGTTCCTCACTCTTTAAGCAGACAGCTGTGGCTGCTGTCATTCATGGACATTATAAACATGGAAATATCTGTTGCACGTATGCATGGGGCGAGTGAAAGAAACTCAACAGCTCTTTTCATCAGCGTATGACTCTTGTGAGACTGCTATTGTGAACCACTCATCTAACTATGGCTTATGGAAGTCCTGTGGGAGGGGAAGTGTTTGTCTTGTTACTTGTTGCATTGTTCATGTGTACCTGTCTAATCAATCACAATAAAAACATTTGATCACAAAAAATAAAAGTCAAGCTTTCACCTCTCGTCCCAGCCTCCAAAGGGAAACTGCCTATCAAATGGATGGCACCAGAGTCTATTAACTTCAGACGCTTTACCTCAGCCAGTGACGTGTGGATGTTTGGTGAGTATGGGAATTTGATACAGTACTTATCAAACAGTGCTCTAAAACTTTTAAGACCAAGGCTGTATGTTATTAGCTGATAAATTTGGGTTTAAATAGATATATGTTTCTCTGTACTTCAGGTGTGTGTATGTGGGAGATCCTCATCTACGGAGTCAAACCCTTCCAGGGGGTGAAGAACAACGATGTCATCGGCCGGATAGAGAACGGAGAGCGTCTGGCCATGCCCCACAACTGCCCCCCTACCCTGTACAGCCTGATGACCAAGTGCTGGGCCTACGACCCTAGCAAGAGACCCTGCTTCACAGAGCTCAAAGCCCAGCTCAGGTATGTCCGTCAGTCGGTCTATCTGCATGTCCAATGCTGTAGTGCAGGGTGCGTTATCATACCTTGAAGACTATCTCCTACAACTACAATGTCATAAGAGCCACACTTTAGCTAAATGTATTTTGCAGTTGTAGCTTTCACTGAGTCTGAACTGAGGTACATTGACTGTGGAGGAAAAATAATGCATATCTATCAGGGTTGGAGTACATTCCATTTCAATTGAGTCAGTTCAAGAAGTGAACTGAAATTCCAATTCCAAATGTTTCTCATATATAGTGGGGAGGGAGGGTGTCGGAACGAATGGTCGTGGGGCCTTAAAATAATTCTAATAATTTGTACACTGCAAATTGACCACAACTAACCCCAAAAAGAGATTGTATTTAAAAATAACAATAATTTCATACCTTGATTATAATTCAACACGATCACGTCTCTTTTTTTATTTGTAAGATTACTTGGAAACAGATTTCCTAAATTACCACCTGTTGCCGACCCCATCTAGATAGATGTTCATTCTTGGTCACTAGATGGCACTCTGTCACCAAAGCATCACCAAAGCATCCACACATTTCAATCGTTGAAGGTGGAATTGACTGGCTTGTTTGTACAAGTAGATATACTGTACTACATGCCCAGTTCTCTGGCTGACACTTGGCTTCATGGTGTTTTGGGTGCTGTGATTCAGTTGAGGTCAGTCACACCTCTGGCTGACACTTGGCTCCATGGAGTTTTGGTTGCTGTAATTCAGTTGAGATCAGTCACACCTCTGGCTGACATTTGGCTCCATGGTGTTTTGGGTGCTGTAATTCAGTTGAGGTCAGTCACACCTCTGGCTGACACTTGGCTCCATGATGTTTTGGGTGCTGTGATTCAGTTGAGGTCGGTCACACCTCTGGCTGACACTTGGCTCCATGGTGTTTTGGGTGCTGTGATTCAGTTGAGATCAGTCACACCTCTGGCTGACACTTGGCTCCATGGTGTTTTGGGTGCTGTGATTCAGTTGAGGTCAGTCACACCTCTGGGTGACACTTGGCTTCATTGTGTTTTGGGTGCTGTAATTCAGTTGAGATCAGTCACACCTCTGGCTGACACTTGGCTCCATGGTGTTTTGGGTGCTGTAATTCTGTTGAGATCAGTCACACCTCTGGCTGACACTTGGCTTCATGGTGTTTTGGGTGCTGTGATTCAGTTGAGGTCAGTCACACCTCTGGCTGACACTTGGCTTCATGGTGTTTTGGGTGCTGTGATTCAGTTGAGGTCAGTCACACCTCTGGCTGACACTTGGCTCCATGGTGTTTTGGGTGCTGTGATTCAGTTGAGATCAGTCACACCTCTGGCTGACACTTGGCTCCATGGTGTTTTGGGTGCTGTAATTCAGTTGAGGTCAGTCACACCTCTGGCTGACACTTAGCTCCATGGTGTTTTGGGTGCTGTGATTCAGTTGAGATCAGTCACACCTCTGGCTGACACTTGGCTCCATGGTGTTTTGGGTGCTGTAATTCAGTTGAGGTCAGTCACACCTCTGGGTGACACTTGGCTTCATTGTGTTTTGGGTGCTGTAATTCAGTTGAGATCAGTCACACCTCTGGCTGACACTTGGCTCCATGGTGTTTTGGGTGCTGTAATTCTGTTGAGATCAGTCACACCTCTGGCTGACACTTGGCTTCATGGTGTTTTGGGTGCTGTGATTCAGTTGAGGTCAGTCACACCTCTGGCTGACACTTGGCTTCATGGTGTTTGGGTGCTGTGATTCAGTTGAGGTCAGTCACACCTCTGGCTGACACTTGGCTCCATGGTGTTTTGGGTGCTGTGATTCAGTTGAGATCAGTCACACCTCTGGCTGACACTTGGCTCCATGGTGTTTTGGGTGCTGTAATTCAGTTGAGGTCAGTCACACCTCTGGCTGACACTTAGCTCCATGGTGTTTTGGGTGCTGTGATTCAGTTGAGATCAGTCACACCTCTGGCTGACACTTGGCTCCATGGTGTTTTGGGTGCTGTAATTCAGTTGAGGTCAGTCACACCTCTGGGTGGCATGAGACATAGGGAAATCCCTCTGTCGGTTTCCACTAGATAGCACAGCCACAAAGTCAAAATTGGCTATAAAATTCATGAATTTTTTTTTGCTTTTTGTTCTTAATTTAAGGTTAGGGTTAGGCATCAGGTTGTGTGGTAAGGTTAGGGTTAAGGTTTAAAATCACATTTTAAGAAGAGAAATGGTTGAAATAGGTGGGGTTATGGCTTTGTGGCTGTGGTGACCAGTGACGACCCTCTTAGTAGCTCTGACTCGTCAGACCGTGCCTGTCTGTCCCACTTCCTGTCTGGGATGACCTCATTGTTGGTATGGTAACTGAGAGGGAGAGTGCCAGGGCCCTACCCTCACCTTCTATCTTTAGGTTTCCATTGGTGAGGGAGTCAGACCTGTGTGTTTGATTTAGCTTGGAGTTTTGGGGAATATTCTATTGGTTTCATTTTATGGGGCAAACTATATTGAGTTGAGCTCAAGTGTTTGATATGTGTCTGACCCAGGTTTATTAAGGACGTAGTGAAAGGGACAATTACAAATGGCCACCGGCCACTGTTTTGGTAAACAGCTGAGGAACGAGGCTAGAGAATTGTAACCTCACTCACATTCATAGACAGAGCTATGGATACAAGGACTGACCATCCATGATATCAGAATGATAGTTTGAACCATGTTTTGAATCTATACAGTGTTAACAATTACATTGTTTAAAAACAATGAAGCTTACAAGCTTATATGTTAGGTATTGACGGGTGAACTAAAGCTCTTGAGGTGTTCAGAAGTTATATTCTTCAACAATCAATGGGGATATATCATTTATTTAAATGTCCAAAAATGAATGTAGCAGTTTCAGAAAGGTCAGTATGTAATACTGGTGAGGAAAGCACCTTCAGGTAATCCTTCACAAGAAAGGTCTAGACAGACACCCTGGTAACTGCCTTTGAATTCCCCTCTGATGCAATGCTGGGCATTTTCCCTTCATTGACAGGGTAGGGTTTTTGTGAGAATGAAGTGTCAACGTCATTTCCATGCATGCTCACACTTGTGTAGCTAGGCATTTGGATGTCCAGGTAAGATACCCTGGGGCCATGATGAAGTAGTTTTAACTTCTGTCTCCTTTCCATCAGTGACTGCTATAGAACAGACCTGTAGCTGCTGCATCTGTGTGAGCTGTGCTGCTGCCTGCCATGCTGTCTCCCATCACAGTGCCCTTGGTTTACACAGAGAAGACATGTCGGAAAATAAGAGTGCTGTGCTTTTATTATCCTGTTTAAAACTCAGCATGAGTCACACCTCCACTTTCTACTAGTCTTTCTGAGTCCCACCATATCGGTCATGTTGTGGTGCTCCAGCAGCATGGAAGAGAGGGCTGTGTCCTGGAAACCATGTCAATATTTACACTCTTAATACTATTTATATGAAAAGCCAGGCCCTTAAAAGGCATTTGATGTGGGGTTCGTTGGTTGAGACTTGTTTTATGTCATCATATAAATTAGGGAGCACAGCTGCCAGAAAGGGGTGTGTCTGTGTGTGTATGTGTGTGTGCGCACGCGTGTGTGTGTGTGTGTGTGTGCGCATGTGTGTGTGCGTGTGTGTGTGTGTGTGTGTGTGTGTGTGTGTGTGTGTGTGCACGCACACAATACTAAGGCAGGATCTTTCTCCAACATGCCAGCTGTATGAAAACAATGTACCTCAGATACAGAACCAGTCATAACAAACATGACTCTCCCTTATTGCTGCTTAAGTGTGTATTTGTATTTAATAATGTATGGTACCACTGTAATATACCCTTACATGGTACCAGTGTAATATACCCTTACATGGTTCCACTGTAATATACCCTTACATGGTACCACTGTAATATACCCTTACATGGTACCACTGTCATATACCCTTACATGGTACCACTGTCATATACCCTTATATGGTACCACTGTAATATACCCTTACATGGTACCACTGTAATATACCCTTACATGGTACCACTGTCATATACCCTTACATGGTACCACTGTCATATACCCTTATATGGTACCACTGTAATATACCCTTACATGGTACCACTGTAATATACCCTTACATGGTACCACTGTCATATACCCTTACATGATACCACTGTAATATACCCTTACATGGTACCACTGTCATATACCCTTATATGGTACCACTGTAATATACCCTTACATGGTACCACTGTCATATACCCTTACATGGTACCACTGTAATATACCCTTACATGGTACCACTGTAATATACCCTTACATGGTACCACTGTAATATACCCTTACATGGTACCACTGTACTATACCCTTACATGGTACCAGTGTAATATACCCTTACATGGTACCACTGTAATATACCCTTACATGGTACCACTGTCATATACCCTTACATGGTACCAGTGGAATATACCCTTACATGGTACCACTGTAATATACCCTTATATGGTACCACTGTCATATACCCTTACATGGTACCACTGTAATATACCCTTACATGGTACCACTGTCATATACCCTTACATGGTACCAGTGTAATATACCCTTACATGGTACCACTGTAATATACCCTTACATGGTACCACTGTCATATACCCTTACATGGTACCACTGTCATATACCCTTACTTGGTACCACTGTAATATACCCTTACATGGTACCACTGTAATATACCCTTACATGGTACCACTGTAATATACCCTTACATGATACCACTGTCATATACCCTTACATGGTACCAGTGTCATATACCCTTACATGGTACCAGTGTCATATACCCTTACATGGTACCACTGTAATATACCCTTACATGGTACCACTGTCATATACCCTTACATGGTACCAGTGTAATATACCCTTACATGGTACCACTGTCATATACCCTTACATGGTACCACTGTCATATACCCTTACTTGGTACCACTGTAATATACCCTTACATGGTACCACTGTAATATACCCTTACATGGTACCACTGTAATATACCCTTACATGATACCACTGTCATATACCCTTACATGGTACCAGTGTAATATACCCTTACATGGTACCACTGTAATATACCCTTACATGGTACCACTGTCATATACCCTTATATGGTACCACTGTAATATACCCTTACATGGTACCACTGTAATATACCCTTACATGGTACCACTGTAATATACCCTTACATGGTACCACTGTAATATACCCTTACATGGTACCACTGTCATATACCCTTACATGGTACCACTGTCATATACCCTTACATGGTACCAGTGTAATATACCCTTACATGGTACCACTGTACTGTATTTAGCTGCTGCTTGGAAGTCAGTTGTAAAGTCAGTTGTAAAGACAGCTCTGTGGTATTGTCCTGCAGATATGACTCCAGCTAGTCTCACTGTGAGAGGAGAACTCTGAGGGGACGGTATTATTAAGTCCCATGGAAAAGAGGGCCAAACCAAACCCTCTGCCTCTGATCCTGAGCCTTTCTATCTGCTCTGCACTGAGCTGACCTGAGAGACTGTGTCTGTCTGGCTGCTTGACCACGTCTTGCCAGATCGGCAGGCTTGGCACTGGCGCTGCTTTAACCTCACCGTCACCGAGACATCTTCTCCAGCCTCTATCTCGGCTCCACAGTGGAGGGCTTCAGTTCACCGTCACCGAGACATCTTCTCCATCTCGGCTCCACAGCGGAGGGCTTCAGTTCACTGTCACTGAGACATCTTCTCCAGCCTCTATCTCGGCTCCACAGCGGAGGGCTTCTGTTCAGTGTCCAATCTTTAACAAGCTAACCGCCCACCCACTCGCCTGCCTGCGCATTTATTGGACAGATGCCAAGTGCAACCCGCTGCCTGAGTAGCCCAGTAGAGTAAGAAGGAAGGCGTGAGGAGGAGGCAGCTGATCTGGACTGAACAGACAGAGTCCCCCATTCTGTTCTCTTGTGAAGACTATTTTATTGACTGAGTGCTGTTCCAGTTCTAATAGACCCTTGTTGCTGGGACTGTCTGCCTGGTTGTCTGTCTGGTCTCTGGGACTCGCTGCCTGGTTCTCTGTCTAGTCTCTGGGACTCTCTGCCTGGTTCTCTGTCTGGTCTCTGGGACACTGCCTGGTTGTCTGTCTGGTCTCTTGGACTCTCTGCCTGGTTGTCTGTCTGGTCTTTGGGACTCTCTGCCTGGTTGTCTGTCTGGTCTCTGGGACACTGCCTGGTTGTCTGTCTGGTCTCTGGGACTCGCTGCCTGGTTGTCTGTCTGGTCTCTGGGACTCTCTGCCTGGTTGTCTGTCTGGTTTCTGGGACACTGCCTGGTTGTCTGTCTGGTCTCTGGGACTCTCTGCTGGTTGTCTGTCTGGTCTCTGGGACTCTCTGCCTGGTTGTCTGTCTGGTCTCTGGGACACTGCCTGGTTGTCTGTCTGGTCTCTGGAACTCTCTGCCTGGTTGTCTGTCTGGTCTCTGGGACTCTCTGCCTGATTGTCTGTCTGGTCTCTGGGACTCTCTGCCTGGTTGTCTGTCTGGTCTCTGGGACTCTCTGCCTGGTTCTCTGTCTGGTCTCTGGGACTCTCTGCCTGGTTGACTGTCTGGTCTCTGGGACTCTCTGCCTGGTTCTCTGTCTGGTCTCATGTGTACTGGACATCTCTCCTCTAATGGATTACCTAAGTGGATATGGTTTCCTGTTCCTCTAGCAGGACAAGAGGCAGCTCTTTTCCCACTGTTGTAAGGTAACAATCAGGGCTTTTTCTTTCTTATCTCCTCCTCTCTGTGACTCAGTTGACTGACTATGTCCTATTGAGGTCTGCCTTGAGCAAATGTGGTGTTAATTATTTGGCTGTGAAGGAATGGTTTTGATTCAGGTCCCTCACAATACAGTTTTACAGACTTATTCTGAGCATTGATGTTATGGAACTCTAGCAAAGTGACGCTGGTGAGTAGTGAATATGTTTGGAGCGTCATTTAGCGTGGCATTCAGTGTGCTCCCATTGTAATGCTGTTGAGTTACTGTCAGACTGTTTGATTTTGTTTTTAAAGGTAGTAGCTATTAGCTAGTCAACAGAAAGTAATACTTTATACAACGTTTTGTCAGCAACACTGCGAACACTTTTGTTATTAGAGGCAACAGGGCTTTGTTAATGGCCTGTACCTTGTTAACAGACTGGTCAGGTTTGTGTTGTGTGTTCTGGAGAATGACCAGGACAGGTGGTCCCCATGTTGTTTTTCTTGTCTGATTTACTGCTGCTATCACACATTTTTATTTTTTTATTTATTTAACCAGGTAAAACACATTGAGGTTGAAAACCTATTTTGCGAGGGTGACCTGGCAAGAAGGCAAACAGGGAAATAGCAGCGTGTCCATAAAACATTACAGGAAAATACAGAATACACAAAAGACAAAGTGTCACAAGTTAAAGATACAATTGAAGATTAGAAACAACTGTAGTTATCACAAACAGTGTTGTCCATCAGAGTCTTAAAAACAGACAAAGACACTAACTCCCCTAACTTTAAAATCTTCTGACGCATGTTCCAAGATGAAGGGGCATTATGGGAAAATGATTTTTTTCCCCATCTCAGATCTAGCTTTCGGAACAGACAAGGACAGCAGCGACTGTGAATGAAGACTTTATTGAGTGACTGATCTGGGCAGTAAAGAACAGAGATACAAAGGCAGCATGGCAGCCAGGACTAATGCTGTTTCCACAAATAGCCCTCCCTCCCAGAGAGAAAGACAGAGAAAGAGAGAGACAGAAAGGGAGAGATGGAGAGCGAGAGAGGGAGTGTGAGGGACAGAGAGAGACAGAGAGAGAAGAGAGAGACTGTGGGGTTCGTGGGACACAGTTTATTGCCTGTATTTAGGCTGGAGGACCCTCCACTTCATGTAACTGTTCTTTGTTTAGTTGGGAGGAGACACTCCAGAGTTCTCAGCATCCAGAAGAATGTTTGGCTCCGTGAATTGCCTGCATTCTGTTCAGACAGGACATTGGATGACAGAAAGGAAGATAAAACACAGAACTTTGGGGTCTGAATTAATGCTGGCTGAAAGGTATTGTCAGTAGAGTACAGAACAGTACAGTAGAGTAGACCCACATCTCCTCTCATTGTGTGCTTCTATAAATGGCTTATTACTCTAATGGCTATTGCAGGCTCTGAGGGGAGGGAAGCTGTTTCATGTGTTTGAGCGGTTTCCCTTCTTTTTGTGCATGTCCAATGGGTTTCCATGTGCTGTGGACCACAGGCATAAAATCACTGTAGCAGATCCAGGCTGGGTGGAGTGGGACCGCTGTCTGCTTTCCCTACTCTGTATTCCTTAAGGTCCTGTGTGTGTACCATATTGTCTGACTCTCAAATGGCTCCCTATTCCCTTTATAGTGCACTACTTTATACAAGGCCCATAGAGCTCTGGTCAAAAGTAGTGCACTATATAGGAAATAGGGAGCCATTTGGTATGCATCCTATGTACTGTAGTTCAGGGCAAGAGGATGTAGCTGGTTACAAGGGAAGGTTGTTGTAGTACTCAGCTGTGTGAAACCCACCCTGTCAGCTAACAGGACAGCTCTGTAAACAAAACCATCTGAGAACGTAGTAGGACTTAACAGTGAAGGACATGGACCTGGTGGCTGTAGCTACGCTGCAACAATATCCATCCCTGAATTCTAGTGGGGAAACCTGTCACCATGTACAGTAACAGTACAGTACAATAACCTCTACAGTGTTTATCCAGCATATCTCTCATCCTCGTCTCTCCCCTCTCAAAGCCACAGCACCACAGGTTTAGGTCTTTTTAGGAGATGCTAAATTGAACTAAACTATAGTTATGTTCCTGGCTGGACACTCCTGAAGTCTGATAGTATCACGGACACACACACACACACACACACACACACACACACACACACACACACACACACACACACACACACACACAGTCACAGTGGTTTGTTCTGTCTCTCTGCAGTCAGATATTGGAGGAGGAGAAGCTCCAGCAGAAGGAGAGGACACGTATGGAGATGAGACGTCAGGTCTCTGTGTCCTGGGACTCAGGGGGGCCTGACGAGGCGCCGCCTAAAGTAAGAGCTTACACACACACACACACACACATTCAACACCGATACCGATTATTGGAGGACCAAAAAGGCCGATACCGAATAATCAGCCTTTTTTTTTTTTTTTTTGTAATAATGACAATTACAACAATACTGAATGAACACTTATTTTAACTTAATATAATACATCAATAAAATAAATTTAGCCTCAAATAAATAATGAAACATGTTCAATTTGGTTTAAATAATGCAAAAACAAAGTGTTGGAGAAGAAAGTAAAAGTGCAATATGTGCCATGTAAGAAAGCTAACGTTTAAGTTCCTTGCTCAGAACATGAGAACATATGAAAGCTGGTGGTTCCTTTTAACATGAGTCTTCAATATTCCCAGGTAAGAAGTTTTCGGTTGTAGTTATTATAGGAATTATAGGACTATTTCTCTCTATACGATTTGTATTTCATATACCTTTGACTATTGGATGTTCTTATAGGCACTTTAGTATTGCCAGTGTAACAGTATAGCTTCCGTCCCTCTCCTCGCTCCTACCTGGGCTCGAACCAGGAACACATCGACAACAGCCACCCTCGAAGCAGCGTTACCCATGCAGAGCAAGGGGAACAACTACTCCAAGTCTCAGAGCGAGTGACGTTTGAAACGCTATTAGCGTGCACCCGCTAACTAGCTAGCCATTTCACATCGGTTACACCAGCCTAATCTTGGGAGTTGACAGGCTTGAAGTCATAAACAGTGCAATGAGCTGCTGGCAAAATGCACGAAAGTGCTGTTTGAATGAATGCTTGCGAGCCTGCGGCTGCCTACCACCGCTCAGTCAGACTGCTCTATCAAATCATAGACTTAATTATAATATAATAACACACAGAAATACGAGGCTTTGGTCATTAATATGGTTGAATCTGGAAACTATCGTCTTGAAAACACTGAAATACGGACCCGTTGCGTATTTTATCTAACTGGTGGCATCCCTAAGTCTAAATATTCCTGTTACATTGCACAACCTTCAATGTTATGTCATAATTACGTAAAATTCTGGCAAATTAGTTCGCAACAAGCCAGGCGGCCCAAACTGTTGCATATACCCTGACTCTGCGTGCAATGAACGCAAAATGACACAATTTCACCTGGTTAATATTGCCTGCTAACCTGGATTTCTTTTAGCTAAATATGCAGGGTTAAAAATATATATTTGTGTATTGATTTTAAGAAAGGCATTGATGTTTATGGTTGCAGCAACGTGTACCTAAGCGATTATATGCAACGCAGGACAGGCTAGATAACTACACGTGGTTGATGATATTACTATTTTAACTAGTGATTATGATTGATTGATTGTTTTTTATAAGATACGTTTAATGCTAGCTAGCAACTTACCTTGGCTTCTTACTGCATTCGCGTAACAGGCAGGCTCCTCGTGGAGTGCAATGTGAAGCAGGTGGTTAGAGCGTTGGACTAGTTAACCGTAAGGTTGCAAGATTGAATCTCCGAGCTGACAAGGTAAAAATCTGTCGTTCTGCCCCTGAACAAGGCAGTTAACCCACCGTTCCTAGGCGTCATTGAAAATAAGAACTTGTTCTTAACTGACTTGACTAGTTAAATAAAGGTAAAAACATATTCTTTTTTTAAACATTCGGCCAAATCGGCGTCCAAAAATACAGATTTTTCATTGTTATGAAAACTTGAAATCAGCCCTAATTAATCGGTCGACCTAATCGGAGACACACTCACAGATGCACCCTTTTAGACACACACACAGCGACTTTATGCCTTGGCCACAAGGAGGTCACAGACATCATCAACACCTATCTTGTCAGTTGGCTGCTCCCATTACAAGAGGAGTTTTCATGGTATGACATCTGTAAACACTGTACACAAATACAACAGTACAGTCAAGCTTGAGGCCTTAGTCAGTGACTCCCTCAGGAATTACACATAGAGTCAGGTGGGGTCTACATGCTTGCAGCCACAATTTCAGTTCTGCTGGTCAGACATTATTCTGAGGGAAACATTTACATTTTAGTCATTTAGCAGACACTCTTATCCAGAGCAACTTACAGTAGTGAATGCATACATTTCATACATTTTTTTTCCCCATACTGGTCCCCCGTGGGAATCGAACTCACAACCCTGGCGTTGCAAACACCATGCTCTACCAACTGAGCCACACAGGAACGTTCTTTGTAGCTTCACTTCTTCCATCCTCTAATGTTATTTAGAGAGCTTTCATTTTCTATCTGATATTCTAATGTAATTTCTGTTCCCAGTTTTCTCTCTGCTGCAGCTGTTCGCCTTATCTAAAGCCTTATCTATTGTTAACCCATGGTCCTATTCTCAGGAACTAGTCTCCACCATGGACAAACACTGCTGGCTGCTGTGACTGAACAGCTCTGTGTACAGCCACCATATCAACTCAGCAAAAAATTTAACGTCTTCTCACTGTCAACTGCGTTTATTTTCAGCAAACTTAACATCTGTAAATATTTGTATGAACAAAGCAAGATTCAACAACTGAGACATAAACTGAACAAGTTCCACAGACATGTGACTAACAGAAATGTGTCCATGAACAAAGGGGGGGTCAAAATCAAAAGTAACAGTCAGTATCTGGTGTGGCCACCAGCTGCATTAAGTACTGCAGTGCATCTCCTCCTCATGGACTGCACCAGATTTGCCAGTTCTTGCTGTGAGCTGTTACCACACTCTTCCACCAAGGCACCTGCAAGTTCCCGGTGTCACGTCCTGACCAGTAAGGGGTCATTTTGTTATTATAGTATGGTCAGGACGTGGCAGGGGTGTGTTTGATTTATGTGTCTTGGGTTTTTGGGTCATGTTCTATGTTGTCTATTTCTATGTTTGAATGTCTATTTAGTCTATTTCTATGTTCAGGTTTGGTTTGGCCTTCAATTGGAAGCAGCTGTTCTTCGTTGCTTCTAATTGGAGGCCATATTTAAGTAGGGGGTTTTTGTCACTGTGTTGGTGGGTAGCTGTTTCTATGTATAGCTGTGTAGCCTTACAGGACTGTTTTCGTCGTTGTTTGTTATTTTTTTGTTAAGTATTCACGTTTATTAAAATAAAAGAAGAAGATGAGCACTGCACCTGCTGCGCCTTGGTCCACTTTTTACGACACACCTGACAGAACTACCCACCTAACCAGGACCAAGCAGCGGGGATTGGAGCACCAGGGAGAGGGATGAACGACGATTCTGGGAGGACAAACTAAGGGAGCTAGAGGAGACCAGGAGGCACCCCCAAAAACATTTTTTTGGGGGGGCACACGGGGAGTTGGGCAGAGTCAGGATGCAGACCTGAGCCAACTCCCCATGCTTATTACAGGGAGCGACGGATCAAGAAAGCACCGAGCTATGCGGAAATGCGCACTGTATTGCCCAGAAGCAATCAAAGGCCGGTGCAATCAGTGAAAGCTCCTCAGTATGGCCAGGCTATGGTGAGCACTCAGCCAAGAAGGGTTATGCAGGCCGTATGGTCCAGACCTCCAGTGCATCTCCAGGGTCCAGTTTACCCTGTTCCTGCTCCTCGTACTAGCCCTGAGGTGCGTGTTACTAGGCTGGCGCCTCCAAAGCCAGCCCCACGCACCAGGCCTTTAGTGCGCCTGCCCAGTCCAGTACATCCTGTTCCTGCTCCTCGCACTAGCCCTATGGTGCGTGTCACTAGTCTGGCGCCTCCAAAGCCAGCCCCACGCACCAGGCCTTTAGTGCGCCTGCCCAGTCCAGTACGTCCTGTTCCTGCTCCTCGCACTAGCCCTATGGTGCGTGTCACTAGTCTGGCACCTCCAAAGCCAGTCCCACGCATCAGGCCTTCAGTGCACAGTCCCCGTCTAGAGCTTCCGGCGACAGTGCCCCGTCCAGTGCTTCGGCGACGTCCCACAGTCCGGAACCGACAGAGACGGCCCGCCAGTCCGGCGCAGCCAGAGACGGCCCGCCAGTCCGGCGCAGCCAGAGACGGCCCGCCAGTCCGGCGCAGCCAGAGACGGCCCGCCAGTCCGGCGCAGCCAGAGACGGCCCGCCAGTCCGGCGCAGCCAGAGACGGCCCGCCAGTCCGGCGCAGCCAGAGACGGCCCGCCAGTCCGGCGCAGCCAGAGACGGCCCGCCAGTCCGGAGCCTTCAGCGGATAGGTTAGGTTGGGACTAGGGCCAGAACCAGAGCCACCTCCGTAGGGGGGAGTTTGGGGAAGGTGGGTGGTTTGCACAGGAACCGTCGGTGACGGTGGCCACCCTCCCTTCCCTCCCTTTAGTTTTTTTTTGTTGTTGTGGGTTATTGTTGGGGTGTTTTGGTTAAGGTGCATTCGGGGTCTGCACCTTTGGGGGGGGGGGGATTACAGTCACGTCCTGACCAGTAAGGGGTAATTTTGTTATTATAGTATGGTCAGGACGTGGCAGGGGTGTGTTTGATTTATGTGTCTTGGGTTTTTGGGTAAAGTTCTATATCGTCTATTTCTATGTTTGAATGTCTATTTAGTCTATTTCTATGTTCAGGTTTGGTTTGGCCTTCAATTGGAAGCAGCTGTTCTTCGTTGCTTCTAATTGGAGGCCATATTTAAGTAGGGGGTTTTTGTCACTGTGTTGGTGGGTAGCTGTTTCTATGTATAGCTGTGTAGCCTTACAGGACTGTTTTCGTCGTTGTTTTTTTTGGTTAAGTGTTCACGTTTATTGAAATAAAAGAAGAAGATGAGCATTGCACCCGCTGCGCCTTGGTCCACTTTTTACGACGCACCTGACACCCGGACAATTCTGTGGGGAATGGCCCTAGCCCTCACCCTCCGATCCAACAGGTCCCAGACGTGCTCAATGGGATTGAGATCCGGGCTCTTCGCTGGCCATGGCAGAACACTAACAGTCCTGTCTTGCAGGAAATCACGAACAGAACGAGCAGTATGGCTGGTGGCATTGTCATGCTGGAGGGTCATGTCAAGATGAGCCTGCAGGAAGAGCACCGCATGAGGGAGGAGGATGTCTTCCCTGTAACGCACAGATTGCCTGCAATGACAACAAGCTCAGTCCGATGATGCTGTGACACACCGCCCCAGACCATGATGGACCCTCCACCTCCAAATCGATCCCGCTCCACAGTACAGGCCTCTGTGTAACGCTCATTCCTTCGACGATAAATGTGAATCCGACCATCACCCCTGGTGAGACAAAACCGCGACTCGTCAGTGAAGAGCACTTTTTGCCAGTCCTGTCTGGTCCAGCGACGGTGGGTTTGTGCCCATAGGCGACGTTGTTGCCGGTGATGTCTGGTGAGGACCTGCCTAACAACAGGCCTACAAGCCCTCAGTGCAGCCTCTCTCAGCCTATTGCAGACAGTCTGAGCACTGATGGAGGGATTGTGCGTTCCTGGTGTAACTTGGGCAGTTGTTGTTGCCATCCTGTACCTGTCCTGCAGGTGTGATGTTCGGATGTACCGATCCTGTGCAGGTGTTGTTACACATGGTCTGCCACTGCAAGGACGATCAGCTGTCCGTCCTGTCTCTCTGTAGCGCTGTCTTAGGCGTCTCAGTACGGACACTGCAATTTATTGCCCTGGCCACATCTGCAGTCCTCATGCCTCCTTGCAGCATGCCTAAGGCACGTTCACGCAGATGAGCAGGGACCCTGGGCATCTTTCTTTTGGTGTTTTTCAGAGTCAGTAGAAAGGCCTCTTCAGTGTCCTAAGTTTTCATAACTGTGACCTTAATTGCCTACCGTCTGTAAGCTGTTAGTGTCTTAACGACCATTCCACAGGTGCATGTTCATTAATTGTTTATGGTTCATTGAACAAGCATGGGAAACAGTGTTTAAACCCTTTACAATGAAGATCTGTGAAGTTATTTGGAGTTTTACGAATTATCTTTGAAAGACAGGGTCCTGAAAAAGGGACGTTTATAACCACCATTTCTCTTCTAATACTGTGTGATGACTATTGATGGGAACTATTTATCAAGAGACTATTTTATCAAGGGACTATTTTATCAAGGGACTATTTTATCAAGGGACTATTTTATCAAGGGACTATTTTATCAAGGGACTATTTTATCAAGAGACTATTTTATCAAGGGACTATTTTATCAAGGGACTATTTTATCAAGGGACTATTTTTATCAAGGGACTATTTTATCAAGAGACTATTTTATGTGACTACACTGTCCCCCCTTTACTGACTACCTTGCTCTTCTCCCCCACTGACTACCCTGCTCTCTTCCCACACTGACTACCTAGCTCTCCGCCCCACTGACTACCCTGCTCTCCTCCCCAGCTGACTTCCCTGCTCTCCTTCCCCATTAGTTTCTCTACCAGCTTTCTGCTTACTGCTTATCACCCAGCTGGCTTTGTTATGTCTCTGTCTGTGTGTCTGACCACATCTCCCTGTGTCTCAGTGTCTCTGTTCCCTTGTCTCCCTCCGTCTATCCGTCTGTCTGGTCCCTCCGTCTTCCCTGTCTGTCTGTCTGTCTGTCTGTCTGTCTGTCTGTCTGTCTGTCTGTCTGTCTGTCTGTCTGTCTGTCTGTCTGTCTGTCTGTCTGTCTGTCTGTCTGTCTCATCATCATCATGCTATACACATTGTGTGTGTCCTGTCTGCAACCCCCTGTCGGCCGTCGGCCGTCCTTGCAGCAAAGCTTTAGTCTGGAATGTCTGTCGGCGCCTATACCTCAACGCTTTGGCTTTCAGCCATCCCTGTGCTTTGGCTCTCAGCCCTCCCTGTGCTTTGGCTCTCAGCCCTCCCTGTGCTTTGGCTTTCAGCCCTCCCTGTGCTTTGGCTCTCAGCCCTCCCTGTGCTTTGGCTCTCAGCCCTCCCTGTGCTTTGGCTCTTAGCCCTCCCTGTGCTTTGGCTCTCAGCCATCCCTGTGCTTTGGCTCTAAGCCCTCCCTGTGCTTTGGCTCTCAGCCCTCCCTGTGCTTTGGCTCTCAGTCCTCCCTGTGCTTTGGCTCTCAGCCCTTCCTGTGCTTTGGCGGGCGCACCCCTCCCCACCACCGCTAGTACTACCCCCAACTGTCCTGCCCCCCCCCCCCCCCCCACCGTGCAGCCCTGAGGAGACCCTCCATGCCCCCTGCGGTGGTCAGGTCCTCTACCCCCACCTCCACACTGACAGGCTGCAGCCACCCCAAAAGCAGCAGCTGACCCATGCAGTCCACAGATCCATACATGCTGGTGGGACAGGACAGGACAGAGGGCCACAGCATTAAATGCATCAGAGCTGTAAAGGTTTTGACATACGCCACTCTAGTGGTGTCTCTCTGAAAGACACACAGCAGGGCTGGACACTGTCCAGTTCCAATCCAGGGATTTCAGTGTCAAGTTATGTAGAGAAATCACTGGCTGTTTCTCATAGGGCTCCTGTTAGGATGCAACAGTGATCCATTATAGTGCTATTTTACTTTGATAAGAGACACAAAATGGCTTCAAATCTAGTTAGGTGATTATTGTGGATTTGTTAAAAGCTGTCGGCTAAATACTTACACTGAATATGATGGCAAACACACTAGAGTAACATGAAATTACATTTAGAATTAAATAATGTTTTGGTCCATCGTAGATTTAGTGATTTTCTTTGTTGAATATTGTGACACTAAGCTGTTTGGAAAGCGGCATGTTGTCTTAACACATGCTAACACAATGTGCCTTGGCCTTGTGGGGGAAATGCTATTGAAATGTCCTCAGGTTGTCACTCACTTTCAGAGCCTGTGTAGGATGCTTGTGTAATCCTTGTCCCAAATGGCACCCTTTTCCCCTATGTAGTGTACTACTTTTGACCTGGGCCCATAGGGCTCTGGTGGAAGAAGGGCACTATGTTAGGGAACAGGGTTCCATTTGGGATGCAGTATACAGTACTGTACAGCAGGGTGACGTCAAACACATGGTGGTCTCCTCCCACCAGATCTCTGGATGATGCAATCCATTGTTATTCTACCATGAAAACATGCTGCTCTCATTGGTCCTTTTTCGACACGGTTGGTTGATGCTTCCATTTTCGTCATCTTAGCCATCCTAACGTTGTGTACAACCATGTAGAATCTCTTCCTGTTTTATGATGTTTCTATTGTACGTGTTCTAAATGAGTATCTGAACTCTGTATCTTGCACATCATTTCATTTCATTTCCACAGTGTTGTCACATGTTGTAACTTACAGCCTGTTCTGTTTCGTTCACTGTCTTTTGCTAATCGGGAGGTTTGGCCTCAAGAAGCTTACTGTGAAAAGGTCTGGAAGGTAGATGTCTCGCTATGATTAAATATAAGGAAAGTCTGAGTGCAATGCTAGGTGGAGGAGGAGATTGTTGCCTGCCTGCCTATCAATAAGTCACCCTGAATTGGAGATGATTATTCTACCCTCATCCCCCCCCCGCACCAAAAATAACCAGCAACTCTACTAAGTCCAGCACCAGAACTCTCATGTAACTTTTTTGTGGATGTTGAACTAACTGCCTGCTTGTTTCATAGCCTTTCTTTGTTTCCCTTTTGGACAGCTCTAACTCTGTCCACACACATTGCATCTGTAGTTTGTGTGTGTGTGTGTGTGTGTGTGTATGCCAGTCAGTGTGTGTGTGTGTGTGTGTGCCTAGCTCTATCTAACCCAGACCTAGCTATGGAGATTAAACAGCAGCAGCAGCATGTATTTAACAGAACTCTCTGTCTCTCTCTCTATAGCCCAGCAGACCAGGGTACCCAAGCCCACGCTCCAGTGAGGGGTTCTACCCCAGCCCACAGCACCTGGGGCAGCCCACCCACTACCAGGTAGAGCAAGGAGAGCTGGTGCACGGGGGGGCAGCCCACCCACTACCAGGTAGAGCAAGGAGAGCTGGTACACGGGGGGGCAGCCCACCCACTACCAGGTAGAGCAAGGAGAGCTGGTGCACGGGGGGGCAGCCCACCCACTACCAGGTAGAGCAAGGAGAGCTGGTGCACGGGGGGGCAGCCCACCCACTACCAGGTAGAGCAAGGAGAGCTGGTGCACGGGGGGCAGCCCACCCACTACCAGGTAGAGCAAGGAGAGCTGGTACACGGGGGGGCAGCCCACCCACTACCAGGTAGAGGAAGGAGAGCTGGTACACGGGGGGGCAGCCCACCCACTACCAGGTAGAGCAAGGAGAGCTGGTGCACGGGGGGGCAGCCCACCCACTACCAGGTAGAGCAAGGAGAGCTGGTACACAGGGGGGCAGCCCACCCACTACCAGGTAGAGCAAGGAGAGCTGGTACACAGGGGGGCAGCCCACCCACTACCAGGTAGAGCAAGGAGAGCTGGTACACGGGGGGGCAGCCCACCCACTACCAGGTAGAGCAAGGAGAGCTGGTACACAGGGGGGCAGCCCACCCACTACCAGGTAGAGCAAGGAGAGCTGGTACACGGGGGGGCAGCCCACCCACTACCAGGTAGAGCAAGGAGAGCTGGTACATGGGGGGGCAGCCCACCCACTACCAGGTAGAGCAAGGAGAGCTGGTACACGGGGGGGCAGGTAGCCTAGCAGTTAAGAGCGTTGGACCAGTAACCGAAATGTTACTGGTTTGAATCCCCGAGCCGACTAGGTGACAAATCTGTCGATGTACCGTTGAACGAGGCACTTAGCCCTAACTGCTCCTGTAAGTCGCTCTGGATAAGAGTGTCTGCTAAATGACTAAAATGTAAATGTTAAATGTGTTATAACAGCATAACCACTAGCAGGTAGAGCAAGGAGAGATGGTACATTGTGTTATAAAGTAGTTATAACAGCATAACCACTAGCAGGTAGAGCAAGGAGAGATGGTACATTGTGTTATAAAGTAGTTATAACAGCATAACCACTAGCAGGTAGAGCAAGGAGAGCTGGTACATTGTGTTATAAAGTAGTTATAACAGCATAACCACTAGCAGGTAGAGCAAGGAGAGATGGTACATTGTGTTATAAAGTAGTTATAACATCATTACCACTAGCAGGTAGAGCAAGGAGAGTAGGTACATTGTGTTATAAAGTAGTTATAACATCATTACCACTAGCAGGTAGAGCAAGGAGAGTAGGTACATTGTGTTATAAAGTAGTTATAACATCATTACCACTAGCAGGTAGAGCAAGGAGAGCTGGTACATTGTGTTATAAAGTAGTTATAACAGCATAATCAGTAGCAGGTAGAGCAAGGAGAGCTGGTACATTGTGTTATAAAGTAGTTATAACAGCATAACCACTAGCAGGTAGAGCAAGGAGAGCTGGTACATTGTGTTATAAAGTAGTTATAACAGCATAACCACTAGCAGGTAGAGCAAGGAGAGCTGGTACATTGTGTTATAAAGTAGTTATAACAGCATAATCAGTAGCAGGTAGAGCAAGGAGAGCTGGTACATTGTGTTATAAAGTAGTTATAACATCATTACCACTAGCAGGTAGAGCAAGGAGAGCTGGTACATTGTGTTATAAAGTAGTTATAACAGCATAACCACTAGCAGGTAGCCTAGCTACTACAACACACTGACAGAGAGACATGAGACAGTACCCTGTGTTTATACAGTAGTTATAACAGCATAACCACTAGCAGGTAGCCTAGCTACTACAACACACTGACAGAGAGACATGAGACAGTACCCTGTGTTTATACAGTAGTTATAACAGCATAACCACTAGCAGGTAGCCTAGCTACTACAACACACTGACAGAGAGACATGAGACAGTACCCTGTGTTTATACAGTAGTTATAACAGCATAACCACTAGCAGGTAGCCTAGCTACTACAACACACTGACAGAGAGACATGAGACAGTACCCTGTGTTTATACAGTAGTTATAACATCATAACCACTAGCAGGTAGCCTAGCTACTACAACACACTGACAGAGAGACATGAGACAGTACCCTGTGTTTATACAGTAGTTATAACATCATAACCACTAGCAGGTAGCCTAGCTACTACAACACACTGACAGAGAGACATGAGACAGTACCCTGTGTTTATACAGTAGTTATAACATCATAACCACTAGCAGGTAGCCTAGCTACTACAACACACTGACAGAGAGACATGAGACAGTACCCTGTGTTTATACAGTAGTTATAACAGCATAACCACTAGCAGGTAGCCTAGCTACTACAACACACTGACAGAGAGACATGAGACAGTACCCTGTGTTTATACAGTAGTTATAACAGCATAACCACTAGCAGGTAGCCTAGCTACTACAACACACTGACAGAGAGACATGAGACAGTACCCTGTGTTTATACAGTAGTTATAACATCATAACCACTAGCAGGTAGCCTAGCTACTACAACACACTGACAGAGAGACATGAGACAGTACCCTGTGTTTATACAGTAGTTATAACATCATAACCACTAGCAGGTCGCCTAGCTACTACAACACACTGACAGAGAGACATGAGACAGTACCCTGTGTTTATAGAGTAGTTATAACATCATAACCACTAGCAGGTAGCCTAGCTACTACAACACACTGACAGAGAGACATGAGACAGTACCCTGTGTTTATACAGTAGTTATAACATCATAACCACTAGCAGGTAGCCTAGCTACTACAACACACTGACAGAGAGACATGAGACAGTACCCTGTGTTTATACAGTAGTTATAACATCATAACCACTAGCAGGTAGCCTAGCTACGACAACACACTGACAGAGAGACATGAGACAGTACCCTGTGTTTATACAGTAGTTATAACAGCATAACCACTAGCAGGTAGCCTAGCTACTACAACACACTGACAGAGAGACATGAGACAGTACCCTGTGTTTATACAGTAGTTATAACATCATAACCACTAGCAGGTCGCCTAGCTACTACAACACACTGACAGAGAGACATGAGACAGTACCCTGTGTTTATACAGTAGTTATAACATCATAACCACTAGCAGGTAGCCTAGCTACTACAACACACTGACAGAGAGACATGAGACAGTACCCTGTGTTTATACAGTAGTTATAACATCATAACCACTAGCAGGTAGCCTAGCTACTACAACACACTGACAGAGAGACATGAGACAGTACCCTGTGTTTATACAGTAGTTATAACAGCATAACCACTAGCAGGTAGCCTAGCTACTACAACACACTGACAGAGAGACATGAGACAGTACCCTGTGTTTATACAGTAGTTATAACAGCATAACCACTAGCAGGTAGCCTAGCTACTACAACACACTGACAGAGAGACATGAGACAGTACCCTGTGTTTATACAGTAGTTATAACAGCATAACCACTAGCAGGTAGCCTAGCTACTACAACACACTGACAGAGAGACATGAGACTGTGTGTTTATACAGTAGTTAAAGCAGGCCTTTCCCTAGATGTCATGGGATTCTGTTTTGGTAGTTGGGATATTGGGGGTTCCATTACTAATTCGAAGGCCCCTGTCCTTCCCAGATGGCAGGATACCCAGGCCCCCACGGCATGCCCTCCATGACCAGTGGGATGTACCCTCCCCAGGCCTCCCACGATCCCCATGACACCTGGAACCACCACCGGCAGCAGGACCTCCCCATGTGGTCCCCCAACATGGAGGTAAGGATCTGGGGATGGACCAGTGTTGTACACCTGGTGCTCCCAGTAACAAGATGGTAATGTAGTAGCGATTGAGGTTGGTGAGGGACAATGCACTGATTCTCTCTCTCTCAATCTCTCTTTTTCTCTCTTTCCTTCTATCTCTCTCTCTCAATCTCTCTTGTTCTCTCTTTCTTTCTATCTCTCTCTCTCTCTCTCTCTCTCTCTCTCTCTCTCTCTCTCTCTCTCTTTCTGTGTCTGTCTGTCTCAGGACAGGGGGTCTCTGGACATGCAGGTGATGGGTCAGGTTCTCCCCCCCCTCCTGATGGAGGAACAGCTGATGATGCAACAGCAGCAGATGGAGGAGGACCAGCGGTGGCTGGAGCAGGAGGAACGCTTCCTGGTAATAACACACACTATATATACATACACACATACCACACACACACAGACACACTATATATACATACACCCATACCACACACACGCACTATATATACATACACACATACCACACACACACAGACACACTATATATACATACACACATACCACACACACACAGACACACTATATATACATACACCCATACCACACACACGCACTATATATACACATACACACACATATACAAGCACACACACACACAGACACACTATATATACATACACCCATACCACACACACGCACTATATATACATACACACACATATACAAGCACACACACACACACACACACACACACTATATATACATACACACATTCCACACACACACAGACACACTATATATACATACACCCATACCACACACACGCACTATATATACATACACACATACCACACACACACATACCACATACACACATATACACGCACACACACACACACACACACTATATATACATACACACAAACCACACACACCACGCACATACCACACACACACATAATCGTTGTACATACCTGCCCTCTGTAACCCCTCTGATAGTGATGCAGGAGATAACAGACTTGCCCCTTCATGTTCTGTTTTCAGGGTGTTTACTTACAACTGTAATGTCTGACACAAAGGTAGATCATCATTCCTTGGAAAGCCCTGTGTTAATTGTGCACAGATGTCGTACATTATGTTTTGCACTGGCTTCATACCCCTCAGTTATTTTAGTAGTACCGTATCATTATCTCTGAGATGTGTCCCAGAGCGCCTCAGTTCACTTCCTGGATCAGTTTTTACTTTCAACGGACAAAGACGTTTTAAGAGAAAGGGGGAAACAAAAACCATCGTCGTATGTTTTTCAGACCTTTGGCAAAGCTGTCAAGTTTTGTTTGTTCTCAAAGTTTTATAACTTTATAATGTGTGTGTGGTTTTGCCACCAAGTACTACGTCATGTTTTGCAGAGGGGTCAAATACTTATTTCCCTCATTAAAATGCAAATCAATTTCTAACATTTTTGACATGCGTTTTTCAGGATTTTTTTGTTGTTATTCTGTCTCTCACTGTTCAAATAAACCTACCATTCAAATTATAGACTGATAATTTCTTTGTCAGTGGGCAAACGTACAAAATCAGCAGGGGATCAAATACTTTTTTCCCTCACTGTGTGTGTGTGTGTGTGTGTGTGTGTGTGTGTGTGTGTGTGCGCGAGGGCGCACACAGGTGTGGCTAAAGCAAATTCCTAGCTAATGATAGTTTTGTCCCTCCATGCTGTGTCAAGTATGGTAAACTTATTTTGACCCACAGTTGGTGAAAGCCAAATGATCTTTGCTGGAAAGCTGAGTAGGTTGTATGTAGTTTAGACCCGTAGACACATTTCATAGAAGGGGAGGGACTACTAGAAGAAAGGAAGGAGAGGGAGAGAGAGGGTGAGAGAGCGAGAGGTGGAGAGATAGAGATAGCGAGGGATAGAGAGAGAGACAAAGAGGGAGGAAGAGAGAGAGGCAGGCGAACAGAGAAAGACCGCTATCTGGCTGCATGTTCACTTTGTGTGAGACAGTCAGCGAGCCAGTCAGTCAGTAAGTCAGCGAGCCAGTCAGTCAGTCAGTCAGTCAGTGAGCCAAGCCGTGTAAACAGGAGTAAAAGTGGGGAACCTCTCTCATCCTGTTGATGGAATTCCTAGCAGCTCGCTCCATGCTCTCCTCCCAGGCACTGAAACACCCAGCACAGAACAGCAGTCCAAAGGATGCAGGTTTTCAAGTCCTGCCTCGGAAAACTGGTACAGCATTAGGGAAGGAGGGAGGGAAGGAGAGAGGAATGCCAGTAGTTTGGCAGGCAGCTGGAGTGAGACTGAAGTTTTAATAAGTTAACGGGCAAAGCAGCAGCAGGAGTACATTTGCTGCGCTGCGGGATTCTAGCTGTGTACATCTGTTCCTTCTGTGTTGAAGTGTTACAAAGATAAATAATTGAATGTGTCTACTACTGTAATGTTAAATATATTAGCATACTAGAAAAAATATTAGCATACTAGAAAAAATATTAACATACTAGAAAAAATATTAACATACTAGAAAAAATATTAACATACTAGAATTGATGCGCATCAAGAAATAACAGCGACAAGTGCACTGGAAAACCATTTAAAATAACTTTCGGTGCGTTACAGCGCATTAGATAAAGTCCCTCAGAAGATGTGGTTTTAGCTGCAATCTAATGTCGACTTAGCTTGTGGAAAACGGTATCGAGCGAGGTGAGGGTGTTACGCATGCGTAGTTGTTGGGTCTCGAGCTTTCTGCAAGTTGGATGAGCAGCGCATTTACCTCAGCAACAGAAAGTCACTTCAACGCCTAGCTAGCTTACATTAGCTGAAACCCAATACAACACACACACAAATAATAATGACGACTCCAAGGATCAAGTGGAGAATGTCTCTTGTTACCATTTTGTCCTGTGTTTACGTAGCAGTGATTTGTATTTGTCATGATATTGTATATTAATTTAGATTTGATCTGACTGATTTGAATATCAGTGCATCAGATGTCATACCACTGTTATAGCAAAGTAATATCCATTATCACTGTGATATAGAGAAATAAGGATTGTTTTCCACTTTGAAATCAGTCTGATCATTTGTTTGTTTGTTTGTTTGTTCGATCATTCATTTAACCTGCTGTCTCTCTCTCGGTCACAACCAGAAGCCGGATTCAAGGAATTCCAGAGGCAGCATTGACCGGGATGACTGCATCCTCCAAGGCCCAGTAAGTCTCCTCTTTCTACTTGGTTTTCCTGGATGGAATAACAGTCAACGCTATCTCCTTTTCTCTTTACCTCTCTCACAAATATGCAAAATACCTTGGGCTTTCACTCAAAAGAAGTTAAAGAGATTTTGTCTGGGGGGGTTCCCGTCAATGTCTCTCTGTTGTCTGTGCTTGTTGTACCACTCCTAGCCTGGGGTTGTGTATGAGTTATACAGTGAGTCAGTGAGTATTACAGTGAGTCAGTCGTACAGTGGGAGAGAACACTCCCAGACAGCCTGTGTAGTAATTCTAGAGGCTCAAGTCAATCAAACCAGTATTTCTGTATTTACGCTGTAGTGCACTATATTAGCAGGCAGAAATGTTTTCCTTACTGAATGGCTTTGTGGTAAAATAGCAACAGACAGATAGATGCTATAAGTTTTTAAAACACGACTTGGGCTCAGAGAGCTTCAACATATAAATGCATAATAGATACAGTGCATTCGGAAAGTATTCAGACCCCTCTTTTTCCACATTTTGTTACGTTACAACCTTATTCCAAAATGTATTAAATAAATACAAATTCCCATCAATCTACCCATAATACCCCATAATGACAAAGCATAAACAGGGTTTTTGAAATTTTTTCAAATGTATTAAAAATAGAAAACTGAAATACCTTATTTACATAAGTATTCAGACCCTTAGCTATGAAACTCAAAATTGAGCTCAGGTGCGACCTATTTCCATTGATCATCCTTGAGATGTTTCTACAACTTGATTGTTGTCCAGCTGTAGTAAATTCAATTGATTGGACATGATTTGGAAAGGCACACACCTGACTATATAAGGTCCCACAGTTGACAGTGCATGTCAGAGCAAAAACCAAGCCATGAGGTCGAAGGAATTGTCCGAAGAGCTCCGAGACAAAATTGTGTCAAGGCACAGATCTGGGGAAGGGTACCAAATAATATCTGCAGCATTGAAGGGCCCCAAGAACACAGTGGCCTCCATCATTCTTCAATTAAGTTTGGAACCACCAAGACTCTTCCTAGAGCTGGCCACCCAGCCAAACTGAGCAATCGTGGAAGAAGGGCTTTGGTCAGGGAGGTGACCAAGATCCTGATGGTCACTCTGACAGAGCTCCAGAGTTCCTCTGTGAAAATGGGAGAACCTTCCAGAAGGACAACCATCTCTGCAGCACTCCACCAATCAAGCCTTTATGGTAGAGTGGCCAGATGGAAGCCACTCCTCAGTAAAAGGCACATGACAGCCCGCTTGGAGTTTGCCAAAAGATACCTAAAGGACTCTCAGACCATGAGAAACAAGATTCTCTGGACAGATGAAACCAAGATTGAACTCTTTGGCCTGTATGCCAAACGTCACGTCTGGAGGAAACCTGGCATCATCCCTACGGTGAAACATGGTGGTGGCTGCATCATGCTGTGGGGATGTTTTTCAGCAGCAGGGACTGGGAGACTAGTCAGGATCAAGGGAAAGATGAACAGAGCAAAGTACAGAGAGATCCTTGATGAAAACCTGCTCCAGAGCACTCAGGACCTCAGACTGGGGTGAAGGTTCACCTTCCAACAGGACAACGACCCGAAGTACACAGCCAAGACAATTCAAGAGTGGCATTCTCTTAGCTGTGCAGCAACGCTCCCCATCCAACCTGACAGAGCTTGAGAGGATCTGCAGAGAAGAATGGGAGAAACTCCCCAAACACAGATGTGCCAAGCTTGTAGCTTCATACCCAATAAGACTCGAGGTTGTAATCGCTGCCAATGGTGCTTCAACAAAGTACTTAGTAAAGGGTGTAAATACTTATGTAATTGTGATAAAAACTTTGTTTTTCCAAAATGTGTAAAAAGTCAAGGGGTCTGAATACTTTCTGAATGCACTGTACATGCTTACTACATAAGCACGTTTTCTGTATTTGTTTTAGCACTCTGGGGATTTACCTTCAACTGGAAAAGGGAAAGTCAAGGGGTTAACAGATTCACACAGATCATCTTGGGACCAACAATTGTAAATATATATTGATAATTTAAAAAAAGAGAATGGTTGAAGATTTAGTCTTTGCTCTTTGAATTCACGTTAGGAAACCAACATGTTTACTGGGCTTAAAAGGAGAAGAAAAGAACACTGACTGATATGAAGGAATATCCATCTGTTCTCATGTATAGAATATATCATGTAGAACTATCTGAATATAGAATGTAGAACTGTTTGAACATAGAATGTAGAACTATTACAACATAGAATGTAGAACTATTACAACATAGAATGTAGAACTATTACAACATAGAATGTAGAACTATTAGGACATAGAATGTAGAACTATTAGGACATAGAATGTAGAACTATTAGGACATAGAATGTAGAACTATTAGAATGTAGAACTATGAGAACATCGAATGCAGAACTATTAGGAGATAGAATGTAGAACTTTTAGAACATAGAATGTAGAACTATTTCATTTGTTCCCTGTCATTGCTCAGTATCATTACATTGAGCTGTATGGACAGCTGTGTTCTGAGCTGCATGGACCATTAGAAGGGTATAGCCCCAAACCAAACCCACTCTTAGTTTAAAACACCGCCCGCATTAATGCAGCAGCTCTCATGCAATCCACTCTATTTTACTGGGCAATTTGCAAAACCAAAATGTTGCTTCATGGCGAGATAACTGTCAGAATCTTTCTCCCTGATAATAATTATAGCCAGGCAGAGGATGAAGCCAAGGAGTGATGGATAGCCGTTTAGCATGTTGAGTTGATGCACAAAAATATTGAATACAACTCTCAATAACCTCTAGGCTATTCTGTAAACTTCAATCAGCAAGTGTTTTATTGACTTACATTTAAACAGGGAATACTGCATATGGTCTGTTCTACAGTTTGTTTTAGGGCTATCACAGTAAAGCAGAGATGTGTTTTTACTGTGGAACACCATGTAAACTGGTGGTTGGCTGTGGTCCGGTTAGGTCTGTGAATCTAAGCAGCAGGAGTATTTTGAGTGTTGGTGGAGAGACCACAACAACACAGATGACACCAGAGAGACTGCTCACTGGGATGTTGTGGAAAAACACTGTTGGAAATGTGGAATGAATCCTGCTGGTTTATTTCAACTGCTTGTTTGTGTTTGTTTGTGCAGACAGGAAACCAGCACATATACCAACCCATAGGCAAACCAGGTAATGTCTCAGCCAATGTAATTACAGGTTTACCTTACACGTATTGTTTTCACTGTTCCCCTGGTTCTCTGGCTCTAACTCTGACTGGCTCTAACTCTGACTGACTCTGACTGGCTCTAACTCTGACTGGCTCTAACTCTGACTGGCTCTAACTCTAACTCTGACTGGCTCTAACTCTAACTCTGACTGGCTCTAACTCTGACTCTGACTGGCTCTAACTCTGACTGGCTCTAACTCTGACTGGCTCTAACTCTGACTGGCTCTGACTCTGACTGGCTCTAACTCTAACTCTGACTGGCTCTAACTCTGACTGGCTCTAACTCTGACTGGCTCTAACTCTAACTCTGACTGGCTCTAACTCTGACTGGCTCTAACTCTGACTGGCTCTAACTCTAACTGGCTCTAACTCTAACGCTGACTGGCTCTAACGCTGACTGGCTCTAACTCTGACTGGCTCTAACTCTGACTGGCTCTAACTAACTCTGACTGGCTCTAACTAACTCTGACTGGCTCTAACTCTGACTGGCTCTAACGCTGACTGGCTCTAACTCTGACTGGCTCTAACTCTGACTGGCTCTAACTCTGACTGGCTCTAACTCTGACTGGCTCTAACTCTGACTGGCTCTAACGCTGACTGGCTCTAACGCTGACTGGCTCTAACGCTGACTGGCTCTAACGCTGACTGGCTCTAACGCTGACTGGCTCTAACTCTGACTGGCTCTAACTCTAACTCTGACTGGCTCTAACTCTGACTGGCTCTAACTCTAACTCTGACTGGCTCTAACTCTAACTCTGACTGGCTCTAACTCTGACTGGCTCTAACTCTGACTGGCTCTAACTCTGACTGGCTCTAACTCTAACTGGCTCTAACTCTAACGCTGACTGGCTCTAACGCTGACTGGCTCTAACTCTGACTGGCTCTAACTCTGACTGGCTCTGACTAACTCTGACTGGCTCTAACTCTGACTGGCTCTAACTCTAACTGGATCTAACTCTGACTGGCTCTAACTCTGACTGGCTCTAACTCTGACTGGCTCTAACTCTGACTGGCTCTAACTCTGACTGGCTCTAACTCTGACTCTGACTGGCTCTAACTCTCACTGGCTCTAACTCTGACAGGCTCTAACTCTGACTCTGACTGGCTCTAACTCTGACTGGCTCTAACTCTGACTGGCTCTAACTCTGACTCTGACTGGCTCTAACTCTGACTGGCTCTAACTCTGACTCTGACTGGCTCTGACTCTGACTGGCTCTAACTCTGACTGGCTCTAACTCTGACTGGCTCTAACTCTGACTGGCTCTAACTCTGACTGGCTCTAACTCTAACGCTGACTGGCTCTAACTCTGACTGGCTCTAACTCTGACTCTGACTGGCTCTGACTCTGACTGGCTCTAACTCTGACTGGCTCTAACTCTGACTGGCTCTAACTCTGACTGCCTCTAACTCTGACTGCCTCTAACTCTGACTGGCTCTAACTCTGACTGGCTCTAACTCTGACTGCCTCTAACGCTGACTGCCTCTAACTCTGACTGCCTCTAACGCTGACTGGCTCTAACGCTGACTGCCTCTAACTCTGACTGCCTCTAACGCTGACTGGCTCTAACGCTGACTGGCTCTAACGCTGACTGGCTCTAACGCTGACTGGCTCTAACTCTGACTGGATCTAACTCTGACTGACACCGACTCTAACTCTGACTGGCTCTGACACTGACTCTAACTCTGACTGGATCTAACTCTGACTGACACCGACTCTAACTCTGACTGGCTCTGACACTGACTCTAACTCTGACTGGCTCTGACACCGACTCCGACACCGGCTCTAACTCCAGCTCTAACTCCGACTGACTCCAACCGACTCCGACACCGGCTCTAACTCCAGCTCTTAGTCCGACTGACTCCAACCGACTCCGACTCTGACACGACTCTGACTCTGACTGGCTCTATCTCTGACTGACTCTGACTAACTCTGACTCCCTCAACTGTTCTAGCACATTCCTCAACCATTTGAACTGCTAAACTATGTTGACAGGCTGACAATTTGACTATTTCTGCTAGGCCTGTATTAGTTTATGTTGCCATAATAGTAGATATTTGATAGGAATTCCGTTGAATCTGTGAGAGTTTGATAAGGAATGCTACATTCCTGTGCATCTTCCATATAGTCATGCATTGGTTTTATTCCTTATGAAACTGATGATGGGTCCTTTGCCTCAACAGAACTTGCATATATTGTACTATATGTTGTAGTTTAAGTATCTGTTTATTCTGTTGTACTCAAGTATGTGATGGGTCCTTTGCCTCAACAGAACATGCAGCTCCACCAAAGAAACCTCCCCGTCCTGGAGCCCCCAGTCACCTGGGTAGTCTGGCCAGCCTGAACCCCGTGGACAGCTACAATGAGGGAGTGAAGGTAAGCTGATGCTCACATGTTTATTCTACCATATCTACCAATCAAACTTTACACGCATTCTACAACAATCCAGTGATTTGGCTTTATCGCTCAATTTAAGCCCACAGATGTACAACATGTCTCAAAGTTGTTTCAATTTATTTGTAGTTATTGTGTTGGTATTTTACTTTTTCATGTGCACTCCAAAACAAAGTGTTCATCCATCATTTTAAAGCTAGAATCCTTCATTGAAATGATAACAAAGTGGTTCACCCCAGCTCTGTTTTGGTAAAAAGCTGAGGGATTGACCTGGAGAAATGTAACCACATTCAAATTCATAGACAGGGCTGTGGATGCAAGGACTGACCATCCATGATATCAACATGATAGTTGTAACCATGTTTTGAGGCTAGACAGTGTTTGTTTACATTTACTTTGTTTACAAACATCAGAGTAAAACAAGTTCATATCTTGGGTTCTGATGAGGTACGACAGTTGAACTAAGCTCCTGAGGCATTTACAAGTTATATTCTTCAACAATCAATGGGTATATACACTGAGTTGACAAAACATTAAGGACACCTTCCTAATATTGAGTTGCACCCCCTCCCTTTTGCCCTCAGAACAGCCTCAATTTGTCGGGGCATGGACTCTACAAGGTGTCCAAAGCGTTCCACAGGGATGCTGGCCCATGTTGACTCCAATGCTTCCCACAGTTGTGTCAAGTTGGATGGCTGGATGTCCTTTGGGTGGTGGACCATTCTTGATACACATGGGAAACTGTTGAGTGTGAAAAACCCAGCAGTGTTGCAGTTCTTGACACAAACCGGTGCGCCTGGCACCTACTACCATATCCATTTCTCAATTGTCTCAAGTCTTAAAAATCATTCTTTAACCTGTTTCCTCCCCTTCATCTACACTGTTTGAAGTGGATTTAACAGGTGACATCAATAAGGGATCATAGCTTTCACCTGGTCAGTCTGTCATGGAAAGAGCAGGTGTTCTTAATGTTTTGTACACTCAGTGTTTAATTCATTTTTATGTGCAAAAATGGATGTTGCAATTAAGGATTCTATCTTTAAGTTGAGAAGTTCATGACTATGCATCTAAAACATGACTAACTGACCCCATTTCTGTTAGAACATTCCTACATGACTTTACCATGTAAAGTCGACTACCACTGTATTTCAACTACACAGACTTCCCCCTTTTTTATGACACCCAAAAGACCGGAGATTTCACTATTTTCCCCAGTGATGGTTACTATGGCAACAGTCCGCTTGAGTTTCTCTGTGTCAGCATAGAGCATCTAGGAGTGTTACCTTCCCTAAGTTATCCAAACTGTTAGCTCTGCTCTGCTACCACTACCACAAATTGCACACTGTTCCCTATATAGTGCACTACAGTACTTTTGACCAGAGTCCTATGGGCCCTGGTCAAAAAAAGTGCACTAAATAGGGAATAGGGGGGCTTTTGGGGTGCACCCTAAGCCTCAGCTAAAGCAGTCCCAGCTGTAGTTCACCCCCTCTCTCCTCCTTCCCCAAACACGCTCATAAATACCACATGATCGACCAGGCAGTCAGGCCTGCAATGCACCCTGGGAAGGAACACACTTTTTCCATTACACTGCCTTCTTACCATCAGCACGGAAAATAATTTAACAAGAGGAATACTCTATCTAATGTGGTTCCTTCTTCCTGAGAAAGAAGCCGACATGTAAACACTGACATGGACATTATCAGCCCATCATGACTGGAACTGAGATGGTCAGACTGGGCTATGATATGATGCATCACAAATGGATTCCTATTCCCTATATAGTACACTGCTTTTGACCAGAGCCCCATAGGCCCTAGTGGTAAAACTTTTTGCACTATATAGGAAATAGGATGTAATTTGTGACGCTGTACTATCATGTGCTCAGTACTGTGCTACCATGGCAACCTGTTTCCTGTTCTGATGAGGGAATTAGTGGGATTCATGCAAAAGATAAAAACAAGTAAAATGAAACACAAAGGCTACATTTACGCAGGCAGCCCAATTCTGATATTTTGCCAGTAATTGGTCTTTTGACCAATCAGATCAGATCCTTTGCCAGGAATTGGTCTTTTGACCAATCAGATCAGATCATTTGCTAATAATTAGGTACCTTTTCAGAATTGGGCTGCCTGTATAAACACAGACAAAGTTTCATGCCCACAACATTTGAGTCACCACCTCTGTAGATATTTCGGTATTTACTCAACCAACCTCTCCAAAGCCTTAATTATTTGGATGAAACTTTGCTCTCTGGTGTTATTCCATGTATTGTTAATGCTTGTTGCATTAATATTTTCTCCCTCTTCTGTCCCTCTTGCCTCTGCCTTACTGTTGTTGAACTTAGCCCTGGCGGGTAAGAGAACACTGTGAATGTGTGTGTGTGTACGTTTGTGTGTGTGTGTCTCTGTAGACCTAATTTCTCACAGAATTGTCAATCAGTTGTTATTTGATGCTGAAAAAGCAGGCTATGGGTTGGGTTGTGTATTGGGGTGGGACAATGGAGTCCATCAGTATCTCTGGTAACAGTGAACTTCTAATGCATCATCTGATTTGGGGTGCTTTACAAATGGCACCCCATTCCCTATATAGTGTACTACTTTAGACCAGAGGGCCCTGGTCAGAAGTATAGTATATAAGAAATAGGGTGCCATTTGGGACTCAACCCGGGTTCATTCACCTGTTGTCTGTTCACTGAACCACTTTAGCCTTCTCATCCTAATGCATTTCTTCCATTCACCGTACTGACACAACACCTCTTTACCATCGATAAAGTGGGTCATGTAGTGGGCCAAATAGAGTTCTTATAGTGGGCCATGTAGAGGTCTTATAGTGGGCCATGTAGCGGTCTTATAGTGGGCCTTGTAGCGGTCTTATAGTGGGCCATGTAGTGGGCCATATAGAGGTCTTATAGTGGACCATGTAGAGGTCTTATAGTGGGCCATGTAGAGGTCTTATAGTGGGCCATGTAGAGGTCTTATAGTGGGCCATATAGAGGTCTTATAGTGGGCCATGTAGAGGTCTTATAGTGGGCCATGTAGCGGTCTTATAGTGGGCCATGTAGCGGTCTTATAGTGGGCCATGTAGCAGTCTTATAGTGGGCCATATAGAGGTCTTATAGTGGGCCATATAGAGGTCTTATAGTGGGCCATATAGAGGTCTTATAGTGGGCCATATAGAGTTATTATAGTGGGCCATGTAGTGGGCCATATAGAGGTCTTATAGTGGGCCATATAGTGGGCCATATAGAGGTCTTATAGTGGGCCATGTAGTGGGCCATGTAGAGGTCTTATAGTGGGTTATGTAGTGGGCCATGTAGAGGTCTTATAGTGGGCCATGTAGTGGTCTTATAGTGGGCCATGTAGTGGGCCATATATAGGTCTTATAGTGGGCCATATAGAGGTATAGTGAGCCATATAGAGGTATTATAGTGGGCCATGTAGTGGTATTGTAGTGGGCCATATAGAGTTATTATAGTGGGCCATGTAGAGGTCTTATAGTGGTCTTATAGTGGGCCATGTCGTGGGTCATATAGAGGTCTTATAGTGGGCCATATAGAGGTATTATAGTGGGCCATGTAGTGGTATTGTAGTGGGCCATATAGAGGTCTTATAGTGGGCCATATAGAGGTCTTATAGTGGGCCATATAAAGGTATTATAGTAGGCCATATAGAGGTCTTATAGTGGGCCATGTAGTGCTTGTGTATGTTCAGATCTGTGTTTGTGTGGCCATAATAATGTGTGTTTGTCTACAACATTGTTTCAAACAACCCTCTGAATCCTAAACGTAACACACTGACTTCTTCCTAAATGGGATCTGTGCACTTTTGACACTTTTGACATGATTTAGGATTAATGCTGAATTCCAAATAACTCCATTATAGAATGTATTGTTTATTCCAGATGCTGACATCTTCCTAACATAACCTCTAACCTTCTCTAGACCCGATGTACAATTTCAAGGATATATTTGACTTAATTTAGCCCCTGGTGTTTGTAGAAACTGTCGTTTCAAATTCCTTGGGTTTTTGTCGTTGTGATTTACTACCATGAATGACTGTGGTGTTGACTGACTGGTGATATATACTGCCATCTATTGGTGAGAGTTAAGAAATGCAAGGTTGAACATTATATGAAACATCTGACCCTCTGTGTTATTTCTCCATCTCTGCTCACAGTGTATTTTTCTCCTTCATTCAGCTCCAGCCTCAGGAGATCAGCCCACCCCCCACTGCTAACCTGGACCGCTCTAATGACAAGGTCTATGAGAATGTCACAGGACTGGTGAAGGCTGTCATAGAGATGTCCAGTAGAATTCAGCCTGCGCCTCCCGAGGAATACGTGCCAATGGTCAAGGTAGGAGAGACACAGTGTTCATTATCTCCACATTCAATCATCAGGGTTCATTGTAGCAAAACCTTTACGTTTCGTTCTTTTTGGAAATGTTTTATCCTTACTGAACATGGCCCAGGGCTTTCTTCCTTGTGGTTCGTGGAGAGCATTTGACCTTTTTTTACCTTTAGCAGACGCTCTGATCCAGAGAGACTTACAGTAGTGAGTGCATACATTTTCATACTGGTCCCCCGTGGGAATCAAACCCACAACCCTGGCGTTGCGAGCACCATGTTCTACCAACTGAGTCACACGGGACAGAGCAGAGTTCTAGGATTGGTTCATATGAGTATATTTGTGTTTCAGGATGTGGGTCTGGCACTGAGAACACTCCTGGCCACAGTGGATGAAACAATCACGTTACTTCCAGCTAGCACACACAGAGAGGTACGTTAACCAGGCATGAGCTATTTCTGATCCAGTACTATGTTAGTCCCCTCTGCCTTCTCTTATACAGGACATTTTGTTTTAATTAGTTATATAATACTGGAATATGTGCACCCTGTTCATTCTCTGAACCTATTTTTATGTTATCTGTCAATATATAATAATAATAATATTTGGAACATTTATGTTTTAATAAAGTACTATCTTATCTTAAAGGTGGAGATGGCCCAGAAGCTGTTGAACTCTGACCTGGCGGAGCTGATCAACAAGATGAAGCTGGCCCAGCAGTACGTCATGACCAGCCTGCAGCAGGACTACAAGAAACAGATGCTGACAGCCGCCCACGCCCTGGCCGTAGACGCCAAGAACCTTCTAGACGTCATCGACCAGAGCCGGCTCAGGATGTTGGGCCAGGCCCAGCCGCCACCTCACTAGCGCTGGGGGAGGAGGGTGTGGAGTGTGGGATGAACGGACTCAACTCAAAGCTTCTGGCTGAATGACTGTCTGGACAGATGGAAGCCATGTGGGGCGCCCTTGGGTTTGTTCACCTGTTCTGTCAGTGATTACTTCAAGGAAGGGAGGAATGAGGAAGAATGCACTGTGAAGGAATTTGAACGGGGCATTGCTTCTACAGGACCGTCAGATGGACTGGACTCCATGTGCATCACCAAGCAGACTAGCGACCACCTCTGACCCTCACTCCCAACACACCACTCCTTTTAATAGACTTGGAATCTTTGAAGAGTTATTTTATTTTATGCTGCACCGATTGTGTCGGCTGACTAACTGTGAATTCCTCCAGTCCCAGATTTCATCTGAAGAAGAATCAGGAGGCACACTTCAGAAATTGCTCTCCCCAGAGGACATATGGGAGATGACGTGGACAACACAACTGAACTGGAACCTCTATGCTTTAGTAGACAGAACACTGAACTCCTCACACTACGTCTAACATGTCTGCTTCATTGTTAACACTTGTCACAAGCTCAATAGTGATCCATGGAGGATCACAAACACTGGGATATATTTTGTCTTGGCTCAGTCGGCCATCTTGTCAAATAGGAGAAAATAAAGGATGAAATAAAATGATGACAAAAAGACAAAGCTGTGACAGTGCTTTCCTGTGTTTACGAATGACAGCCAAAGCTGTGACAGTGCTTTCCTGTGTTTATGAATGACAGCCAAAGCTGTGACCGTGCTTTCCTGTGTTTACGAATGACAGCCAAAGCTGTGACAGTGCTTTCCTGTGTTTATGAATGACAGCCAAAGCTGTGACCGTGCTTTCCTGTGTTTACGAATGACAGCCAAAGCTGTGACAGTGCTTTCCTGTGTTTACGAATGACAGCCAAAGCTGTGACAGTGCTTTCCTGTGTTTATGAATGACAGCCAAAGCTGTGACCGTGCTTTCCTGTGTTTACGAATGACGAATGACAGCTTTCCTGTGTTTATGAATGACAGCCAAATCTGTGACCGTGCTTTCCTGTGTTTACGAATGACAGCCAAAGCTGTGACCGTGCTTTCCTGTGTTTACGAATGACAGCCAAAGCTGTGACAGTGCTTTCCTGTGTTTACAAATGACAGCCAAAGCTGTGACAGTGCTTTCCTGTGTTTATGAATGACAGCCAAAGCTGTGACAGTGCTTTCCTGTGTTTACGAATGACAGCCAAAGGATGGTGTTAGCATGTCATTTATTTTCCTTAATGATGTTTAGCTGAATCTTTCATTTCTCCAATAGTTTAATAGATTTAAATTCATATTTTAAACTTCGACATTTCATCAACACATGTTCCCATTTAGCACCAACAGGAGTGAATGAATACATTAGCGGGTCATCTCAGCAGTACTTCTCATACTAATCAGCTGTTACATAAGTCTTATTCATAGCTTACTGACAAGTTACCATGCTTATCATTTAGGTCTATCTGTGATATTTGCTGAGAAGAGAGAGGACACCTATTGCAGTGTATTGACTGACTTTAACATGTACTTCAATCAGTTGAAAATGTAAAGTAATGATATTGATCTGGATATTGAACTTGGCTACAGCCCGTTCCTAAGCTATTCAACAAGGTGTATTATTCCTCCTGGTTTCCTCACCAGATTTATCCTCAGTGGTCATGCAAGTGTCATGAGGCTCCAGGCATTGTTTTATGTTATGATTACAGTCAGCGGTGGAGGTGAGTGAACTGCATCAATAGCATCTCAGTGCATTGACTGAAATGACATATAAAAATGAAATGACAAACAAATGAATGAATGAATAATGAATTCTCTGTGAAAAGGGATAGACTGAGTAGCAGAATAAAGAGAGAGTCTTTGTTTCTTTCATGAGTTGGATGATCAACTGTACAATCAATCTTTATTAATAAGAATTGCAATAATGAAGCTGGTCAGTTATGCACTCTGAGGTGTAAGGCTTATATAGTCAAACTATCTTATGCAAGCATATACAAAACATGTGATCTTGGTATGTGTCTCCCGACCCCTCCTGTCTCAGCCTCCAGTATTTATGCTGCAATAGTTTATGTGTCGGGGGGCTAGGGTCAGTGTGTTATATCTGGAGTATTTCTCCTGTCTATCCTGTGTGAATTTAAGTATGCTCTCTCTAATTCTCTCTCTTTTTTCTGTCTTTTTCTTTCTTTCTTTCTCTCTCACGGAGGACCTGAGCCCTTGGTCCATTCCTCAGGACTACCTGGCCTGATGACTCCTTGCTGTCCCCAGTCCACCTGGTCGTGCTGCTGCTCCAGTTTCAACTGTTCTGCCTGCGGCTATGGAACCCTGACCTGTTCACCGGACGTGCTACCTGTCCCAGACCTGCTGTTTTCAACTCTCTAGAGACAGCAGGAGCGGTAGAGATACTCTGAATGATCGGCTATGAAAAGCCAACTGACATTTACTCCTGAGGTGCTGACCTGTTGCACCCTCTACAACCACTGTGATTATTATTATTTGACCTTGCTGGTCATCTATGAACATTTGAACATCTTGGCCTTGTTCTGTTATAATCTCCACCCGGCACAGCCAGAAGAGGACTGGCCACCCCTCATAGCCTGGTTCCTCTCTAGGTTTCTTCCTAGGTTCTGGCCTTTCTAGGGAGTTTTTCCTAGCCACCGTGCTTCTACACCTGCATTGCTTGCTGTTTGGGGTTTTAGGCTGGGTTTCTGTACAGCACTTTGAGACATCAGCAGATGTAAGAAGGGCTTTATAAATACATGTGATTGATTGATGTGTACGTGTGTGGAGAATGAGATGAAACTAAAAGATAAAACATACTGAATTGGTCATCTCGTTCTACAGCAACAGCTGGTTATTCTAGTCTTCTAGTTAGGTGTGGAAATAACAGGATACAGTTTCTCTGATGTAACCACCTTTTACTGTCTGCCCAGATGGTGTGTTGTTGCACACCCACAAACACATACACATACACAAGCAGGAACTTTCTGGAATGCAAGAAGCTATACAGCCTTAAAAAGATCTTGCATTATACAAGCATTAAAGAGGTTTAACCGACATTTCCCTTACACAACACAGGGTAGAGCTGCGTTATCTCATCAAACATATCCTTTTGACACTCCGATTCTGATGAAATGTGGGATGATTCTGTTTTCAGTGGGGTTTCACTTGTCATTTTTGGTCAAAATAAAGTATCTGTTGAAAGAAACCAAGGGGAACATTTGACAGTTGAGGAGATTTCAAATTGGTTAGAACAGGAGGGAACAGCTTCCATTCCCACTGAAAGGTGACTTCAGAGCTGTGTGTCTCAACACTAGCCTGGGTACCACTTCAGAGCTGTGTATCTCAACACTAGCCTAGCCTGGGTACCACTTCAGAGCTGTGTATCTCAACACTAGCCTGGGTACCACTTCAGAGCTGTGTATCTCAACACTAGCCTGGGTACCACTTCAGAGCTGTGTGTCTCACCACTAGCCTGGGTACCACTTCAGAGCTGTGTGTCTCACCACTAGCCTGGGTACCACTGCAGAGCTGTGTGTCTCAACACTAGCCTGGGTACCACTTCAGAGCTGTGTATCTCAACACTAGCCTGGGTACCACTTCAGAGCTGTGTATCTCAACACTAGCCTGGGTACCACTTCAGAGCTGTGTATCTCAACACTAGCCTGGGTACCACTTCAGAGCTGTGTATCTCAACACTAGCCTGGGTACCACCTCAGAGCTGTGTATCTCAACACTAGCCTGGGTACCACTTCAGAGCTGTGTGTCTCAACACTAGCCTGGGTACCACTTCAGAGCTGTGTATCTCAACACTAGCCTGGGTACCACTTCAGAGCTGTGTATCTCAACACTAGCCTGGGTACCACTTCAGAGCTGTGTCTCAACACTAGCCTGGGTACCACTTCAGAGCTGTGTCTCAACACTAGCCTGGGTACCACTTCAGAGCTGTGTCTCAACACTAGCCTGGGTACCAGTCTGTTTAGCTAACATTCCACTCATTGTAGGGCCCAGTTTCAAGTTTTATTTGTCACATGCACAAGTACAATGGAATGGTTAACTTACAAGCCCTTCCCAACAGTGCAGTATTCAATATCAAAATAGTATTACAGTTTTTCTCAATTGCTAAAACACTAAAACCCATTGGCTGAACAAAGTTCTCAGTTGCCTGGACTCATTTAGCTAATTATGCAGTCTGTTGTCAATACCTTAAACCATTTCACATGGTAAAACACAATTTGCAGATCTCACTTAGACTTTTCAGCAAAACTCTAAACACATTCTCATTCTCAAAACACATTCTGCACTCTAATGCACATGTCATCCATACTGGTAAACACAAGTGGCAACAATCAAATACAAATAGAAATTGATTTAACCTGTTTCAAATGATGCGACACAACCAAAATAAGCCAGTTCAGCGAGCAAACAGGTTGTTGAAGGTGGGAAGGAGAAAGTCTGAGAATGGATAGAAGAAACAATGTGAGAGGACGAGGACGAGTGCGTATGCGAGGGGGGCGACGAGGAGGAAGAGGAGGAGGAGGGCAAGAAAGAGGAAGAGGATGACGAAGAGGAAGACAAAGAGTGGAAATATCTGATGAAATTCGAGCAACAGTTATAGACCATGTTCTTGTCCATGGACTGACAATGAGGGAAGCAGGACTTAGAGTGCAACCAAATTTGTGCCGATTTTCTGTGTCCACCATAGTAAGGACATTCAGAGAAGAGAACAGGTACAGTATACTACTGTATTTTTGTAATTGCAAATTTACTGTACTACACTATATGCAGCTGTTTCAATAGACATTTGTAAAGTTAATCACTGTATGTATTGTACTGCATGAATATGTTTTGTAACTGCACAACTACTTTTTGTAGAATTGCAAGGCTGCCACATGCAGGTGGAAGGACAGCTATATTCACTCGGGAGCAAGAGGCCGTTATAGTTGGCATGGTCCTTCAAGATAATGCAATATGACTCAAAGAAATCCAGGAACGAGTAATACAAGACAACACACACTTCCAGGGAATCGACAGTGTGAGCATTTCCACAATTGACCGTGTCCTCCATCGTAACAGGATGCGAATTAAACAAGTATACAGAGTACCTTTTGAGCGCAACTCACCAAGGGTGAAAGAACTGCGAGCTCAGTATGTGCAAGTAAGTGTACATTCAGAAACATTTACTGTAATCCAGATTGTCTACAGTACTAACACATACTACTATATGTGAATGACATTACTCTTCAGTACAATGTATGTGAATCAGAAGTGCATACAGTAGGCCTAATTGTACTCTACAGTATAGCACTGTCTCTGTACGACTTACAAAATCCTACATACAGTATATTGTATTTCTACACAGACAATATTTGACTTGGAATCCTTGGACAGACCCCATGAGTTCATCTTTGTCGATGAAGCAGGCTTCAATCTAACAAAGAGGAGAAGGAGAGGCCGAAACATGATTGGACAGCGGGCCATTGTTGAAGTCCCTGGTCAACGAGGTGGCAATGTCACAATCTGTGCTGCTATCAGCAACCATGATGTTCTACATCACCATGTTACACTCAGGCCATATAACACCCAGCACCTTCTAAGATTTATTGGCAATCTAAGAGATATTTTATTTGAGCAGCAGGTTCAAGAGCAGCAGGGTCAAGAGCTAAATGAGAATCCCATTCCCACCTATGTGATACTGTGGGACAATGTCAGTGTCCACCGAGCTGCTCAGGTAAGGGAATGGTTTAATATCAATGGGCAGTTTATGAACTTGTACCTCCCTCCATACTCGCCTTTCCTGAATCCGATTGAGGAGTTTTTCTCCTCTTGGAGATGGAAAGTGTATGATAGACAACCCTACACCAGAGTAAATCTGCTGCAAGCCATGGATTTAGCCTGTGGTGATATAGGTGAGGAATCATGTCAGGGCTGGATACGGCACACAAGAGGCTTCTTCCCCCGTTGCCTCAGGAGGGACAATATTGCTTGTGATGTCGACGAAGTGCTCTGGCCTGACCCAGCCCAAAGACAAGAAGAAGCACATTGATCACATGTTTACTCCTTTGATTTTTGTCCCTTTTAGTATTGTATACTGTAGTACAGAGCATTGTAGGCTGTATACTGTACAATGAACAAATTGTATGGCCCTGAACATTGTGCTTTCCATTTATTAACAGTACTGACTACTCAATAGATTTTGACTGGTTGCAGGTTCATATCAACAAAAAACAAGAGTTACAGTATCACAGAGACAAAGGACAAGTTTGTGAGGTGCAGGGTACAGTACTGTAAAAATAGTTTATGAGATGCAGGGTACAGTACTGTAACAATAGTTTATGAGATGCAGGGTACAGTACTGTAACAATAGTTTATGAGATGCAGGGTACAGTACTGTAAAAATAGTTTATGAGATGCAGGGTACAGTACTGTAACAATAGTTTATGAGATGCAGGGTACAGTACTGTAACAATAGTTTATGAGATGCAGGGTACAGTACTGTAACAATAGTTTATGAGATGCAGGGTACAGTACTGTAAAAATAGTTTATGAGATGCAGGGTACAGTACTGTAACAATAGTTTATGAGATGCAGGGTACAGTACTGTAACAATAGTTTATGAGATGCAGGGTACAGTACTGTAACAATAGTTTATGAGATGCATGGTACAGTACTGTAACAATAGAGGTACAAGGAGGAGGAAGAACAAAAAACAAAATTGCAAAGGGCAAAGCAGAGTAGTAATTTCTGATCAATTTTGAGCTACTATGATAGAACATGTTTTCGTTCATCAAAAGACAATGACGGAAAAATATGAATATTTTTTTAGATTAAAACTGTACTTTTCCCTGAGAATTGTATGTTTTGAACAATGTGTTTTCTAATTTTGGTGTATTGTTTACTGACTGCTTGAGAGTGTATATCATTTTGATCACTTTGTTTATGATTTGAGAGCAGTGTTTGATTTTGAACACAGGTAAAACTGTTTTGAGGCGAATGTTTCATTTTGCGAGAGGAGTCAGAGGTTATGTAAATAGTGCTTGAAGATGAGGTTTTGTGTTTAATGTTTTCAGGAAACAGAGCAAGGTTTCAGAAATTGTGTTTTAGCAATTGAGAAACACTGTAAAAAAACAGGAGCTATAAGAGAGAGAAAGAAAACAGGAGAATGTAAGAGAGAGAGAAAGAAAACAGGAGAATGTAAGAGAGAGAGAAAGAGAACAGGAGAATGTAAGAGAGAGAGAAAGAGAACAGGAGAATGTAAGAGAGAGAGAAAGAGAACAGGAGAATGTAAGAGAGAGAGAAAGAAAACAGGAGAATGTAAGAGAGAGAGAAAGAAAACAGGAGAATGTAAGAGAGAGAGAAAGAAAACAGGAGAAAGTAAGAGAGAGAGAAAGAAAACAGGAGAAAGTAAGAGAGAGAGAAAGAGAACAGGAGAATGTAAGAGAGAGAGAAAGAGAACAGGAGAATGTAAGAGAGAGAGAAAGAGAACAGGAGAATGTAAGAGAGAGAGAAAGAGAACAGGAGAATGTAGAGAGAGAGAAAGAGACAGGAGAATGTAAGAGAGAGAGAAAGAGAACAGGAGAATGTAAGAGAGAGAGAAAGAGAACAGGAGAATGTAAGAGAGAGAGAAAGAGAAACAGGAGAATGTAAGAGAGAGAGAAAGAAAACAGGAGAATGTAAGAGAGAGAGAAAGAAAACAGGAGAATGTAAGAGAGAGAGAAAGAAAACAGGAGAAAGTAAGAGAGAGAGAAAGAAAACAGGAGAAAGTAAGAGAGAGAGAAAGAAAACAGGAGAATGTAAGAGAGAGAGAAAGAGAACAGGAGAATGTAAGAGAGAGAGAAAGAGAACAGAGAAGTAAGAGAGAGAGAAAGAGAACAGGAGAAAGTAAGAGAGAGAGAAAGAAAACAGGAGAATGTAAGAGAGAGAGAAAGAAAACAGGAGAATGTAAGAGAGAGAGAAAGAGAACAGGAGAAAGTAAGAGAGAGAGAAAGAAAACAGGAGAATGTAAGAGAGAGAGAAAGAAAACAGGAGAATGTAAGAGAGAGAGAAAGAGAACAGGAGAATGTAAGAGAGAGAGAAAGAGAACAGGAGAATGTAAGAGAGAGAGAAAGAGAAACAGGAGAATGTAAGAGAGAGAGAAAGAGAACAGGAGAATGTAAGAGAGAGAGAAAGAGAACAGGAGAATGTAAGAGAGAGAGAAAGAGAACAGGAGAATGTAAGAGAGAGAGAAAGAAACAGGAGAATGTAAGAGAGAGAGAAAGAGAACAGGAGAAAGTAAGAGAGAGAGAAAGAGAACAGGAGAATGTAAGAGAGAGAGAAAGAGAACAGGAGAAAGTAAGAGAGAGAGAAAGAGAACAGGAGAATGTAAGAGAGAGAGAAAGAGAACAGGAGAAAGTAAGAGAGAGAGAAAGAAAACAGGAGAATGTAAGAGAGAGAGAAAGAGAACAGGAGAATGTAAGAGAGAGAGAAAGAGAACAGGAGAATGTAAGAGAGAGAGAAAGAGAACAGGAGAATGTAAGAGAGAGAGAAAGAGAACAGGAGAATGTAAGAGAGAGAGAAAGAGAACAGGAGAATGTAAGAGAGAGAGAAAGAGAACAGGAGAATGTAAGAGAGAGAGAAAGAAAACAGGAGAATGTAAGAGAGAGAGAAAGAGAACAGGAGAATGTAAGAGAGAGAGAAAGAGAACAGGAGAATGTAAGAGAGAGAGAAAGAGAACAGGAGAATGTAAGAGAGAGAGAAAGAAAACAGGAGAATGTAAGAGAGAGAGAAAGAAAACAGGAGAATGTAAGAGAGAGAGAAAGAAAACAGGAGAATGTAAGAGAGAGAGAAAGAGAACAGGAGAATGTAAGAGAGAGAGAAAGAGAACAGGAGAAAGTAAGAGAGAGAGAAAGAGAACAGGAGAATGTAAGAGAGAGAGAAAGAGAACAGGAGAATGTAAGAGAGAGAGAAAGAGAACAGGAGAATGTAAGCTCTATACAGGGTCAGGGTCAGGGTCAATGTCAGTGTCAGGGTCAGTACCACATGTACAATGAGCAGGGTGTACAGTACCTGTAAGCAGGGATTAACATTGCAGCATAAGTGATGGGTGGGTGCGTGGTCGTGAGTGTGTGTGTGTGTGTGTATGGGAGTGTGTGGGTGTTAGTGTGAGTGTGTGTATGGGAGTGTGTGGGTGTTAGTGTGAGTGTGTGTATGGGAGTGTGTGGGTGTTAGTGTGAGTGTGTGAGTGAGTGTGCAAGACTAGGGCTAAATACTTCTGGTAATATACTAATGGTAATATGTCCATGTAAACAGGAGTAATAGTGACCAGTAGCATAAATAGATAGATAGTAATGGCAATCAATAATGAATACATCTAATCAATAATAATTTTAGCAGCAGCATAGGTGTGATGAGGTGTGTAAGTGTGTTGCGTCAGTAATGTGTGTGTGTGTGTGTGTGTGTGTGTGTATTGTGACAGAAAAATTATGCATTCGCCTTATTTGTTGGATATGTAACAATTATTTACTTAACAAACAGTTAAGATATTTCTGTCCTGCTAATGCTGAGTTTTATGGTGTCCACCTTAGCTTCCTGCAGCTAGTCTGGGTGTCGAGGACATGGGTTTACTAGAGATAGCTTGAAGCTGATAATTGATTGATGTCTCGGTGATAAGAAACAAAACAGCCACATTCCATTCTATGATTAGTGGTGCATGTGAGAGATATGTCTCCGGTCTGAGTGAGCCTGCATTCCATAGACAAGATATGGTCTATGTTAAGCTGAGATAGAGAGCAGTAGAACAAAGGCCTCAGTGGTCCTTAGACATCCTGGCATCTGGGAAATTAGGCCAGGGTTGGGGGTTAATATAACGCCAGGGGCAGATAAAGACAGGATGAGCCCAAAGTGGCTCATGGTGCCCCCCAAACTATCTGGGAAGGGTGGAGCCAGCCGTGGTTGAAGCATTTTTAGGTTGGTATATAAAGACACTATTCTCTGTATGATTCAAGCACTCGGTCCGACATTCAAGACTGCTGGGCTGACGGCTTCATCATTGCAATAACTAATCTATATTAAATAAAGATGATTGTTTGAAGAAATGACCAAGTCTCTCTCAGTACTGAATTTCCATGACAGTATGTAAGTATGACTGTGTGAGTGAGCGTGTGTGCGAGTGAGTGTATGTATGAGTGTGTGAGTGAGGGTGTGTGTGAGTGAGTAAGTATGAGTGTGTGGTGTGTGGTGTGAGGAAGAGTTACAGTGAAGGTGTTTGTGTCTGAGTGAATAGTCTGTGGGAGAGGGAGAGCAGCAGTTGTTTGCCATTTAAAGAGCGACTAACCCTAAAATCCAACGAATCACTTTGAAAACGGTCTATGTGGCATTGAAATGAGGGTCAAAATTGACTACACAGTGTAAATAGGATAATTTTGGTCATAAAGTCAGTTATATTTAAAACGGTTTGGAACCTCAGTGGGTCACAACGAGTGTTTCATCGCCCCCAATGCGTTCAAAGGTCACAGCCATTTGAGACTGAAAAGCCCAAAAATAGGAATGATCAACTATGGTTTGCATTCCCTGCCAAAGGACCCTATCATGCGGAATAGATGGTTGGAGTTTGTTGGCCCCCAGTGGTGGTGAGTATATCGGTAGCTAGACCATAGACTGACTGCTGGTTATGTATATTTTGTTAATTATTATGACTATCATTGCTAGCATAACTGACGTCAGCTAGCTAGCTAACGTCAGCCTACCTCAATAGAACTCAGATTTGGCTTGGAAATATGATAACATTAAAAAAAGACAAATAATAAAAAGACAAATAAAACCTTTTGTCATGATTGTGATGTCGCTAGATTGACTTTAGATTGACAGTATATCCTTAGCCAGCTAACTAAGATCGAGGGGCCAGACCACCATATTTTAGCTAGCTAACATTAGCATTGCTAGCTATTTTAGACAAATTAAGACATAATATGGCAAAGTTGTTTCCTATTAATTATTTGTCTACTTTAGCAATGCCACTCTAAGTTAGTGTAATTTAGACAAAAAAGTCATATTTCCCTCTGAGGTGTAACCCATTACTTGGGCACAAATAAATATTGGATTTTGTAATGTTTTTTTAATTTAACGAAGCAAGTCAGTTAAGAACAAATTCTTATTCCCAATGACAGCCTACCAGGGAACAGTGGGTTAACTGCCTTGTTCAGAGTGACAGATTTTTACCTTGTCAGGATTCGATCCAGCAACCTTTCGGTTACTGGACCAACGCTCTAACCACTAGTTTACCTGCCGCCCCAAACTGCAGCTATGGTGGTACTAGCTATCTCATGTCTGACTACAACAGTGTACTAACTAGCAGCAACAAACTCAAACTCAAACCAACCCAGGGCCATAGCAATACATGTCACAGTTGGTTGCATAGTGTAACGGCATCACCGGCCTGAATCTAATCCAATCTGGAGCCAGTCAGTCTACATCTGTAACGCATAGAATTACCTTCCAAATGGGATTAGGTTATTTCTCGAGCTATGTTTATAATTGAGGGATGATGACAAATGTTGACCCTGTTTTTCTCTTAGACAAAGTGCCCAATTGGGTGCCAGACGTATCCCCTGGTCAGGAAAAATTGTCAAAGACCCCAGCCACCCAAGTCATAGACTGTTCTCTCTACTACCGCATGGCAAGCGGTACCGGAGTGCCAAGTCTAGGACAAAAAGGCTTCTCAACAGTTTTTACCCCCAAGCCATAAGACTCCTGAACAGGTAACCAAATGGCTACCTGGACTATTTGCATTGTGTGTCCCCCAACCCCTCTTTTTACGCTGCTGCTACTCTCTGTTTATCATATATGCATAGTCACTTTAACTATACATTCATGTACATACTACCTCAATTGGGCCGACCAACCAGTGCTCCTGCACATTGGCTAACCGGGCTATCTGCATTGTGTCCCACCCACCACCCGCCAACCCCTCTTTTACGGTACTGCTACTCTCTGTTCATCATATATGCATAGTCACTTTAACCATATCTACATGTACATACTACCTCATTCAGCCTGACTAACCGGTGTCTGTATGGAGCCTTGCTACTTCTATAGCCTCGCTAATGTATATAGCCTGTCTTTTTAACTGTTGTTTTATTTCTTTACCTACCTATTGTTCACCTAAAACCTTTTTTGCACTATTGGTTAGAGCCTGTTAGTAAGCATTTCACTGTAAGGTCTACACCTGTTGTATTCAGCGCACGTGACAAATACACTTTAATTTGATTTGATTTGAGATGCCAGGGCTTACCTCCTCCCAGCTGCCCATTGCACTGAGGTTAAGAAACACTGTCACCACCGATAAATCCATGATAATTGAGAATTAAATAAGCATTTCTCTACGGCTGGCCATGCTTTCCTCCTGGCTACCCCAACCCTGGCCAACTGCTCCACAACCCCTGCAGCTACTTGCCCTGCAGCTACTTGCCCAAGCCTCCACAGCTTCTCCTTCACCCAAATCCAGATAGCAGATGTTCTGAAAGAGCTGCAAAACCTGGACCCGTACAAATCAGCTGGGCTAGACAATCTGGACCCTCTCTTTCTAAAATGATCTGCCGCCATTGTTGCAACCCCTATTACCAGTCTGTTCAACCTCTCTTTCATATCGTCCGAGATTCCTAAAGATTGGAAAGCTGCCGCGGTCATCCCCCTCTTTAAAGGGGGTGACACTCTAGACCCAAACTGTTACAGACCTATTTCCATCCTGCCCTGCCTTTCTAAATTCTTCGAAAGCCAAGTTAACAAACAGATCACTGAACATTTAGAATCCCAACCGAACCTTCTCCAGTTTCCGAGCTGGTCACGGGTGCACCTCAGCCACGCTCTAAGGTACTAAATGATATCATAACCGCCATCGATAAAAGACAGTACTGTGCAGCCGTCTTCATCGACCTGGCCAAGGCTTTTGACTCTGTCAATCACCATATTCTTATCGGCAGACCCAACAGCCTTGGTTTCTCAAATGACTGCCTCGCCTGATTCACCAACTATTTCGCAGATAGATTTCAAATCAGAGGGCCTGTTGTCCAGATCTGGCAGTCTCTATGGGGGTACCGCAGGGTTCAATTCTCGGGCCGACTCTTTTCTCTGTATATATCAACGATGCCGCTCTTGCTGCGGGTGATCCCTTGATCGACCTCTATGCAGACGACACCTTTCTGTATACATCTGGCCCTTCTTTGGACACTTTGTTAACAAACCTCCAAATGAGCTTCAATGCCATACAACACTCCTTCCGTGGCCTCCAACTGCTCTTAAACGCTAGTAAAACTAAATGCATGCTCTTCAACCGATCGCTGCCTGCACCTGCCCGCCCGACTAGCATCACTACTCTGGACGGTTCTGACTTAGAATATGTGGACAACTACAAATACCTAGGTGTCTGGCTAGACTGTAAACTCTCCTTCCAGACTCACATTAAACATCTCCAATCCAAAATTAAATCTAGAATCGACTTTCTATTTTGCAACAAAGCCTCCTTCACTCACGCTGCCAAACATACCCTCGTAAAACTGACTATCCTACCGATCCTCGACTTCAACGATGTCATTTACAAAATAGCCTCCAACACTCTACTCAGCAAACTGGATGCAGTCTATCACAGTGCCCTCTGGTTTGTCACCAAAGCCCCATATACCACCCACCACTGCGACCTGTATGCTCTCGTCGGCTGACACCACCTGGCATGTACGTCCGGGATGACTGGGAGCTCACCCCTGGTGACGCACTGGGCCGTCCGCAGCACCCTCTGTAGGGCCTTCCGATCGAGGGTGATGTAGTTTATGAAAGTTCGATACCAGCTGCCCAGCATAGGGTAACCTGTCATCAACATCTGGCTCAGAGGAGCATTCCTTGGAGACGAGGCCAAACTATTTAAAGAGGCACTGCCATGCCTTCTTCAAGGCTGTTCTGGTGTGAGAGGTCCATGTTAAGTCCTCAGTGATGTGGACACAGAGGAATTTGAAGCTCTTGACCCGCTTGGCTGCGTCCCTGTCGATGTAGATGGGGGGTGTGCACCCTCCCCCTGTTTCCTGCAGTTCATAATCAGCTCCTTGGTCTTGCTGATGTTGAGGGAATGGTTGTTGTCCTTGCATCACACTGCGAGTTCTCTGACCTCCTCCATGTGGGCTGTCTCATTGCCATTGGTGATCGGGCCTACCACCGTTGTGTCATGGAGTTGTGCGTGGCCACACAGTTGTGGGTAAACGGAGTACAGGAGAGGGCTAATCACACACCCCCGAGGGGCCCCTGTGTTGAGGGTCAGCATGGCGGAGGTGTTGTTGTCTACTCTCACCACCTGGGGTTGGCCCATTAGGAAGTCCAGGATCCATTTGCAGAGGGAGGTGTTCAGTCCCAGGGTCCCAAGCTTGGTTATGAGCTTGGAGGGGACTATGGTGTTGAACGCTGAGCTGTAGTCAATGAACAGCATTCTCACATAAGTATTCCTCTTGCCCAGGTGGGAGAGTGCAGTGTGGAGTGCAATTGAGATTGCATCGTCTGTAGTTCTGTTGTGGCGGTATGCAAATTGGAGTGGGTCTAGGGTGTTTGGGATGATGGGGTTGATGTGTGCCATAACCAGCCTTTCAAAGCACTTCATGATTACAGATGTGAATGCTACAGGGCAGTAGTCATTGTGGCACATAGCCTTAGAGTTCTTAGAAACAGGAATGATGGGGCAAGAAGAGGTTGAAGATGAATGTGAAGATTCCTGGCAGCTTGTCTGCGCATGCTTTGAGAACATGCCCTGGAATATCATCCAGCCACGCAGCCTTGCTACTTTTGACCAGATTAAAAAACGTATAATAGGATTCCACCTTGTTCATATATTGTCATATATTGTCCTTTTGACTGTATGATGGCTCTGCAGAGGTCGAAGCGGGACTTCTCGTACTTGTTCCTGTCCTCAGCTGTAGCCTTGGGGTTAACTGGGATAGTCTTGTAAGTGGTAACTCTGTCCTTTAGTTTAGTGGATACCTCTGTGTTAATCCAGGGCTTTTGATTGGGGAAGCAGCGAACCTTCACTGTGGGGACAACGTCGTCGATGCATTTTCTTATGAAGCCGGTGACGGAAGTGGTTAGCTCAGAGATGCTATTGGTGGAGTCCCTGAATGTATTCCAGTCAGCTCTATCAAAGCAGTGCTGCAGCAGAGCTTCTGCTTTGGTGGACCATTTCACTATGGAGCATAGCGAAATGGGTACTTCCGGTTAGAGCTTCTGTTTGTAAACAGGAAGCAGGAATATAGAGTCTTGATCTGATTTGCTGAAGGGGAGACGAGGGAGGGCCTCGTCCCCCCTTTATCGACCATAGCGGCGAAGGAGACGTGTTGGTAGAAGTTGGGCATCCCATGTCTTAGTGACTCAGAATTGAAATCACCGACACAGACATATGGTGGTGGTGGTTAAACAACTTTACTGAGGATGATGGGGTTTAACTAGACACAGACATATGGTGGTGGTGGTTAAACAACTTTACTGAGGATGATGGGGTTTAACTAGACACAGACATATGGTGGTGGTGGTTAAACAACTTTACTGAGGATGATGGGGTTTAACTAGACACAGACATATGGTGGTGGTGGTTAAACAACTTTACTGAGGATGATGGGGTTTAACTAGACACAGACATATGGTGGTGGTGGTGGTTAAACAACTTTACTGAGGATGATGGGGTTTAACTAGACACAGACATATGGTGGTGGTGGTTAAACAACTTTACTGAGGATGATGGGGTTTAACTAGACACAGACATATGGTGGTGGTGGTTAAACAACTTTACTGAGGATGATGAGGTTTAACTAGACACAGACATATGGTGGTGGTGGTTAAACAACTTTACTGAGGATGATGGGGTTTAACTAGACACAGACATATGGTGGTGGTGGTTAAACAACTTTACTGAGGATGATGGGGTTTAACTAGACACAGACATATGGTGGTGGTGGTTAAACAACTTTACTGAGGATGATGGAGTTTAACTAGACACAGACATACAGTGAGGGAAAAAAGTATTTAATTCCCCTGCTGATTTTGTACATTTGCCCACTGACAAAGAAATGATCAGTCTATAATTTTAATGGTAGGTTTATTTGAACAGTGAGAGACAGAATAACAACAAAAAAACACATGTCAAAAATGTTATAAATTGATTTGCATTTTAATGAGGGAAATACATATTTGACCCCTCTGCAAAACATGACTTAGTACTTGGTGGAAAAACCCTTGTTGGCAATCACAGAGGTCAGACGTTTGTTGTAGTTCGCCACCAGGTTTACACCTATCTCAGGAGGGATTTTGTCCCACTCCTCTTTGCAGATCTTCTCCAAGTCATTAAGGTTTCGAGGCTGACGTTTGGCAACTCGAACCTTCAGCTCCCTCCACAGATTTTCTATGGGATTAAGGTCTGGAGACTGGCAAGGACACCCAAGGACCTTAATGTGCTTCTTCTTGAGCCACTCCTTTGTTGCCTTGGCCGTGTGTTTTGGGTCATTGTCATGCTGGAATACCCATCCACGACCCATTTTCAATGCCCTGGCTGAGGGAAGGAGGTTCTCACCCGAGATTTGACGGTACATGGCCCCATCCATCGTCCCTTTGATGCGGTGAAGTTGTCCTGTCCCCTTAGCAGAAAAACACCCCCAAAGCATAATGTTTCCACCTCCATGTTTGATGTTGGGGATGGTGCTCTTGGGGTCATAGGCAGCATTCCTCCTCCTCCAAACACGGCGAGTTGAGTTGATGCCAAAAAGCTTCATTTTGGTCTCATCTGACCACAACACTTTCACCCAGTTGTCCTCTGAATCATTCAGATATTCATTGGCAAACTTCAGACGGGCATGTATATGTGCTTTCTTGAGCAGGGGGACCTTGCGGGCTCTGCAGGATTTCAGTCCTTCACGGAGTAGTGTGTTACCAATTGTTTTCTTGGTGACTATGGTCCCAGCTGCCTTGAGATCATTGACAAGATCCTCCCGTGTAGTTCTGGGCTGATTCATCACCTTTCTCATGATCATTGCAACTCCACGAGGTGAGATCTTGCATGGAGCCCCAGGCCGAGGGAGATTGACAGTTCTTTTGTGTTTCTTCCATTTGCGAATAATCGCACCAACTGTTGTCACCTTCTCACCAAGCTGCTTGGCGATGGTCTTGTAGCCCATTCCAGCCTTGTGTTGGTCTACAATCTTGTCCCTGACATCCTCGGAGAGCTCTTTGGTCTTGGCCATGGTGGAGAGTTTGGAATCTGATTGATTGATTGCTTCTGTGGACAGGTATCTTTTATACAGGTAACAAACTGAGATTAGGAGCACTCCCTTTAAGAGTGTGCTCCTAATCTCAGCTCGTTACCTGTATTAGACACCTGGGAGCCAGAAATCTTTCTGATTGAGAGGGGGTCAAATACTTATTTCCCTCATTAAAATGCAAATCAATTTATAACATTTTTGACATGCGTTTTTCTGGATTTTTTGTTGTTGTTATTCTGTCTCTCACTGTTGAAATAAACCTACCATTACAATTATAGACTGATCATTTCTTTGTCAGTGAGCAAACGTACAAAATCAGCAGGGGATCAAATACTGTTTTCCCTCACTGTAGGGGTAAAGACTTGGCGCTCCTGTACCGCTTGCCGTGCAGTAGCAGAGAGAACAGTCTATGACTTGGGTGACTGGAGTCTTTGACAATTACCTAGTATATATGTCCTGGATGGCAGGAAGCTTGGCCCCAGTGATGTACTCGGCCATATGCACTACCCTCTGTAGCACCTTACGGTTGGATGCCAAACAGTTGCCATATCAAGCGCTGATGCAGCGGGTCATTATACTCTCGATGTTGCAGCTGTAGAACTTTTTGAGGATCTGAGGACCCATGCCAAATCTTTTCAGTCTCCTGAGGAGGAAAGGCGTTGTCGTGCCCTCTTCACGACAGTCTTGGTGTGTTTGGACCATGATAGTTTGTTGGTGATGTGGACACCACGGAACTTGAAACTCACAACCCACTCCACTACAGCCCTGTCAATGTGAAAGGGGGAGTGTAAGGCCCTCCTTTTCCTGTAGTCCACGATAAGCTCCTCTGTCTTGCTCACGTTGAAGGAGAGGTTGTTGTCCTGGCACCACACTGCCAGGTCTCTGACCTCCTCACTATAGCTGTCTCATTGTTGTCGGTGACCAAGCCTATCACTGTGTCGTCAGCAAACTTATTGAGGGTGTTGGAGTCGTGCCTGGCCACGCAGTCGTGGGGGAAAAGGGAGTACAGGAGGGTGCTGAGCACGCACCCCTAAGGGGCCTCCGTGTTGAGGATCAGCGAGGCAGATGTGTTGTTACCTACCCTTACCACCTGGGGGTGGCCCGTCAGGAAGTCCAGGATCCAGTTGCAGAGGGAGGTGTTTGGTCCCAGGGTCCTTAGCTTGGTGATGAGCTTTGTGGGCACAATGGTGTTGAACGCTGAGCTGTAGTCAAGGAATAGCATTCTCACATAGGTGTTCCTTTTGTCCAGGTGGGAAAGGGAAGTGTTTCCGGGATGATGGTGTTGATGTGAGTCATGACCAGTCTTTCAAAGCACTTCATGGCTTATGTATTATTATTATTATTAAATAATGTTGTAAGGAGAAAAATGTATTTAATCTATTTTAGAATAAGGCTGTAAAGTAACAAAAGGCACTGCCTTCGGAAAGTATTCAGACCCCTTGACTTTTTCCACATTTTGTTACATTTCAGCCTTATTCTAAAATGGATTAAATAAAAAAATGTCCTCAGCAATCTACACACAACATCCCATGATGACAAAAATGTATTAAAAATTAAAAACAGTAATACTTTATTTATATAAGTATTCAGACCTTTTGCTATGAGACTTGAAATTGAGCTCAGGTGCATCCTGTTTCCATTGATTGGAGTCCACCTGTGGTAAATTCAATTGATTGGACATGATTTGGAAAGGCACACACCTGACTATATACGGTCCCACAGTTGACAGTGCATGTCAGAGAAAAAACCAAGCCATGAGGTTGAAGGAATTGTCCATAGATCTCCGAGACAGGATTGTATCAAGGCACAGATCTGGGGAAGGGTACCGAAACATTTCTGCAGCATTGAAGGTCCCCAAGAACACAGTGGCCTCCATCATTCTTAAATGGAAGAAGTTTGGAACCCCCAAGACTCTTGCTAGAGCTGGCCACCCAGCCAAACTGAGCAATCAGGGGAAAAGGGCCTTGGTCAGGGAGGTGACCAAGAACCCAATGGTCACTCTGACAGAGCTCTAGAGTACCTCTGTGGAGATGGGATAACCTTGCAGAAGGACAAGCATCTCTGCAGCACTCCACCAATCAGGCCTTTATGGTAGAGTGACCAGACGGAAGCCACTCCTCAGGAAAAGGCACACGATAGCCCGCTTGGAGTTTGCCAAAAGGTACCTAAAGGACTTTCAGACCATGAGAAACAAGTTTCTCTGGTCTGATGAATACAAGATTGAACTCTTTGGCCTGATGCCAAGCGTCACATCTGGAGGAAACCTGGCACCATCCCTTTGGTGAAGCATGGTGGTTGCAGCATCATGCTGTGAGGATATTTTTCAGCGGCAGGGACTGGGAGACTAGCCAGGATCGAGGCAAAGATTAACGTAGCAAATTACAGCGAGATCCTTGATGAAATCCTACTCCAGAGCGCTTAGGACCTCAGACCCTAAGCACACAGCCAAGACAACGCAGGAGTGGCTTTGGGACAAGTCTCTGAATGTCCTTGAGTGGCCCAGCCAGAGCCCGGACTTATAATAGCTGTGCAGCAATGCTCCCCATCCAACCTGACAGAGCTTGAGGATCTGCAGAGAAGAATGGGAGAAACTCCCCAAATACAGGTGTGCCAAGCTTGTAGCTTCATACCCAAGAAGACTTGAGGCTGTAATCGCTGCCAAAGGGGCTTCAACAAAGTACTGAGTAAACGGTCTGAATACTTGTGTAAATGTGATATTTCATTTTTTTTCAGCAAAAATGTATTAAAAACCTATTTTTGCTTTATCATTATGTGGTATTGTGTGTAAATTGATGAGCAAAAATAACAATTTCATCAATTTTAGAACGAAGCTGTAACCTAACAACATTTTGAAGAAGTGAAGGGGCACGGTAAACACAAAGCCCACAGACCGCAATAACCTGCTATGTGCGGATAGTATGCATCCCCTTCCCCTCAAGAAGGGTCTACCATATAGCCAGTTAGGCAGAGTTAAACCAATCTGTGGCCACTAGTCAGATTTTGTCAGCAATGTTAAGAAAATTACAGATAAATTCAAAATGAGAGGCTATAAAGAAAAAACTCTTGATGCTGCTGTGAATGAAAACCAAGAGAGGCATTGCAAAAAACTGAAACATAGAAGAAAAACAACGCAACAGTATTTTGCACTAAGTAAACCAAGGGTGTGGAGAAAATGAAAGCAATCCTGAAAATGCACTGGCATATTCTGTAATCAGACCAAAAATGTGCACACCTCTTCAAGGAGCCCCCACTGGTGGTCTAAGCGTGGTTGCAATATTAGAGATGGCTTGGTGAGATCTGACCTGCCCACTGAGCCCACTCAGACACTCTTGACACCCATTCCAAATGAGAACTACAAATGTGGCTCATGCGCACAGTGCAATAGCACTACAAAAACATCATTTTTCAGACACCCATATACAGGTCGAAAAGATCCCTGTTAGGGGCATCATCTCATGCAAGACCAAGTGAGTAATCTATCTCATCAGCTGTTAATGTGTGAAAACTTACGTAGGACAAATGAAAAGACAATTAAAACAAAGCATAGCTGAACAACGCAGCTCAATCAGGTGCAAGAACACTGACTATCCAGTAGGAGCTCACTTTATTGAAGCTAACCATCCTATCTCCTCAAATACACAGGCATTGACCATGTTGCTCTACCAAGGAGAAGAGATAACATGGAGATCCTACTACTACAGAGGGAGGCCTACTGGATATCCTATCTAAAAACATTGACACCTAGTGGTCTGAATATTGATTCTGATCTCAGTCCCTTCTTCTGAACAATTCTTCTCTCTTCTTTTTTCTTTTCTTCTCTCTTCTTTATGAAGGCTTATAAATGAATATATTCTTTCTACAGCTTATCAGCGTACACCCAATACGATCCCCCCCCCCCCCCGTTGATGATGCTTATTATGCATTATGGTTGAACCAAAATTTTACATGTAACAATACCTGGTATAGAATCAGCTTGATCCCCTCTGTCGAAGACACTTGGACCTTCTTTTTTTATATTTTCAGTGATCTTGTTAACAAACACGCCCCCATAAAGAAAATGAGAATTAAAACAGGTTCAGCCCCTGGTTAGACTCTGATCTTGCAAAGTTACTCCACCTCAAGAATTGCATTTGGCGAAAGGCTCGGCACACGCATACTCAGGCTGACTGGCTATCGTTCAGTCAAATTAGAAATAAGTGCACTCAGGCTACCAGAAGGCCAAAGTTAGTTACTTTAAGGAGCAGTTTTCTCTCAGTGGGTCTAACCCCAAGAAGTTCTGGAAAATGGTTAAAGACCTGGAGAATAAACCCTCCTCCTCACAGCTGCCCATGTCCCTTAATGCTAATGATGTGGTTGTTACTGACAAGAAGCACATGGCTAAGCTCTTTAATCACCACTTTATTAAGTCAGGATTCCTATTTGACTCAGCCATGCCTCCTTGCCTGTCCAACATTTCCTCAGTTCCCACCCCTTCTAATGCGACTATCCCCGATGCTTCTCCCTCTTTTTCCCCTGCCCCGCAACAAAGTTTCTCCCTGCAGGCAGTCACTGAGTCCGAGGTGTTAAAGGAGCTCCTTAAACTTGTCCCCCAAAAAACATCTGGGTCAGATGGTTTAGACCCTTTCTTCTTTAAGGTTGCTGCCCCTACCATCACCAAGCCTATCTCAAACCTTTTAACCTGTCTTTCCTTTGGAGGTCCCCATTTCTTGGAAGGCAGCTACGGTTCATCCTTTATTTAAAGGGGGAGATCAAGCTGATCCTAACTGTTATAGGCCTATTTCTATTTTGCCCTGTATATCAAAAGTTTTGGAAAAACTTGTCAATAATCAATTGACTGGTTTTCTTGATGTCTATAGTATTCTCTCGGGTATGCAATCTGGTTTCCGCTCAGGATATGCATGCGTCACTGCAACCTTAAAGGTACTGAATGATGTCACCATTGCCCTTGATTCTAAGCAATATTGAGCTGTTATTTTTATTGACTTGACCAAAGCTTTTGATACGGTAGACCATTCCATTCTTGTGGGCCGGCTAAGGAGTATTGGTGTCTCTGAGGGGTCTTTGGGCTGGTTTGCTAACTACCTCTCTCAAAGAGTGCAGTGTATAAAGTCTAAAAATCTGCTGTCTCAGCCACTGCCTGTCACCAAGGGAGTACCCCAAGGCTCAATCCTAGGCCTCACACTCTTCTCAATTTACATCAACAAAATAGCTCAGGCAGTAGGAAGCTCTCTCATCCATTTATATGCAGATGACACAGTCTTACACTCAGCTGTATGTTGATGCTAATATTATGTACAATATATAGTTATGTTTCCATATGATAACAATAGCGTAATATATTCCATATGCTGTAAACTATTGTCTTAACAGTTTCACTCAATTAATTCTAATCGACCTAATAATTATGACATACCCCTCACTATTGTCATTGGTTGCACTAATTGCACTGTTTGTCTACAAAACCTGGTTCAATCATTCATGGCATTAGTGTTTTACCCAGTAGATTACTGGGACTGTATTAGTATGGACTGTGCAACTCTGTGTTTTTATAGCTTACAGTGTTTTCGCTGTTGGTCAGCACCTCTACACTAAATAATTGTCTTTGTGTGTACACCAGCTAATGCTTTTCATTAGTCATGACAATGCAACAGAGAAACACATAAATCATTTAATTGTAATAATTTAATCAAAGAGGAAAGGCATTCCATAAACCCTAGTAAAAATTTCAGGCTACGCTTCCTACTTAATTTTTAAAGACCTTACAGTATCTTCATTATTTAAAAGTACAGTTGATTCCTGATAAGTGCGCATTGTATAAGTGCAAAAAACTTCATTAGTGCATTGTAGCTCAATCGTCCCATTTCAAATACAGCCTGGATAGATACAGGTTATGGGCATGTTCCGGTTAGCTCTCACATATGACTGTCCAAAGCCATTGAATTTATCAGGAGTTCACTGTACTTCACGTTACTCCATCTTTTGTACATGTTTCTCATTCCCCCCCTTTAGCATCCATCTATACATGTACTTTTCTCAAACAGGAAGTAGAGGACTGAAAGAACAAGCAGAAAACAGTAGAGCAAGGAGCTGACAACACTGCATTCTTGTGGACAATATGGAGCAGTGCAGGCAGAGTGGGCAGCTTTATGCTTCAGTAGGCTACATCCTGGTTATATCTGGTAACATGGAGCAGTGCAGGCAGGGCGAGGGGCAGCCTCCTTTTTCAAGTGTTAATGTCATGTCCACAAGTACAGTGAAATGCCTTTCTTGCAAGCCTCAAACCTAACAATGCAGTAGTCAATATGTATCACTAAAAAAAGGTTCATGCTTCTGTAGGCTACATACTGGCTATATACGGGTTGGTCAAACTTCTAACACATGGAAATATCAGTGGTTAATGATGAACAACACAGGGTTGACTAAAAATAAACTGTATTCTCTACTTACAAAATGAATTGTGAACTTTACTAAAGGCTTCTAATAAACCCTGATGCACCCTCAGAGAGCCTCCCATGCTGTTTACAACCCCACCATGTGCAGGTATGTTTCCTTCATTCAACCATGTTTTCTGGTGATGACCTCAGTCATCATTGGGCTTTGAGTTTCCTGTGGTTGTGGTGGCATGATCCATACTCACGACATCTGGTCTTGTTCGTAGAGTAAAGCCTACAGGGGGTGGGGGGCAGATAGAGAAGTAAATGAATGAGATCACATGTTTGGTTAACTGTCAGAAACCAAACCCCTGATCATCCAGGTCAATAGATCACAGGAGGGCTCAGAATGATGAACAGTTAAATCATCTAATAACGAGTGACTATAGGGCTATATCCCAAATGGTACCCTATTCTCTAAAGTGCACTACTTTTGACCAGAGCCATATGGGAATAGGGTGCAATTTGGGACGTAGTCTAGAGTATTTCAGGGTCACTGACAGCTGAACTATGTCCCACCCACCTCCTCTGGTAAAGGTAGAGGAGAAACAGAATCTCATCCCTGAAGCAGCCCAGCTGGTGGGATGGGTGTGTGCTGAAGACACAGGTGAAGGCATCGTTGACGAATGTATTGACTGCCTAAAGAGAAGGCACAAGAGTGCTTAATTCTAACTCTGAATGCACCCCCAATGAAACCCTATACCCAACATAGTGCACTACTTTTGACCAGGGCCCATAGGATGCACTATGGAATAGAGGGCCATTTGGGATGCATATACAGTGTCAACGTGAAGAAGAACAGACAGCTTGATGACACTTTAGATGGACTTTAGTTAAGCAACTGCTTATCGCTCCAACAACAATGAATTATACTATAAAACAGTTACTGTTGCTACTCACTTTATACATCAATACGTTCCATTGCAAATGGCCCACGGACTTCAACTGAAGAAGAACAAGAAGAAGAAAAGAAAGTGAAGATTTGTGTCAAAATAGAACATTTTACTCAGGGCCCATTATGCTCTAAATTAGGACAAAGTAGGACAAACCTTGAAGTTAATGAACAGCTGAGGAGCCATAGAGAGGAATCCAAAAGCATAAATCCCTGCAGGGGGAAGCCCAGTTTCAGTTGGAATTATTGATATTACCCACTAATACAAAATGTAGGATCTTAATTTGACCTTTATTGTCAAAGCAAAATAATTTTTCGGCAACATGATTTGAACATTTAGTCCATGTTGCTTGACTGGTGGTTAAGCTATTAGCTGGCCAAAAGTAGGCTATATGTAAAGTGCAATAACGTTAGTGTGTTAGTGTGGGTTTTCAGTAAATCACAAAGCTTATCTGCATTTGGCAGTGCAGGAAAATTCTATGCAACAAAAGTGATCAAATTAAGATCCTACATCTGTAGTTGCTAATAAAAAAAAATACATATTGGCCATGAAAAAGTAGCCTTGTGAAACCAGCCTGATCTCTCGGTAGGTCACATTCTGTTTCACTTCACAGTACAACAAATAGTGAGTGCAGCGTTCAGTCTGCTTGACCAGGCTAGTGTTAAAGATCTGTATATAATATTGTATTTGATGGATTAATTGATATTATATTCAAGAAATAACCCCAAAGGAGGCTTGATAGAGTATGTGTAAACTTACCACTGACAAGGCTGTTGATTAACCATGAATAGTAGCTGTCAAAATAAAATCTGAATATTAGATACGTTGATGATCAATGTCCTCATCAAACCTATTTATTTATATTTTAAATACAATTAAACTCCAGACTTGTCTTACTTTTTATACCTCAGGTACACCAGAGAGAAGATGGCTCCACTAATAGACAGAGGGTACACTAAATAAGACAGGCATTTCATTGCCTAGAAAATGGAGAACTGCATTAGAAAATACTTGTCTGCTTGATTTATGGTATTAGTGTTAAGAGGAACCAAACATACCACTAATTCAGCACTTACCTGTGTGTCATGTTGTATAGTCTTTCTCTCTGATTCATCAAATTTACCAACCTGAAGACAACCAGTTTCAAGGAATAATCCTGAATTTATACTACTGTTGGTTTTTAACGCTAAAATAAACTTTTTTTTTTCAATCAGTTTTTTCAATAACAGATTCTTAATTAAAATCAATATACTCATTGGCCCTCCATGCACACAACATGAATAAACCACTAGGAATAAACAATATATATACACATTTTTTAATACTTACATGAACTATGGACCTAGAGGTTCTCCACTGTAGCTGTATTTTGGAAACCTTTTTGACCTTCCATACCTACAGGTATAGAGGGAGAAGAAGGAATTCATGAGATCTGGTATGGTAACACTGAACCTTCTGCCATCCGCAGCTATGGTTGGAAAAAAGCATTGATTATTTGTATTGATATTCTAAATCCTTTCCAAACTGCTGATTCATGGCAGATACCTCAATTGTGGTTCCTATTCCAACAGGAATAAGACCTAGCAAGCTGCTTCGTTCCTCCAGCATTTTCAGGAGAATCACTATGGTGCTAAAGCATCTCCACAGCACTGGAACAGAACAGCATAGAGAAACAGATAGAGCTGGGTTAGTGCTGAGGTAGATGGGAGTAGATCAGTAGATTTGTGTGCTGCTGGAGGTAGTGTTTGTGGGCAGATGGTGGGATTATCCAGAGGCCTGCCTTGGATAACTATCTGTAGTAATGATACCCAAATCTGCACAAACACCATATATCTGTCCCAAATGGTACCCTATTCCCTATGTAGTGCACTACCATGGTCAAAAGTAGTGCACTATAGAGGGAATAGGGTGCCATTTGGAATGCATTTCAAGCCTGACACCTCATCTTCCCTAACTCAGTTAGGAAATTGGCATGAAAACTTGGATGCATAAATAAGAACATGAAATGTATTATTATAAAGATGTATTTTACTCCTCCCTCATTCGTACCTGTTTTGCGAGACATGCCCACCATGTTTTTCTTCTTCCTCCAAAAGCTTATGTCATTTTTAAAGGCCAGGAATTCAAATATGAACTGAAACATTAGACAAAGAAAACTGTAGATGGCTGACATGATTTGAAATTATCTTTGTGATATAATTAATGAATTCTAATAGAAAATCACTTACATGGAATGCAGTCACCAGGGTAGTCAATGCTAACAGGTACAAGTTGTTGTCCACAAGAACACCTTTGATTTCATCTATATTCACCTCAGTGAACCCTGTAATAAATGAAGCAAAAAAGTTATTTTACAAGAAGTTGACAAACGTATGTTCTCAGTAGTTTAAAAGGAGGGCTAAAGTTTAGGACTAAAGTAATAAACTAACCAAAACGTTTCAGTGAAAACATTACATCCTGCATGTGGATCCAGAGACGGAATTGCCTCAGCGATAGGCCTTCGTAGGATATTGTAAGAGGTAGTTTGGTTGTGGAGCCGTTAATCTCCTACAAACACATGTTGTAAAAACAAGTATCCTCATAGCCCTCTTTGTGAGGTATGTTTTAATGTTCTTGATTAGTATTTATAACTGTAATATAATTTACATGAAGAGTAACATCTCACCATCATGTCCTTTACCCTGACGCTGAGTTCATCAATGTGTAAAAGTGGGAGATATACCATCCTGTTTTCATCCTGAAATCTAAAACACGAGACAAAATATCTGAAATACAAAACATCAATATTTCTCACCATCTCTGTAGCTAGCTCTGCATAATGTGAGTGATACTGTGCTATATAAGTGTTTTTTAGGCCTTATAGCGCACACCCACTCCCAAAATAAACCCACTCACACAATTCAACATTTTTATATGAGACTTACACTCTCATGTAGCGCCGGACATCACTTGGCAAGGTCCCTCTGTTGAAGGTGAAGTCCTCTGACATCATGTTTAGGGTTAGACGGGACCTCCAGTGAGAGATGGGTCTGTCTACTTCTCGAGGAGCAGTGGCAGCATGTTTCTGAGAAAACGCAAGACCAGGAGAAGCCATGAAAGAGATGATCAAATGGGTCAACCAAACAGAGGAGTTAAAGATGATCTTTTACCAGTCCAGAATGAAACAGAGGAATTGTTTAGTTGTCTTACTTTGAGGACCTCTTTAGCAGAGCTGAGATTTCCTCTGGACATCATGTAGGTGCTGAGCTGGGCAACATGATGGACCTGCCGGTTATCCTGCAAGGGAGACACTCCAAACTTGTGTACATAAACCAATGTGTGCAGAGTACCGTTGTTACGTGTTGCCAACGGCAGGGATACATTCACCACCCTTTAAATCAAGAAAAGCAATGGTGACAGGTGAGAGATATAGGCTTCTGTCCCAAATGACACCATAGTGTCTATATAGTGCACTACTTTAGACCAGGGACTATAGGGAATACAGTGCCATTTGGGATGCAGCCCATAACCTTATCTTTACACTCGACTAAAAGTGACATGCTATTTTTACACCACATGACTGCAGATTTAAATGGGACTTCGGCCTACCTTTCAAATTTAGAATGTATGTCAAAGTCGTCTATCTTGATGATGAGGTTGAGTTCACTGTGGTCAGGCCTCAAACTGGAGAAAATGCTGAGCTGTGAAAATAAATGAGACTTCGCAATGATTCAATTCAATTTATCTTTATGGGCTCTGAAAGACACTTCTTGTGCACCATGGTCACTAATTCTCTGACCAAATACAATAGCTAAAGATGATTAATTGTACTAAAAACCTACCCTAAATCTAGGGTTTCACTGCAGTATGTGTAAGATCAAGGCCACTATTTACCTGGAGACGGGGTCTTTCTGCAAGGTAGGAAAAAATGCAGTCTCCTTTACCTCTCTCACAAGGCTTGGTGTATACAAAGCCATAAATCACCCAGCAGGTGTGTGACATATACACGACGAACACTCCTAGTAACATCTTTGTCAGATAAGTCCTTTTGAATAGGTCATTTGAACTCGTCGGCTTTGAATAGCACGAAGGGAACATACTGGTATGAAATGTAAAAATAAAAAACGACCAAAACGAATGGTGGACATTGACAGCTAAAGCTAGGAGTATAGGACCACAAAATATACAATTTGTCAAATCAGGCGCATCACGCCGCTCGGCATCTTGTAAGCCAGAACTGTATCCAGGCAGCACGCGAAGACGCCGGTGGTGGTGGTGTTGACGCGGATAACGCCTCCCCGTTCCGCGTCAGGTGAAATACAGGGTGACGATTGGGTGCCACAGTGGTAACCACAATGTGAAAATACAACCCTCAATGTAATGTATCTTTTCAGCATAGGGAAATTACATTTCGTGGGTAAATTGGAAAATATTTAGGGTGTTTTGTTTCTTCCCGAACATATACGGAAGTCTCAAGTAAAGTTTTCTTTCGTTGAACAACGTCATTGGTTGAAACTGATTCATCCTCTCGAGTTCAGGGTCATGCACGAGCACGTGTTACTGTAACACCAAAACACCCGGATGCCTGCCCGTTGTTGTTGCTCAGAACTAGCTGTCCCTGTGTTACGGAGGAATAACGTATCTTGGATTTAGCTATACCAGCTGCAAGCCTATTGTTATTTGCTATTTTAATCACATATGGCACATTTGTGCGACACGTTTAGAAGTTCGTTCAGGAAGCACAAGCTAGTCTCCTGCTAGCAGCATAAAAGTTTGTTCGCTAACTTGCTAGCTAGCGCCTTGTTTACGTGTTAACTAGCTAAATAAAGGGGATACCTAGTTAGTTGTATAACTGAATGCATTCAACTGAAATGTGTCATCTGCATTTATCCCAACCCCTCTGAATCAGAGAGGTGTGGAGGGCTGCCTTAATCGACATCCACTTCTTCGGCACCCGGGGAACAGTGGGTTAACTGCCTTGCTCAGGGGCAGAACAACAGATTTTTACCTTGTCAGCTCGGGGATTCGATCCAGCGACCGTGCTCACAAAATAGAATTTACCCCTACTTTGGACTGAAACGGTTGTATGATTTTGCAGAACAAACCACTGTCTTTGTCCAGTGCTACGTAGCCAGCTGATAAGTTTACCAGCTACCTAGTTTACGTTAGTGATTCAGTTCCGGATGCAAGTGGAATAACCAGCAATGCAACTGATCAACTGGCTAGACTAAATAAGTAGCTAAAGAACTAAGGACACTTTGCTAAAATGCAGTGGTGGTGAACAAAGCAATGGAAGCTTGTTTCAAGTCGTTCACCATGGGTGGTCTTCGGAGATCTCTGGACATTAAATTCAGGGTCCTTGCCGGCTGTTTGACCTGCAGAACAGTGAGTTGTTCCAGATCACCTATAAAATGCCAACTCTCCAAGCATCAGCCGGTGACGAGGGGGAAAGCAACACTGTTGCGATCATGTCCGCCTGGTAGGTGATGTAACATTTTTACTGTTATGGCTAGACCTAGCTGCACAAGGCTACTCCCGCCTCCAGTAGTTGATCTAGAGGTGTTGGGGAGACTACATAAATGTACTGGTGAAACCAGCACTTAGTAGTGTTGATGTTGTCGTTTCAATGAGCCAGGCAGAGGCAAAAAGCCTGATATGGACAGTGGAGGTGCAGAGATGACAGGAGCAGTGGAATAGAGATACCATGGGCAGGCATTTATTCGAAGTACAGAGGAAAGTTGGGGAGGACGTCAGGAAGGGACAGAAGAGGCTATTTTTTTTTACAGAGAAACAGACTGTGGAGCTTGTATTGCTACAGTGTGGGCAGTATCAGAGGGAAAGAGAGAGGCTGAGATCTAATATGAGGGAGAAGGGGAAACATGAAGTTAGTTTAGAGTATATTGAGTAGAACGTCAAATATTTTATATTTTTTAAGAGCAACGGGGCTGGCAAGTAGGATTTAGTTTCTCCCCGTCTCTGGCCCCCACTCCAGTAGTAGTTGGCGGTAATGCACCATAACCTGCACCACAGCCTTCCCTGTGGCTCAGTTGGTAGAGCATGGTGTTTGCAATGCCAGGGTTGTGGGTTCAATTCCCACAGGGAGCCAGTACAAAAAAAAAAATGTATGAAATATATGCATTCACTACTGTAAGTCGCTCTGGATAAGAGCGTCTGCTAAATGACTAAAATGTAAATAACATTGGATGCCAACCGCCGATAAACCCCACCGAAAAAGAAGACCTAGCTGCAACACATGTTGTTGGCTAATGGATTATTATTTTTGTTTAATTGGCAGCATATTTAATTCGCCATAGAGGAACTGAGGCATCCCTCTCCAGTGTGGCTCCTACTTTTATTGTGGTAAGTGGCAAGTTTTAGTTGTGTCAATCATATCCAATTTGAAATTGTTATTCTAGTCTCTCCTAAATGTTATGTCTGCCAGCGGTATATGGGATATGATCAAATGTTTATCAACATTGACAATGCCAACATTCTATAAAAAGATTGCTTCTGCAAAATGCAAGAAGAGAGAGAACCAATGTGTCAGTTCATTGTGACTACCTATATTGTTCACCTGAGGGAGTGTGTGGAATGTACCTACAAGTTCTACAGCAATATACTGGCAGTAGCTACAACTGTGCTCTTCTGTCATAGATGAAATTTGACAAAGATGGAAATGTAACCTCATTTGGTAAGTATTGGAACATCTATTGTCCTCATTAGCTTGCCCATTATTTGCTTTTCTTTAGTTTTCTGTTCTCACAAGGACTACATCGAAATGCAATTGTTTATTGTACTTTGTTACTGACAAGGTATTTGTCCTTCCTATAAGTTTTGAGTGTGACTTCTGACCCCTGGTCTGATTCCTATCTCAGAGAAGAAGAAGATGGAGCTGTATCATGAGCTGAGTCTGCAGGCCAGAGACCTCAGGTTCCAACACTTCACCAGCATCACCGCTAGGAACAACAACATCATCATTCGCATGGAGGTAGCTATGTACTGTTTTCGTTTCATGTTACAGCGTTATGCCGAAGGTACTGTTAACTAAACTGCTGCGTTTGTCACCTGTCGTGACAGCTAGCCTCAAATTATCCTCTAACTTTTAGAGAATCCTATGATTAAAAAAACAAGTAGAAAATCGCACACTAGAAAAGACAGGTGACCGAACTTGACTCGTTTTTGCACCTGAACAGAGTCTGTTCTTGTGTCTTCAGGCCTTGAAGGCAGTAGTGACCCCCAATAGCCTGTTGGTGTTGGATTTCCGAGGTCTGGGATTGGAGAGATGGCTGGTCCTGGAGTTGGCTCCGCAGTTGAATGGGGATCATGGAGCTCTTGCCACTCATTCACTGCCATTTGAGTTCAGAGCCCTTGAAGCTATTCTGCAGCACAGGGTAAGACACACGCTACTCAATCACTCATTTACTATTCATTTATCACAACAATTGTTCACACTTTATTTGGATAGTCCCATATTGATGATCTACTCATGGTCATACTATCTGTTGATAAGCAACTGCTTGCTAGGGTTAGGGTAAGGGTTGAGTTCAGGGTTCGGATCAATCAATTACATTTATTTATAAAGCTCTTTTTACACCAGCAGATGTCAAAGTGCTGTACAGAAACTCAGCCTAAAACCCCAAACAGCAAGCAATGCAGATGTAGTAGCACGGTGGCTAGGAGAAACTCCCTAGAAAGGCAGGAACCTAGGAAGAAACCCAGAGAGGAACCAGCCTCTGAGGGGTGGCCAGTCCTCTTCTGGCTGTGCCGGGTGGAGATTAAAAGAGCACGTGGCCATTAAGGCCAGATTGTTCTTCAAGATGTTCAAACGTTCATAGATGACCAGCAGGGTGAAATAATGATCCGTGGTTGAAGAGGGTGCAACAGGTCAGTACCTCAGGATAAGGGTTAGTGGATAGTTAGTTGATATGCTGTTGACAGTTATTGAACATCTACAAACCATCTACTTGGGACTATCCAAATAAAGTGTCACCTGGTATTTGTTTATGCATGTATGTGTCTGTTTGTTTTGTGTATAGGTAAACACCCTTCAGGCTCGGCTGAATGAGGTTCACCCTGTCATCCTGGACATTCTAGAGTCTCTTGTGGATCCTAAACTACTCTCTGCAGATCGCAGCAAACTGCATATACTTCTTCAGAACAGAAAGAAGTGAGTGGAAAAGCAATGCCAGTCACATCATGATAAGGAGCGTTGCTGCTTTTGCATGTAACGTTTGGTTCATCTTATCAAGGCAGATCCTCTATTACGGGCATTGGGCCAGTAACTGAAAGGTTGCTGGTTTGAATCCGAGCCGACTACATGAAAAATCTGTCAATGTGCCCTTGAGCAAGGCACTTAACCCTAATTGCTCCTGTAAGTCACTCTGGATATGAGCATCAGCTAAATGACTTAAATGTATTGTAGGTGTAGAAAAGATTAACACCTATGGTTATAGTTGGGCCATGGCTATTGTATGGATCTAGAAGTCCTGCACGAGAAGGCGTGGCTGGTTTAGCTCTGTGTAGTCAATCTCATTCCCTTTCTCCATCCTGATTCGGGAGACTTCCAACCAGGATTTCTGGGAATTTGGGGGAAATTGTTCAACCCTAACTGTTTTCTGCCCAGCCTGTCAGAGCTGGAGACAGACATCAAGGTCTTCAAGGACAGTCTGCTGAAGATCCTAGACGAAGTGGAGATGATCGAGGAGCTTTGTGTCACCAAGTGGACGGATCCACGTGTGTTGTAAGTGAAATTTCAACATGCAGATTTTGTAGGCACATGGTACTTCATGAGATTATTTGTGTTCATTGTACACATTTTTCATTATGGTGGGAGTGAGCTGACAACAGGAGGGTTGCTGGCATCAATACGTCAGGGGTCACCCTTGATGTAAACCCCCTGAACTGCTCACTGGGCACGGCGGCTGCCTCGTGGTCCAGCCTTTAAAACCTAGTCTGTGTGTGTGTCTGAGGGGTTGGTACAGCAGAAGACACATTTCTCTCGTATGGATGAATAAAGTCTTCTTTTTTTCTTAAGAGTTGTTGGATGAAGGCTTTATTGGTCTTTCTTGTTGTTGTGTGTGTCTCTGGAGGCAGTGAGGAGAGCAGTCTGGGCATTGATCATGCTGAGGAGATGGAGCTTCTCCTGGAGAACTACTTCATGCAGGCTGAGGAGCTGGGCAACACGACCAGGGAGCTCAAGGGCCTGATAGACGACTCAGAGAGTGTTATCTTCATCAACCTGGACAGGTACCGACGACTAAACCCTGTCTGTATCCCTGTTTCCTATATAGTACAGTATGTTTGACCAGGGCCCATAGGCCTCAAAAGTAGTCCACTATGTAGGGAATAGGGCAGGAGTTCTCAAACTTTTTTGGGCCTGGGGACCCCTTTTGTGATAGCAAATTCACCAGGGACCCCCTCATAATCAGAACACAACTCGAGTGAGATAACAAATAGCAAACAAAAAGTTTTACTATGACTTCGCAGTGCGTGGCCGGACGAACCAAGTCTCGTCCCTGTGAAGGAACATTTTTTAAAGGCCAGTCTCTTGACATCAGAGAGAACATTTTGCAGTTTTCAAGCTAATATCCTGTAATTCTGCACATTTTGTCACGGGGAAGAGATTCTTTTGTTGTTGCAGCTTTAAGAGACAAAACGTTCAAGTTTTAAAGCCTCGATGAGTTCCAAATGTATAGTTGGTGGAGTACTGTGTATATCAATATCCCTGTGAGCCTCCCAGGCCCATATTACCCAGTGTTAAAAACATAGATTAATAATATTATATTTGATTCTATTACACACTAAACTTATTTCACAGATCCCTTGGCAAAAATGTGTTTAACCTGTTGTTAGTAATATTTAAGGGGGGGCGCCAGTTATGCATCTCTGGTATAGTGTAATAGTCATGCTGCGTCCATACAAAATACGCTGGCAGAATTATCTAGCTAGACAAAAAATCAGTTTAAGTGTATTGCTGATTTAACTGGCTTTTGGTAGACTTCATTTGTCCTGATGTCGTTTTCTATATTTCATGCTATCAGGGGAACTAGCCTATTTTTCCAACTGCTTAACATGGCATTTTTCTTTTCTCCTGTTGTTAATTGGCTTAAACAGCTCTCTGTTAGTCAGGCCTAGTTTGTTACCATCCCATTTCCCTCTGTCCCCATGGGCCATGGCCCACCCAGTCACCGGAACGTGATGATGCGTCTGAACCTGCAGCTCACCATGGGGACCTTCTCACTCTCCCTATTTGGCCTGATGGGTGTCGCCTTCGGGATGAACTTGGAATCCACGTTTGAGGAGGTTAATAATATGCATTGATGATAAAGCTTTAATCTTAGAAATTACACGTGAGACAATTTAACATTGAGTTTGTTAACCTGGCAACACATGCTCATTGTAAACTAGCCAGCTGCAGCAATGTAATATTGCTAAATGGCAGATGAACCTGAGGTGAAGGATGACTGGCTCAGTGTGTGGTCCATAGAGATAAAACTCTCTGTTCGATCTAGCGTTATATCTATGGTGTCGTGTTTGTTCCCCCAGGACCCCAAGGTGTTCTGGCTGGTGACAGGCTTCATGTTCCTGGGTAGTGGACTAATCTGGAGGAGACTGCTCTCGTTCCTGGGTCGACATCTTGAGCCTACTGTCCCCCCACAGGTAATTGAATTGTTAATTTCATGATTTATTTGGATAGAAATGAGTATCATCTGATGCATACTAGTGTGTAACGTGTATAACTCACTAATTGTCAATACCAGTCCCTGGGTACTGCATGTGTCTGACATCTTGATCATGCTTAAGCTCAGTGTTTCGTCTTGAGATTATTCTGATCATTTCCATGACTTGTGTTGTTATAAAAACCCTCTTTCTCCTCCCTAGATCCCAACAGTTTGGAAGAGAAACCAAATCAACTCAAAAGGAGGAGAGGTGAAGAGTGGACTAAGATGATAGTTCCTTGTTGCACCACCTCTCTGCTGAGGAATCTGAACTGTTTGACTGTTTTCATACTACAGTGAGATTTCTCTCGTTTATTGCAGAGGAATGTTTTTTTTCTCTTCATAATCTCAATATCAGTTTTTTGCAATTGGTTTAACCCCTCTAGGGTCGGCGGGACGAAATCGTCCCACCTACGTAACAGCCAGTGGAATCCTGTGGCGCGTTATTCAAATACCTTAGAAATGCTATTACTTCAATTTCTCAAACATATGACTATTTTACACCATTTTAAAGACAAGACTCTCGTTAATCTAACCACACTGTCCGATTTCAAAAAGGCTTTACAATGAAAGCAAAACATTAGATTATGTCAGCAGAGTACCCAGCCAGAAATAATCAGACACCCATTTTTCAAGCTAGCATATAATGTCACAAAAACCCAAACCACAGCTAAATGCAGCACTAACCTTTGATGATCTTCATCAGATGACACACCTAGGACATTATGTTATACAATGCATGCATGTTTTGTTCAATCAAGTTCATATTTATATCAAAAACCAGCTTTTTACATTAGCATGTGACGTTCAGAACTAGCATACCCCCCGCAAACTTCCGGTGAATTTACAAAAAATTTACTAATTTTACTCACGATAAACGTTCACAAAAAGCACAACAATTATTTTAAGAATTATAGATACAGAACTCCTCTATGCACTCGATATGTCCGATTTTAAAATAGCTTTTCGGTGAAAGCACATTTTGCAATATTCTGAGTAGATAGCCCGGCATCACAGGGCTAGCTATTTAGACACCCAGCAAGTTTAGCACTCACCAAAGTCAGATTTACTATAAGAAAAATGTTATTACCTTTGGTGTTCTTCGTCAGAATGCACTCCCAGGACTTCTACTTCAATAACAAATGTTGGTTTGGTACCAAATAATCCATAGTTATATCCAAATATCCTCTGTTTTGTTCGTGCGTTTATCCGAATGGTAAAGAAGGGTGACGAGCACGACGCATTTCGTGACAAAAAAATTGTAAATATTCCATTACCGTACTTCAAAGCATGTCAACCGCTGTTTAAAATCAATTTTTATGCCATTTTTCTCGTAAAAAAGCGATAATATTCCGACCGGGAATCTGTGTTTAGGATAAAAGACGAAAGAAAATGAAAGCATGGGGTCGACTCGTGCACGCGCCTCAGCCCATTGTCCTCTGATAGAGCACTTGCCAAAAGCGCTAATGTGTTTCAGCCTGGGGCTGGAATTACATCATTCAGCTTTTTCCCGCCTTATGAGAGCCTATGGGAGCCGTAGGAAGTGTCACGTTACAGCAAAGATCCTCAGTCTTCAATAAACAGAGTCAAGAAGCTCAAGGAATGGTCAGACAGGCCACTTCCTGTAAGGAATCTTCTCAGGTTTTTGCCTGCCATATGAGTTCTGTTATACTCACAGACACCATTCAAACAGTTTTAGAAACTTTAGGGTGTTTTCTATCCAAAGCCAATAATTATATGCATATTCTAGTTACTGGGCAGGAGTAGTAACCAGATTAAATCGGGTACGTTTTTTATCCGGCCGTGCAAATACTGCCCCCTATCCCCAACAGGTTTTAAGACTGTTGTAAGCAGTGTTCATGTATTTATTAGCATCCTGGATATATTGTTATAATGAAGCACACTGTATACCTCCAGCTGTATTCAAGGATACTGCACCAATTCTTACTGTCCAAAAACATACTCCCACTGTTCACCAAAACCACTGCTCAAATAGCTTTGACTGACTATACAGCTAATAAATAAAGACATTGAGTACTGAGCAGTCTCAAACTTTGAAAGAACTAAAACCCAAGACATACTATATATACACAAAAGTATGTGGACACCCCTTCAAATTAGTTGAATTGGCTATTTCAGCCACACCCGTTGCTGACAGGTGTATAAAATCGAGCACACAGCCATGCAATCTACATAGACAAACATTGGCAGTAGAATAGCCTTACTGAAGGCATTGTTGTAGGATGCCCTGCTAGAGCTGCCCCGGTCAACTGTAAGTACTGTTATTGTGAAGTGGGAACATCTAGGAGCAACAACATCTCAGCCGCGAAGTGGTAGGCTACACAAGCTCGCAGAACGGTACCGCCGAGTGCTAAAGCGTGTAAAAACTGTCTGTCCTCGGTTGGAGCAGTCATTAGAGTTCCAACCTGCCTCTGGAAGCAATGTCAGCACAAGAACCGGTCGTCGGGAGCTTCATGAAATGGGTTTCCATGGCCGAGCAGCCGCACACAAGCCTAAGATCACCATGCGCAATGCCAAGTGTCGGTTGGAGTGGTGTAAAGCCCGCCGCCATTGGACTTTCGAGCATTGGAAACGCGTTCTCTGGAATGATGAATCACGCTTCACCATGCGGTAGTCCGACGGACTAATCTGGGTTTGGCGAATGCCAGGAGAACGTTACCTGCCCGAATGCATAGTGCCAACTGTAAAGTTTGGGGGAGGAGGAATAATGGTCTGGGGCTGTTTTTCATGGTTCGGACTAGGCCCCTTAGTTGCAGTGAAGGGAAATCTTAACGCTACAGCATACAATGACATTCTAGACAATTCTGTGCTTCCAACTTTGTGGCAACAGTTTGGGGAAGGCCCTTTCATGTTTCAGCATGACAATGCAGCTATTCACAAAGGTAGGTCCATACAGAAATGGTTTGTCGAGATCGGTGTGGAAGAACTTGACTGGCCTGCACAGAGCCCCGACCTCAACTCCCATCGAACATCTTTGGAATGACTTGGAATGCCGACTGCAAGCCAGGACTAATTGCCCAACATCAGTACCCGGCCTCACTAATGGAAGCACGTCCCCGCAGCAATGTTCTAACATCTAAACTCAGCAGAAAAAGACACGTCCTCTCACTGTCAACTGAGGTTATTTTCAGCAAACTTAACATGTGTAAATATTTGTATGAACATAAGATTCCACAACTGAGACATAAAATTAACAAGTTCCACAGACATGTGACTAACAGAAATGGAATAATGTGTCCCTGAACAAAGTGGGGGGTCAAAATCAAAAGTCAGTATTTGGTGTGGCCACCAGCTGCATTAAGTACTGCAGGGCATCTACTCCTCATGCTGTGAGATGTTACCCCACTCTTTCACCAAGGCACCTGCAAGTTCCTGGGCATTTCTGGGGGGAATAGCCCTAGCCCTCACCCTTTGATCCAACAGGTCCCAGATGTGCTCAATGGGATTGAGATCCGGGCTCTTCACTGGCCATGGCGGAACACTGACATTCCTGTCTTGCAGGAAATCACGCACCGAACGAGCAGTATGGCTGGTGGCATTGTCATGCTGGATGGTCATGTCAGGATGAGCCTGCAGGAAGGGTACCGCCTGAGGGAGGAGGATGTCTTCCCTGTAACCCACAGCGTTGAGATTGCCTGCAAAGACAACAAGCTCAGTCCGATGATGCTGTGACACACCGCCCCAGACCACGACGGACCCTCCACCTCCAAATCGATCCAGCTCCAGAGTACAGGCCTCAGTGTAACGCTCATTCCTTCGACGATAAATGCAAATCTGACCATCACCCCTGGTGAGACAAAACCACAACTCATCAGTGAAGAGCACTTTTTGCCAGTCCTGTCTGGTCCAGCGACAGTGGGTTTGTGCCCATAGGCGACATTGTTGCCGGTGATGTCTGGTGAGGACCTCCCTTACAACAGGCCTACAAGCCATCAGTTCAGCGTATTGCGGATAGTCTGAGCACTGATGATGGAGGGATTGTGCGTTCCTGGTGTAACTCGGGCATTTGTTGTTGCCGTCCTGTACCTGTCACGCAGGTGTGATGTTCGGATGTACCGATAATGTGCAGGTGTTGTTACACGTGGTCTGCCACTGCAAGGACGATCAGCCGTCCGTCCTGTAGCGCTGTCTTAGGCGTCTCAGTTTGGACATTGCAATTTATTGCCCTGGCCACGTCTGCAGTCCTGATGCCTCCTTGCAGCATGCCTAAGGCATGTTCACGCAGATGAGCAGGGACCCTGGGCATCTTTCTTTTGGTGTTTTTCAGAGTCAGTAGAAAGGCTTCTTCAGTGTCCTAAGTTTTCATAACTGTGACCTTAATTGCCTAACGTCTGTAAACTGTTATTGTCTTAACCATTCCACAGGTACATGTTCATTAATTGTTCATTAAACAAGCATGGGAAACAGTGTTTAAACCCTTTACAATGATGATCTGTGAAGTTATTTGGATTTTTACGAATTATCTTTGAAAGACAGGGTCCTGACTAAGGGATGTTGTTTTTTTGTTGTTGCTCAGTTTAGTAGAAAGCCTTCCCAGAAGAGTGGAGGTTGTTATAGAAGCAAAGGAGGGACCAACTCCATATTAATGCCCATAATTTTGGAATGAGATGTTTGAAGAGCTTTACTTTTGGTCATGTAGTGTAACTCAAGTTTTCATCCTCAGGTCCAACATCACTATTGTCCCATTCACATACAGTAATGTAGTATGTATTTATTAGTTGTATCATTCACAAAATGGTCACTGCCATACTGTTTGTCATTACATTATAAATTAAATAAAAATATAGGACAAAACAATTAACATAGCATGGCAGCAACACATATAAATAAGGAAAATATCTTCTGATGTCTCAATGTGATACCACAAGAGTCGAATGGAGGGTAAAATAGTCAATATGTCTATATGTGAAATATTTAAAAATTCATAAAATAAAGTATCACATGTGGCGTATTGGTAGGCCTTTTGGGTCTACAGTAGTGGTGCGCGGGTCAGCTGTTTCTTCACCCGCAAGCAATTGCAAATCTGTAACCGCCGGATTATATATTCTAAAGTGAGAATCTGAGGCCCGCACCCAACCCTAACCGGCAAATATAGAGAATGTGCTTGGCTACAGTCAGAGACTGCAGAGTGATATTTTTACAGGGGGTGCAGGATTTGTTTTTGCCTGATTTCGGTATTTATGCTTATAATTTCCGACATTTTGGTTGGCTTCTGTCATATGTTGCCTTAGAAGACTAAATAAACCTTTGCTCAACAGAATGTAATAGATCGATAGAATGAATGCTTCAATCTAGTTGACATCGGTAAAGTTCTCATCTTTCGCGGGGCAAAGAAGTTTGGGGACTGGGGAGAAAATACAAAGAAGCAACAACAAAAAACGGGAAGGTTTTTATGTGCAAAATCTCCAGATGATATTAGTTTGACCGGTTGTAAGCCAAAAGTTAACTGTGAAAACGACCCAACGTGTTTCTGATAAGATTTTAGTTCGGCTTCGAAGCATATTTTATGTGGTTTAAATTGAAATCCTATCAGGTTTTATGATGAAGACAGCGCCCAGATGGTATCTACAGTAACTGAGCACGGCACTCTCAAGATGCAGAACGAAATAAATAATATTTCTCCACTCCTGTTCCCAAATCCACATTTTACCTACAATTGGTGTATAATTTTACTGCAAGAAATGCTTACTTCGGCATGACTTAGGCTATTATTAAGGATATAGCCGTATTCGCACGGGACTAGTATTACTAGAGAACGTTGGTTAAGTATTTATTACCCCAGAATGTCCGTTATTCCACAGGACAATTAGGACAGGATTGGGTTTTTCCAAACTGCCCCTGTAATTCTCTTTTTTTTCTATAAATTGACAGTTATGACGGAATCGTGGATGTTTTTTTCTAGGCGTGAAGTTATTTAAAAAATACCAGATAACCTCAATGTAGCCTATAGAAATTAAAATTAGTTAAACATTTCTGGATTTTTTAAAGGTATTGTTTCTCTTTATTTAATCCGCGTGCCACCCACCTGCCCTTCAGCCACACGATATGTAATGACCCTAAACCCGTCCGCCCCGCAGATATAACCGCGGGACTGCGGGTTATGAGTCAACCCGCGCATCACTAGTCTACACTAGTGGTTTTATGAATGTTGATAATGTGTTATGTAGATGTGTATAAATCATAACGCGGTATACTTATCAACTACAGCACTTAACATTGTAATGTCCACATAATTGACATGAACCGGTGGGGATGACTACTTTGACTCAACAACATCAGCCCAACATCACTCCTCAGAAGAATCAAGAAAATATCTCCTGTCAGATTACCTGCTGAAAGTATTAGCTTGGCTGTATCTTGAATTGTCATTATGCAATTTCACACATCCTCTCTCCTAGCCTCACTTCCTTCTCAACCATTTTGAAGGAGAAAATCCAAGTTCCCCCTCCCAGACCTTCTCCTTCAACCATATTGAAAGATCATGTCCAAGATCCCCCCAGACCTTCTCCAATGCATTTTGAGATTAATCCAGAAAGAACCCCAATCATGCAGATTCCTTCATTCTATGATTTACAATTTACCTTCCATAGTACACAATTGGACCTTCATTTTCCGGTCTTATCCAGGGTTTTGCCCTAGTACTACACAGCTGATTCAAATAACCAACTCATCATCCAGCTTTGATGATTTGTATCAGCTGTGTAGTGCTAGGGAAAAAAACTAAATGTGCACCCAATGGGGACCCCAGGACCCAGTTTGGGAAACCTTGGTCTAAACAGATAATGTTAGGACAGCGGTCATGTTATTCTGTGCCATTTGTGTGTCTTCAAACAACATTAACCTTTTTGATGCATCATAAAACATGCCTTTGAGCTGTTATGTATTATTTAATAAAATCTCAATTGCATGGACTTTGATAATAACATTGTCATTCAGGCACATAACTTGAGTGTAAGTACGAATCAACTTTCCCCAACAGGGGGAAGCAAAACTGAACTAATCAGACAAAATATTAGATTAAATTTGCCACACTGTGAGCAAGGTATATCAAAGTATTATTTACATGGTAAGCTTTATTTTGTTCTATGATCCAGTCACATTATTACATTTGTATTCATATATTGATGTTTTATTTAAGTAAAGTCTATAGACAACAGTACATCTAAACCACTTGTCAAACTCCTTCCATGGAGGGCCGAGTCCTCGGTCTGCGGGTTTTCGCTCCTCCAATGTACTTGATTATTGATGAATTAAGGTCACTAATTAGAAAAGAACGCCACTCACCTGTCTAGGTCTTAATTGAAAGGAAAACCCCAAAACCCGCAGACACTAGGCCCTCCATGGAATGAGTTTGACACCACTGATCTAACCATTTGAGTGGCGCCCTCTCATCTGATGTGAAAACAATATGTTTAACCAGGGCTCCTCTCCAACCTTGTTCCCGGAGAGCTACCCTCCTGTACGTTTTTATTTCAACCCCAGTTGTTAGTAACCTGATTCATTTTACCAACCAGCTCATTATTAGAATCAGTTGTGCTAGATTAGGGTTGGAGCGAAAACCTACAGGACGATAGCTCTCCAGGAACAGTGTTGGAGAACCCTGGTTTAGACCCGTCACTGTATTGTGAGGTGTTATACTACCCCGGAATGCTGCCTTGGTGTCAGAAGTGAGATAGGACTATCATATCCGGATGGTTCATAACCTGTGTAGGCATACTCTACTAGCCTATCATAACTCATTCACTTGTGGCTATGTCAAATTGTCAATTGAAATGATCACTGCACACTCAAGTGAATGACGCTTCTTTATGTTCCAAGTATCTGTCAACCAATTATAGAAGACGCTTTCCCAACTACCTTGTTTCCGCAATGGATGTTGCGTTCCAAGCTGGGCGCATCAGTACATGTAATAGCGCGTGCTTCCGCTTGTCCCTTTTCAGTAGAAAAGTACTAGGAAAAACGGGAAATAAACTATTTTATTCGGAGAGAAACATCGAGTGGGGAGGATCTAGCTTTGCTCGTGTTGGAATAATTCGATTGGGAGAGAGAGAGGTGTCTACAACTGTGAAGATAATTATATTTTTTTGTATGAGCGCTAGCTAATAGATCTATTTTTCGCCACGGTTTGTTCTTTCCAAAGGAATAATGACGAACACATGGATGCTATTGACTCTCGCGGTGGCGACCTGTTTTATGAGTGAAACGGTGAGTAAAGTTGTCAAGACAAGAAAAGTAATATTTAAAATGTGTTTTGTTAAACCTCGCGCGGTAAGGAGCTGCTGAAATAGTTTTTAAACGGGCTTTGGTTTCGATGTAGGCTATTTTGCATGCTTGTCTCACTCGCGTTCTTCATAACCTCTGCGAGTAATTTATCTGGCTACTTTTACAAGTAAAGAAGTCAATGTAACTATTGTTATTTATGTATTCCCCTTTTCTTTCCCTTGTGCACTTCCCATATGACTGAAGTCTTACCACATTGTGGCCCAAATGATAAGGATACCTTTTTACAGTTGCCCTTAAAAGCACGTGTATGATTAATATTTGTATAAAGCCAAATTCATTATCGCAGAGTTACTTTAGTTTGATTCCACAGTGGTGAAATATGATTTAAGAGGTGGTGTGGAACTATAGTTCCTTGGTCAAAACAGATTAAATGGTTCCATTTAACCAGGCTGAGAACACAGGCATCTCAGTGTTGCCTTTTAACAAGTGTCCAATAACCTCCTATTGAAAGACCCTAACCCTAACCACCATCGCTCATCCCCTTCCATTTTTCAGCACAAAACATAAACACCAGCTCTGAGAGGCAGCACTTTTCTCTAATTCATTACATCTGGGACCGGACTCTAACCTCCATCAGTATCCATCTTTTTGTTAATGCGGAACCAGAGAAACTATTGCTCTAGATTTATCTCAATATTAAACTGAGATGTCGACACATCATATCATCACAGTCACTGAAAGTACTTCATGTACTATACCACTGTCACCATGATATCTGACCTGATTGGTATTAAAGTCAACAGTGAAGGAACATCTACTGTTTAGGTGGAACTGAAATGACATCACTTGTCATATCATCACCAGCGTTGTGTCATTGAAAGGGCTTCATACAGATGTACCACATCAAATACTAAGGCATGGTTGGGAATAACTTCAACAGTATAGAAACATCTGGAGTTGGATGTACTTAACCGTCTGATCAAGGCTCTAGAAATATGCATGGAAATCCTGAATGAGAAAAGTAATGAAATACTAGCCTGACAAATAGGATTTCTTGAGAGGATGGAAAATGGTCACATACCGCAGCTTCAGTACTGACTGCTACTCTCATTCCTCCCCTGCCTCAATTAGCTTAGCAAATGTGAAGTTCTCAGAGAGAACCTGGGGGTGGCTAGGCAGCAAGGCACTAGACGGCTGGGTTGTGAGAGGGGAAAACCTTGTGACGTACACACCGTCTGCTCTGTATCTATGAAGCCCTCAAGTTGTCAACTGGAAACTGTAGGTTGTTTGGCTCAGAGGTCAATAATAACAGATGTTAGTTTTCAACCTTTCTTGACAATTGTAGCCTATGCCTGAAGATTTAGTAAATGTTTGGACTTCTCTTTTTTTGTGTGGATTTGATTGTACATGGAATTTTGATCATTGCTACTCTGATCATACATCCTAGAGTGAAAGTTAACCTTAATGTAACATTTTCTAGAAGAGCGTGGACCGTGGTCAAACGCAAGATGTTCCATGACGGTGTATACTGACAGCATGCTGTGGTGTTATGCCAGCCAACTTTGTTTACCCAGTTGAAAAGCATCAGAGAGAATACCCCTCTCTGCTCTTTGCTGATAGATGTGACTGGTACTAAATGTTCTTTGCCTTGCGTTACTTCCATATATGGCGTTAACGCTTTCCTGGAAACAAAAACACCCACTCCAGATGTTTTTGTACTGTATGTATCTGGCAGATGTGCTCTCAATAGACATTAGTGTTATTTTTAGAGACCACTGAAGCTGTATGTGAGTCAGAGGTGACTGTCTGGAGGTGAAAGACGGTGTGATTTGGACTCTGAATCCACGTGTTCTTTGTCCTCCTGACCCTCTTGGGTTAATCGATGCACAGAAGGACAGACTGACAAGCTGTGATAACGATATTATCAATGCGAAACAGGAACTAATTAGTTTTATTTCCTTTGGAACTGCAGTCTCACACAAGATCCTAAATGGTGGTATTTTCTGTCTGACCTTAATTTGAGGATATTTTAAATACGTTTTTAAATGTTTCCTGTCAGCAGGAGGGAGGCCCTCCCCAGTGTTAGTCATGCATGCAGTACACAGGGTAGAGTATGTACTGTCGAACTGATCAGCGCTGACTGGATAGGGCTGGCCTGGGAGTCATGCAGCTTCACATGTAAGTGGAGCTGTGCTCCATTGGTATTTCTACTCATTTTCTCCAGCTCCCTTTGTCTCCTTCTCTCTCAACGGCTCTGTAAGAGGCTTGCCTTTTATCTGTCCACCAAAGCTTGTCTGGAATTTTAAACATATTTGCAGGGTTGAGCTTGTTGCTGGGTCAAATACACAAGCATTTCAGTACACCTGCGATAACATCTGCTAAATATGTGTATGTGATAAATCAGAACTGATTTGAATACTTGTGGGGTTGAGCTTGTTGCTGGGTCAAATACTTGTAGGGTTGTGGTTTGACAGCTTTGTTGATTCTTTTTTTTATAAAGGTCAGATTCTCCACTTAGGTCACTACCTCCCATCTGAAGAATCTGAGTTCTGTCACTTAGGTTAAATCAATTTTTTATATCTTGCGACGATTTAAGGGATGAAAGTTTCTCACAGAGCCTGTGTTGATCTTTCAACACTGGGGATTTTTTTTTCTCTGCTGAGGATTTTCTGTGTTTTTGTAGAACACTGCTAAGCATGTCAGATTGTCAAAGAATTTCAACAGTGCACATTTGGGTTCCTTTTCTAGATCCAGAGGGAGCCTGACTTGGCCCACAGCTATCAGAACTGAATAGAGAACACAAGTCAAGATTGATATTTTAGTCATTTAGCAGATGCTTTTATCCAGAGTGACTTACAGGAACAATTAGGGTTAAGTGCCTTGCTCAAGGACACACCAACACATTTTTCACCTAGTCTGCTCAGGGATTTAAACAAACGACCTTTCGGCTAATGGCCCAATGCTCTTAGCCGCTAGGCTAGCTGTCGTCCTGAACTGCTGAGAGTGTATTCCCCTCCCTCCCCTCAGAACAGTTTGAATTTGTCAGGGCATGGACTCTACAAGGTGTCAAGTGTTCCACAGGGATGCTGGCCCATGTTTACACCGATGCTTGACACAAGTGTGGGAAGCAAAGTTGGCTGGATGTGGTGGACCATTTTTGATACACACGGGAAACTGTTCAGTGTGGAAAAACCCAGCAGTGTTGCAGTTCTTGACACAATCAAACCAGTACGCCTGGCAACTACTACCATACCCCGTTCAAAGGCACTTCAATATTTTGTCTAGCCCATTCACCCTCTGAATGGCACACATACACAATTCATGTCTCAAGGCTTAAAAATAATTTTTTAAACCTGTATCCTCCCCTTCATCTACACTGATTGAAGTGCATTTAACATGCGGCATCAATAAGGGATCATAGATTTCACCTGGTCAGTCTGTGTCATGGAAAGAGCAGGTGTTCTTTCTGTTTTGTCTACTCAATATGTCTGCTGTTTTATAGTAATCTGTGTTAATGAAATAGTCTGTCCACATGAGATTATTTTATAGTGATAACTCTCTCAGGTACTCAGATGTCTGCTCTCATTTGGTACTGATGCCAGTTGTTCATGATCTAGTTGCTGATTGTTCTGACCCAGTTGTGTGTGCATAATCTAGTTGCTATTTGTTCTAACCCAGGTGTGGCGTATGGGCCAGCGGTCTGTCTCATGCTTCAGGACTAATTCTTCTGGCTCTTGATTGACTGTAGTTGTAGATCTTCTTGGCATCATCAAGGCCTGAAGAACCTTTGCATAAAGAAGCATGTCATTAGTGTTGAACAGGAACATGAAGGGTATCAGATGTACTGTAACGACTGTAGTTTATACTTGGGACATAGGCCCCCATCCTCCTACTGGGATACCAGAGCACTTTTATGTGAGGGAGGTCATTACTTCTATTCACATTGGTATGATTTTCACATGGTAATATTACAAGTCATATAGATTTACATAATTTTACCTGGATATGGTCGCATCATGTTGACCTTCAGCGGGAATATGGGCTCAGTGTTTGGGTCATCAGCAAGGACTCTGGCCTTGGTGTCGGCAGCTGGCCCGCATCTCCCTCCCGACCAAATGCGCCCACGTTGACCATGGTGAAGCGGTACTTTGCATTGCGGACTGTCATCCGGACTATTGTGAAATATCCCTTGTAGTTGTAGTACTCGCTACCAGAGTTTGCTGGAGCCTTGATCTGAATATGCTTCCCTTCAACTGCTCCTACACAACTGATAATTCCAACGATCCCAAAACTCTCAGGTGATTTCGGCCCATTTTGCTACTGAGGGATAAGCAACAAAATCTGCCTTCGAGACATGCCAGATAGCCTGGCAAGCTTTGCTGACGATGGCAAAAACTGTTTCCTATCTTATAACTAGCATCAATGCTTTTGCGGTGTGCCTGTAATTGCCAAAAACATCCAAAAGTACTGAACATGTCTTCCCTTGTCAATGCTTTGCATAGGTCAGACTAGAGACATGTATTCTCAATTGTCCCCTCTTGTAGTGATCAGTGGACCAACATGCCATTTTCTCCCTCGTGAGAAATAAAAACAAACGACTAGTAAGAGCAGTTCAAGCTCTTCTAATTTGGAGGCAGACAATGTTTGCTTTTGTAGCTAGTTAAATCCTGAAAGTAAATTTGTATCTGGAGTGTAAAGAGATATACACTGCTCAAAAAAATAAAGGGAACACTTAAACAACACAATGTAACTCCAAGTCAATCACACTTCTGTGAAATCAAACTGTCCACTTAGGAAGCAACATTGATTGACAATAAATTTCACATGCTGTTGTGCAAATGGAATAGACAACAGGTGGAAATTATAGGCAATTAGCAAGACACCCCCAATAAAGGAGTGGTTCTGCAGGTGGTGACCACAGACCACTTCTCAGTTCCTATGCTTCCTGGCAGATGTTTTGGTCACTTTTGAATGCCGGTGGTGCTTTCACTCTAGTGGTAGCATGAGACGGAGTCTACAACCCACACAAGTGGCTCAGGTAGTGCAGCTCATCCAGGATGGCACATCAATGCGAGCAGTGGCAAGAAGGTTTGCTGTGTCTGTCAGCGTAGTGTCCAGAGCATGGAGGCGCTACCAGGAGACAGGCCAGTACATCAGGAGACGTGGAGGAGGCCGTAGGAGGGCAACAACCCAGCAGCCGGACCGCTACCTCCGCCTTTGTGCATTGTGCAAGGAGGAGCAGGAGAAGCACTGCCAGAGCCCTGCAAAATGACCTCCAGCAGGCCACAAATGTGCATGTGTCTGTTTCTGACCGTTTGAGCAGACTCCATGAGGGTGGTATGAGGGCCCGACGTCCACAGGTGGGGGTTGTGCTTACAGCCCAACACCGTGCCGGATGTTTGGCATTTGCCAGAGAACACCAAGATTGGCAAATTCGCCACTGGCGCCCTGTGCTCTTCACAGATGAAAGCAGGTTCACACTGAGCACGTGTGACAGACATGACAGAGTCTGGAGACGCCGTGGAGAACGTTCTGCTGCCTGCAACATCCTCCAGCATGACCGGTTTGGCGGTGGGTCAGTCATGTGGGGTGGCATTTCTTTGGGGGGCCGTACAGCCCTCCATGTGCTCGCCAGAGGTAGCCTGACTGCCATTAGGTACCGAGATGAGATCCTCAGACCCCTTGTGAGACCATATGCTGGTGCGGTTGGCCCTGGGTTCCTCCTAATGCAAGACAATGCTTGACCTCATGTGGCTGGAGTGTGTCAGCAGTTCCTGCAAGAGGAAGGCATTGATGCTATGGACTGGCCCGCCGATTCCCCAGACCTGAATCTAATTGAGCACATCTGGGACATCATGTCTCGCTCCATCCACCAACGCCACGTTGCACCACAGACTGTCCAGGAGTTGGCGGATGCTTTAGTCCAGGTCTGGGAGGAGATCCCTCAGGAGACCATCCGCCACCTCATCAGGAGCATGCCCAGGTGTTGTAGGGAGGTCATACAGGCACGTGGAGGCCACACACACACTACTGAGCCTCATTTTGACTTGTTTTAAGGACATTACATCAAAGTTGGATCAGCCTGTAGTGTGGTTTTCCACTTTAATTTTGAGTGTGACTCCAAATCCAGACCTCCATAGATTGATAAATTGGATTTCCATTGATTATTTTTGTGATTTTTGTTGTCAGCACATTCAACTATGTAAAGAAAAAAGTATTTAATAAGATTATTTCTTTCATTCAGATCTAGGATGTGTTGTTTAAGTGTTCCCTTTATTTTTTTGAGATATATATATATATATATATTTTTTTTTTTTTAAAGTAGAGTTACAAGCATAACACCAGACATGTAGCTAGCTAGTATTTGTAAACGGGCAATTACACGGGATCCAGAAGTTTTTAAATGTCGTCGCTAGCTAGAGTGAGTGTCTGGGCCACTCATGACTCCACCTATGAACATGCACGTGATCTACGTACATAAACAGTGTAGAGGCCTTAAAGCTGTGTGTGGTGGCATCACATCAAGGAATACCACAAACGGAGACAGATCCATAGCTTCTCTGTCTGACCAAGCCTGGGGTATAGTTTAAGAACTTGTGAAAAACTATAATTACCATTGAGCCTGAATTTAGACAGTAATTGCTTAGTAATCCTTTCTTTTGAAGTGATTTCATGTGCAGACTCATTTGATGTCAGCTGTTTTACTCTGGCATTAACAGAAAGATGCAATGAATTTCTATCTGCTTTACATTAGCTAGATTTTGCACAACTGAACTTTGCTTTTCCTTGGCTACTCCTGAAACTCCCACTCATGTCCCCTGTTCATGTCTTGGCTCAGGTAATCCCTGGAATATGACAGGGTCAAACCATGATTACCTGGATGGAAAACGGAGGCAGAAAATAATGGATTTTGTTATAAATGATTGTTAGATTTTCTGTTCAACTCTTTCATGAACTCTTACCTCTGAAAGCTTCCTAGAATAATAAGATATCAAATTAGTCTTATCTATTGCAAAGTATTGTATTAGATGTTTTAGTATGTGCTGGACATAAAGTGGTCATTCCAGAGAGCTACTGCCTAAATCCTGCAATGCAGCTTTGATTGAATGTAGTCCTCAACATTAAGGTTAGAGTTGAAGGAGTGTGGATCACCCAGCCCTCACACAGGGTCCCACACCACAGTAAACTACTTCATACTCACACTACTGTAGTGTTCAACTGTAGTGTTCAATTATGTCCATGGACCAAAGTTAATGTCTTTTATTTAATCTTCATTTATACAGGTAAGTATAAATGAACACATTTCGTGTTTACAATGATGACCTGTCCCAAGGCATAGACAGCAGTGAGAGTCTTGCAGTATAAGAAGCTCTGACAAGTAGTGGCAACATCTCTCTTTGAAAGACCACGCTTGACAAATTCATATTTTGTGCACACTGAAACTAGCACATGTAATCTCACCATAATTTGGTTGTCACTCTGATATAATTTCACAACATACACTACACCTAGTTCCTCCATTCAGGTACAGTCAATAAAACGTATATCCCCAGAATGTGTGACTCCAGTAGTTCGCTCTCTGCCCCCCTCCAAGAAGACGTACAGTATTACTGGAAAACCCAGGCCAGTAGAATATCCCAGCCTCATAGCCCTAGTACAACACCTGTGTTTATTAAATCATATGAAGAATACCAGACATGCCTCTGGTCTGAATGGGCTGTATTCATCCTGTTAGTTTCTGCAGCAGTTCTGGTGGAGCTCTGGCACCGTCTAGTAGTTAGTTAATGTGCTTCCTGTGTACTCCTGAGGGGCTGCCAATGTCAGCAGCTGGTTGGACAGCTACTACATCGGCAAGGTCTCTATCCCAAATGGCACCCAGTTCCCTATGTAGTGCACTACTTTTGACCAGGGCCCATCAAAAGTAGTGCACTAAATGGGGAATTGAGAGCCATTTGGGACGTAGCCTAGAGCTGCTGTGCCCTGCATGAAGCTGAGCCCTCGGCAGATGTGGGTTAATATTGTAACCCACACCTGTAACATCTGTGCTGCTTCCCAACACTGTGGAAGGAAGCTGGTTACTATAGAGCTCTTGTGCTGTTGGTCCACATGCTGGGTTATTGTCTTGGTAGACCTGTTTGGTTGCATTCATGGTGTTGCTGTCATTGGGTGATGCTGACAGACGGTGTGTGTGTATATATATTTATGGTCAGTGTTGCTGGCAGCTTTGGATGTTATTTAATGTGTGAATGTAAGCAGCACAGAACGTCCTGTTTTCCTCTGGCTGTCCGACAGGGCTATGCTGAGAAACAACACATCCAGGACTTCAGGGCATAGAGGAGGACTTTCAAAGGAAATCCAATGTTTTTCATGTTGAGATTACATTCATATCAGGTAGTCATCCTAGATCTGCCTGGAATGTATTTTAAAAAGCCCCATAAGTCCAGTGTTAGTCATATCTTGGCAGGCTCTCTCTTTCCATCGTTACAGCTGACAACTATACCTGTGGAGGAGGAGGGTGACATGATTAGCTGACATCTCCCCAGCATTTGTTGCTGTGATAGCCGCTAACAACAATACCTTAATGATTCAGACCTTTAGTAGGGGCTGGCTGACTGGGCTGTTTGGAAGGAGCTAGCTAGTGAGCAGAGGGAGAGAAGAGGGAGTATTTCCTTTTCAGTTGTAGACTTGGCACAGCCTGAAAGCCCAGTCCTGAGCTCCTCAGCTCCCTGCACAATACCTCACTTGTGCTGCTACTTTGGCCCAGGAATGTGAGGCTCACCTTCATGTGTCTGACAGCAGTTTGTTTTGGAATGAGAGATATTATTCACCACCACATCGTACTGCTGCAAACATCGTTCTCTCATCGCCTCTTCGCTCTCCCTCTCTGAAGAGTTGAGGCAGCCCCATATGATGCTGTTGAAACCCCCATAAACCACTGCTTTAGATAGTCCGTTCTATTCACAAGATGTGAGGATAAATTACTTTCACATCTTGAACAGTGTATTTTGTCAAGGCATGTTTGCTACGTGTGGGCTAGGTGCAGAAATGTTGTTCAGAAACTAATCATAAAGCATACTTTCGTGTGTTCACATCGGCCTCTGGAAAACAGAGCCTGACACAATCTTAGCCTGTTCTTTAGATAAAGCCTAACCTAACACTACTATCTAATAAGAAAGTGGAATGCCGGCAGCATGAAAATAGTGCCAGTTGTACTCTGTACTGTACCGGGGCCTGATCTGAGTCCTTGACTAATCCTGACCAACAAAGGCATTGGAGGAAATTATCAGGGCTGTTTAATGTCTGGGAGTCTGTATTGATGTTGTACTTCATGATGTTGTACTTCATGATGTTGTACTTCATGATGCAGTGGCTGGGCATTCACACTGACTAGACTACTACTGTATGGTCACTGGCTGACCCTGAGAGTCTCCATTGTTCTCACAATGTTATATCTATTGGATGTTTGGGGTCAACTTGACATTTGTCATAACACTTGTCTGCTTCAGAGGCTAAATCAGCTGAGTAGACCTGGGTCAAATACTTTTAAATACTGGGAAGTGTTTTCAGGGCTGTCAAATGGAAGTAGTGTACAGTCATTCATGACTCCAGTCATACATAGTGTACAGTAGATATCAGTGACGCCAGTCCTACTCTTCATAGTGTACAGTAGATATCAGTGACTCCAGTCCTACTCTTCGTAGGGTACAGTAGATATCAGTGACGCCAGTCCTACTCTTCGTAGTGTACAGTAGATATCAGTGACGCCAGTCCTACTCTTCGTAGTGTACAGTAGATATCAGTGACGCCAGTCCTACTCTTCGTAGTGTACAGTAGATATCAGTGACGCCAGTCCTACTCTTCGTAGTGTACAGTAGATATCAGTGACTCCAGTCCTACTCTTCGTAGTGTACAGTAGATATCAGTGACGCCAGTCCTACTCTTCGTAGTGTACAGTAGATATCAGTGACGCCAGTCCTACTCTTCGTAGTGTACAGTAGATATCAATGACGCCAGTCCTACTCTTCGTAGTGTACAGTAGATATCAGTGACGCCAGTCCTACTCTTCGTAGGGTACAGTAGATATCAGTGACGCCAGTCCTACTCTTCGTAGGGTACAGTAGATATCAGTGACTCCAGTCCTACTCTTCGTAGTGTACAGTAGATATCAGTGACGCCAGTCCTACTCTTCGTAGTGTACAGTAGATATCAGTGACGCCAGTCCTACTCTTCGTAGTGTACAGTAGATATCAGTGACTCCAGTCCTACTCTTCGTAGTGTACAGTAGATATCAGTGACGCCAGTCCTACTCTTCGTAGTGTACAGTAGATATCAGTGACGCCAGTCCTACTCTTCGTAGTGTACAGTAGATATCAGTGACGCCAGTCCTACTCTTCGTAGTGTACAGTAGATATCAGTGACGCCAGTCCTACTCTTCGTAGTGTACAGTAGATATCAGTGACGCCAGTCCTACTCTTCGTAGTGTACAGTAGATATCAGTGACGCCAGTCCTACTCTTCGTAGTGTACAGTAGATATCAGTGACGCCAGTCCTACTCTTCGTAGTGTACAGTAGATATCAGTGACGCCAGTCCTACTCTTCGTAGTGTACAGTAGATATCAGTGACGCCAGTCCTACTCTTCGTAGTGTACAGTAGATATCAGTGACGCCAGTCCTACTCTTCGTAGTGTACAGTAGATATCAGTGACGCCAGTCCTACTCTTCGTAGTGTACAGTAGATATCAGTGACGCCAGTCCTACTCTTCGTAGTGTACAGTAGATATCAGTGACGCCAGTCCTACGCTTCGTAGTGTACAGTAGATATCAGTGACGCCAGTCCTACGCTTCGTAGTGTACAGTAGATATCAGTGACGCCAGTCCTACGCTTCGTAGTGTACAGTAGATATCAGTGACGCCAGTCCTACGCTTCGTAGTGTACAGTAGATATCAGTGACGCCAGTCCTACGCTTCGTAGTGTCAGAGGGGTCCGTTTTATCTTTTCTCCAATACTATTGGTCTATTACCATGTCAATCAACACTTGAATAGAAACGTAGCTTACACTCTGGATTTTGATGCCAACGCTGTCGCTAAAGTCCCATTCGTTTTCATTGCAGCCTGGTTTGAATGCCACGGTTATGCATAATGTGTACTAACACTTAAGTAGCACTATGTGGTCTTCTAGCATTAGTTGACATGGGAGCCCTTGTATACATTGTTTTCCTGCATTACTTTGATCATGACTTCCTCTGTCTTATGTTCTGCCTGCTGCGTTCTCTATAGTAGGTTGCATAGCAAACAAAAGATGAGTCACTGTGTGTGTGACAGTTTGAAAGACCACTGGAGCACAACACAATGGCACACCAAAGATGTGTTTTTGTACAGATGACAATTATTTCCAAAAGGAAATGTTAGTCAGAGGTTGATATGAGTTTGTGGCTTCGAACTGTTTCCCTCAGTGATCCCAGTCGGAGGCCAAAAGGGAAGGTCTTTATCTAGCTGGGTATTCCCTCTTTTCAGCCAGAGCCATTGTTGTGCTCTTTGAAGCATCTGTCTCCTTCAGTGAGTCTGAAATGGTTTGTCCTCTTATTGTGTACTAGGCTCTGCTTCCTTTGAAGCAAGAGTCCTTCCTTTTTCGTACATCATCCTTGTCTCACTTTTTTCCCCCTCTCCTTCACGATCAAAGACCTGAAAATTGAACCAGGCTCCTTAGTGTCAACATTCATCAGCGGAGCAAAAAGGCAGACCTCGGTGTGTGTGTGTGTGTGTGTGTGTGTGTGTGTGTGTGCGCACACAGAGGGTGCATCCTTAGTACCTTTGTCAGACGTATTGCTTTTGTGGGGATTTTGGGAAGCACAATTGTATGGAAACATCACACGTCTTGGTGAGTGTCAGTGCCTGTGAATAGTGATTTCCATGAGCCCTGACAGGCTAGTTGAAGAGGTGGCCACCAGGCTACTGTGGTGGGCCAGAGATCTAAAGGAATGCAGGGGGTTGGGAGGGAGGACTAGAAGGATCCAGGGTTCAGAGAGTCAGACTACATGGTTCCATCTGCTCTGAGAGCAGCCTCCTAAAAAGTAGTTTCTCTCTTCATTCTTCTGTTCACAATAACACTTTGCCTTGGAATTGGATGAGCCAGTCAGACAATGACACCTTCCTGTTTTAACCTGCTCTCCACATGCAGAGGAATTACAGGAAGACTGATTCTTTGGTTTCTGCTTCAGAACATGGGAAGATTTGATCCAGGCCTTCATAGCTTCTAAGTGGTATTTCAGGTAATGGGGAGGCTCATCATGAGACGCCTGCTTCTGTTCATTTGTTTGTTTCCCAGGGAACTGTGAGATTTAAAAAATTCTCCCAAAATATTTGTCTTGATTTTCTTAGCATGGTTCTTTGAAATTTGTTTTGCTCTTGCGCTTCTAATGCCTGTATAAAATAAACTGCATGGATATCCTCCACAGTGAAAAGTGTTTGTATAATCTTAAGGGCATCTACACTGGGAATAGTTTGTCATGTGATCACTTATTGAGTATTATTATGGGTCCTGGATGCTGATCAAGGGAAAGGGGGATACCTAGTCAGATTTACAACTGAAATGTGTCTTCTGCATTTAACCCAACCCCTCTGAATCAGAGGTAAGCTGTGGTATATCAGACAATATACCATGGGTATGACGCAAATGCTCTTGCTTACTGTTCTATTTATGTGGAACTATTTTATAATAGCAATAAGACGTCTTGGGGGTTTGTGGTATATGGCCAACATGCTAAGGGCTGTATCCAGGCTGTACTCTGCAATACAGCGTTCATAGCTGTTGTATATTGGACAGATACCACACCCCTCAGGCCTTATTGCCTAAATAGCATGTGGGTACCTGTAGAATTCAATTTATATGGTGGAGACACTTTTGTTCATCTCTTGTTCTCCATTCACAGACATTGATCTCGGCCCAGTCGGATTACCTGTATCTGGATGACCTATCAGGAGACTCCGTAGACGACGGTTACAACTCTGGCTCCGGGTCCGGTGATATGAGTAAGCAATGGTTACTTTCTTCTAAAATATTTCACCCTTATTTCCTAATGTCATTTACATAGCAACCTGAAAATGCCTTGTTAAGAGTTATAGCTGTATGGAAAGCTATAATTGTACTGGCTCTACGAAGGTCCTAGACGGTGCACAGAAACCTTTTGACTTTGGTTAGACTACTAGGGCACACTGGTACTGCAGGATCACAATGGACCTACGGAGGCGGTGAAAGCACAGATGTTTCACATGCAGTCAACCAAGACTATGTTAATTACCCAGCATATGTCATGTAGAGAGACGTTCAATAATGAATGAGTCATTATTTCATATACCATAGACATATACCATAGACTGTATAATGTACTGTACAAGAACACCCAAACATCTGGCTTGCAGTCCATTTCTGAGTCAGTATGGCAGTGGTTGTGACATTATTGGTCGACTCATAATGAAAAGTGCCTCAATCATTATTAGTGAATCCATTAGCACTGGCATTGTTGTGATTTGTTGTTTATCATGTTAGCCCTGCCTGCAAACCAAATTTGTCTTTGGGGTCAATACATTTTAGATTATTTTCCTCCTCAGCTATCGGTGAGGTCACTGAGCCAGTCAAAGTGAAAAGGGTGTTCGCCGCTCCTGAAGCAGAGCCAACCCAGGACTCTCTACCAGACCTTTCAACCGCTGTGGAGATGTTTACATTCACTGACCTGAGCACAGAAATAGCTGAGACAGAAACAGAGACCGAAACAGAGGTATGCCTCTCTTTTTAACTGCCTTTAGTGTGGGCTTTTGAGCCGGTAGTGTGGTTGTTTCATTTCACCTCGCACTGCTGGCATGGCAAGCACTTAATAGTATCCCTGTAGTTTTATAGTTGCTGTGAAAATCTAAATCTCTCTTTCTCCCTCTGTCTGTGTGTGTCAGGCCCAGGTCCCTGAACGGTCTCTGGACGTGACGGAGGAGACTGTTATCAGTAGTGAAACTCCTCCCAGCACCACCGGTGCTTCCGGGTTGCTGTACGAGGCAGACACACCCTACGATGTACACTCTGAAAACCTATTCCAGAGGACGGAGGTGCTAGCAGGTATGTTCTGGTGTTTATTTATTCAGGAGATCCTATTGACATTGACATTAACATCTCTCTTTTTCCAATGAGACCTGAGCATAATGGAAGCAATAAAATATCATGAGACAACATATGTTAAACATCACACAAAAAAAGCGATATACGATAATGATTCATCAAAACGGTAATCTGAAATCTATCAGTTCCAATTGAAGAAATCATTTTTCAATACATCCCACTATCAGAGATTGGATCTGAAACATGGCCTCTGTCTTAAATTGGGTAACTCTAGACTTTGTTTTTATTGATTCTGAAAGCAGACTCTTTGTCTTGGCGTTTGATAGCAGAGGGAAGGAGACTGAGTCAAGCAACCAACAACACTTCGGGATTGTTTTGCATTGAAAGCATGTTATGAATGAAGAGTTTAATTGTGACTCCTCCTGAGTCGGCGCCGTCTCATATTTGATTAGTCCATTGATCTTAACTGCAGTCTAGTGCATCAAAGTTATCAGGTTGCTTTTTCCCATTAATTTCTCAATGTGAGTTGTTGCCAAACATTTGATACAAAGCAATCATAGTTCCCTCTTAATTGTTCATCCACGTTAACAGAAGGTAATGGGGTTACATTTACTTTACATGTTAGTCATTTAGCAGACGATCTTATCCATCGACTTACAATTAGTGCATTCATCTTAATATAGCTAGGTGAGACAACACATCGTAATCGTATCATTAATCGGGTTGGGGTAATTACCTTGCCCCACGTAGAGGTCTATCATTTCTGATTTGACTGTTATTAACACTTTATCTTCTAGCAAGGTTCCACTGTTGTGTTGTCAACACCAATCACTTGTATTGAATTATTGATCAATAAGCATCTTCTGACGTGGTTCTTCTCCCCCCCCCCCCCCCCCCCCCAGCGGTGATAGCTGGCGGGGTTATAGGTTTGCTGTTCGCCATCTTCCTCATCCTCCTCCTGGTCTACAGGATGAGGAAGAAGGACGAGGGGAGCTACGTCCTCGGAGAACGCAAGGCCCCTAGCTCAGCCTATCAGAAAGCCCCCACCAAGGAGTTTTATGCCTGAAACACAACCACCGTCACTATGAGGAGAAACCTCTGGAGCAACATAAAGATGAAGGCTGTGTCCCAAATGGCACCCTATGCCCTCTATCGTGTACTTACTACTTTTAACCAGTATCTGTGCACCATATAGGGTGTCATTTGGGATGCATACAAAACATCTCATACAGCAGGGTCCTCCTCGCATGCTGTTGGTTGAAATGGTATTGAATGAGGAAGTGTTTCAAGGAGCTTTTTCATATAGCAAATATATACTTTTCCTTAATGAGGCCAAACAGGGCTATTGTAAATGTTTCATGTTTTGGATCATTAGAACGGTTGGAGAATTTCCTTGTCATGTGAGAACGTGAAACATATTCATAGATTGTCATGGACTACTTTCTAACTGTAGAGGTACATATTTGTAAGGAAGGAAAAACTTTTTTAAAAGGTCACTGAAATAAAAATGACAGACTATAAATTGTCCCATAGCTTTTTGATTTTTTTCATAGCATGGCCAAAGTTTTTTTTTCATTAACTTATGTTTTTCATGTTGAGGTTATGTAATGTTTATAGTCTCAAAGCAATCTGGTCTCAAATTTAACTTGGATGAAAACATTTTTTTGTTTTATTATTATGCTATTTTTCTGGTCATTGTGTGAAATTAATTTCAGGATTCCATAACTACCCAATGTCATCTGGCCAAAGCAAAGGACTTTCTAGTAAAACATTACTGATATAAACAGTGTTTACCAACTCCAGTCTCCAACAGTACACATTTTTGTTGTAGTCCCTGACAAACTTGCCTGATTCAATTTGAGGGCCTTGTCAACTTAACAAGTTGAATCAGGTGAGTTTGTCTGGGGCTACAACAAGATGTACTTGAGGCCTGGAGTTAAGAAACACTGATTTAAATGGTACTCTTAAGGGCAGGGGTGTCAAACTCATTCCACGGTGGGCCTAGTGTCTGTGGGTTTTTGTTTTTTCTTCTGAAGACCGAGACAACCTGGTGAGGTGTTTTCTAATTAGGGACCTAAATTAATCAATCAAGTACAAGGGAGGAGTGAACCCACACACTCAGCCCTCGGTGGAATGAGTTTGACACGTGCTTTGAGGAGTGCATTATATCACAGGAGGTTGGTGGCACCTTTAATTGGGAGAATGGGCTCATGGTAATGTATCAAACACATGGTTTCCAGGTGATTGATGCCATTCCCTTTACTCCATTCTGGCCATTCTTATGAGCTGTACTCCCTCAGCAGCATCCACTGCTATATGTACTCTGTGTTCCTGTTACCCAAAATATAGAGGAACCTTTTCAGTAGGTTTCACTATTAGGTCCATTAATTTTCTCTTCCGATCACAATGGTATGTTAAGACTTGGGTGTTTTTATAAACAAACCTGCAAAACTTTGCTGACCAATTTATGCTATAAAAGCTGATTTTTCATTTATCTGCAGCTTTTAAATGATGACTTGCTAGATATGGGGAACTAATGCTAATGAACAGTCCTATGCGCTCAACTCTTTTCAGTTGACATTGTAATGACTTTAGCACAGTGATTTACTCTAGCCACAGATGGGACACCGGACGTCTCTGTAATATCTGTTTCAACTTTGACTGAAAATCTGTCAGATTCGAAAGTCCAGGGCGCTTTCCCAAATGGCACCCTAGAGCCATATGAACCCTGGTCAAAAGCAGTGCACTAAATAGGAACTAGGGTGCTATTTGTGATGTAGTCCCAGTGAACAGGACATGGTGTACCTTATTACTTATCTGTTCACCCTTTTCAGCATCTGTGAAGAATTATGAATGTCTACTATAGAACAATGTTCCTCTTCCCTAAAAAAATAACTTCTGATCACTGGGTTATGTTTATCTCATGGTACGTAATTATTGAATAAAGGTACTTACAGTAAGACTTTCCTTGGACTTGGAACAGTGTTTTTGCCATTTATCACATGTAACACAATCTCCCCATTTATTTTGTTACCTTTAGTCCTGACTATTCTAAAGGTAGACTCAGCGAAATTATGTAGATGCATAAAGTAAAACGGCATAGTGGGTCAATTTCCACAACTAAGAGCATTAGAGCGTGAGACAACTTCTCCGCTGCGTTGGTCCCGTGGCTGCCACATTGTAAGAGCATTTTACATTTAGCAGACACACTTATCCAGAGCGACTTACAGTAGTGAATGCATACATCTCATACATTTTTTTCCCCCCATACTGGTCCCCCGTGGGAATCGAACCCACAACCCTGGCGTTGCAAACACCATGCTCTACCAACTGAGCCACACAGGACTGTGAAGGGAACCCATGCACATGTGCAAATACTGTATGTGTGACTGAGAGTGAAATCTTGCTCATTGAAATATCTGCAGTGCTGCTTGTGCAACATAATTTTGCTGACTACCTTTAAGTCAGTGGTGCATCTGTATAATGTCTGTACTATAATTTATATAATTTATATATATTACATATTAGAAATAATATGTTCAAGTATATTGATGTATATTCACAAATGTTTTAAGCCTTTGAAGTGCCTACCATTCTGAAAGTCTTCTTTTTATTTTTACTGTTTGGGACATAGGATGTCTTCTCAGTGGCATGATGAAGTAGTAGTCATGAATATAAGCACAGGATACTGATGGCAACATGGTGTTACAAAAGCAGTGTTGTATGTTATGATGGGAGACACTACTGAATAAACAATGTGGCTTAATATTAAATAGTAATCAAATGTGCTTTCTTCTCTCTGGGTTGGTTGTATTTCTGATAAGGCTCCAACATATTGTGTCTGTGTTCTTTGGAATGTTGACACTGTTACAAAGTAAATGTAAGAACTTGCAGCACAAATACCATATGTGGTATCTCAGATTTCATGTGCAAGCTGAAATAAAATGTAAAAAATAGATGTTAGTTTGCGATCTCTGATCAAAACACTAAACAAACAGGCTGCTGTGAGCTAAATGTTTGCTCATGCAGAAAGAAAAGCAAAATGTCCGCAGTAAACATCAAGGGTAGTAATTTAGAGCAGACTACATTTTTTTTAATCACAATTTGGTAAAGAAACAAAGCAAAATGGAATAGTCAACGAAAGTGAAAACGCATGGCTGTCCCTACTGAGTTGCCGTAGTCATTCAAATGTCACAAGTTATTTTGAAATTGATAAATAGCTAGAAGGAGTAACATATATTGTGAATTATTCCATCTGTCAAGACGGTCAGCAATTTACCAACTAACTGTAGAGGAAGGTTTGTTCTTTTTTTATTGTGTCCTAATTTAAAAGTCCTTTCATTGTTTCGCTAGTTAGGAATCACAACGACTGACATAACATTAGCTATACGGATGCTTGTGGCTTGCTTCCTTGTTTTGCTATGCATTTCACTGCGTCAATTAGCCGACTAAACTCTATGACTGGTGTGGACCGACGTCACATTTGTTTTAATAAAACGAAGAATGATTTGAGCACCCAAAGAATAGCCTGCAATTACACGAAACAATGTCTCTGAAATCTGTAGTTATTGAAAAAAAAAAGCTCCGGTCTGCCCATACTTGTCTCCGCTATACCTCAATACGTTTCTGTTCACAGTAATGAAGTAAACACTGGCACGTGTAGCGTGCTGTCATATTTTAAGCAAATTAGGGAAATGTAGTGCAGTCTGTGCATTAGCGTAAATAGCCTGTTGTCACGAGGAAAGTATTTGTAAATAACCTTAATATGTTCTTGTCTGCCTCCAGATGCAGGGCCGGCAGATAAAACGATGTGGCCTTTTCTCACTGACTCTTTTGGCCACATTTCTCCATTGTAGCTGTTTGCCACACAGTACTGGTGGAAAGCCATTTCCAGAGACCGCTAAAGAAATTGCCAGCTATACAAAGGTAGCCAAGAGCATCATAGACTTGGCTGTGTATGGTAAAGCCCAGAACCGCTCCTATGAGAGACTGGCAGACTTCACAGATACAATAGGGAACCGTGTCAGTGGCTCTAAGAACCTGGACCTGGCTATCAAGTACATGTTCAGTGCCCTGAGGAAGGATGGGCTGGAGAACGTACATCTAGAACCAGTGAAGATCCCACACTGGGTCAGGGGAGAGGAGAGCGCCATGATGCTACAGCCCCGGAACCACACCATGGCCATCCTTGGACTGGGCAGCAGTGTGGCTACACCCCAAGGAGGTAGGCCTATGGGCAATTCCACGGTAATGAAATTACGCTCAATATTTTTCACTTAAAAATGTATGCCAAACAAAAACCATTGATTTCAAAGTTTAACAAACCATAGAACTCTATACACAAGGACTACTTTGAGCAATTTCCACTGAACATTTTACAATAATAAATTTACAGGAAGAACTGTGCAGATACAAAGTTTGGTAACAGAATAAAACTGATGGAGATTTTTACTGTAATTCTGTTACCAAACTTTGCATCTGTTTTCCAGTAAGTGTTATTTTTAGTTTTTTTACTGTGTGAATTGTTCAATGTAGTCATTGTGCATAGAGTTGTATAGTTTGTAAAACTTTTAAATCAATGGTTTTGGAGTCTCAGCGTAAGTCCGTTAACGTGGAACTGCCCCTATGTTCTGTAGCAATGAGTTGTATCACTCAAGCCTAGACAATGCTGATGGTGTTGCCACTATTTACTAGGCCCCAACTCAAGCCAAGGTGTAGATATTTAGATGAATCTTCGACTGGTGCACGGATGTATTTTTATATAACCTTTATTTAACCAGGTAAGTCAGTTAACAACAAATTCTTATTTACAATGACGGCCTACCCCTGGCCAAACCCGAATGACGCTGGGCCAATTGTGCGCTGCCCTATGGGACTCCCAATCACGGCCGGTTGGGATACAGCCTGGATTCGAACCAGGGTGTCTGTAGTGACGCCTCACGCACTGAGATGCAGTACCGTAGACCGTTGTGCCATGCATGTCACTTTTTTTGTTGCTTTCGGTCTCCTCTTCGGTTCAGGCATTGAAGCAGAGGTGCTGGTGGTGGAGTCTTTTGAGGAGCTGAAAAAAAGGCAGAAGGAAGCCATTGGGAAGATCGTGGTGTATAACCAGCCCTTTGTCAGCTATGAGGAGACTGCAGTACAGGGAGATTGGGGCATCCAAGGCAGCTGAAGTAGGAGCTGTGGCTACTCTCATCCGGTCCATCACACCCTTCTCCATCAACAGGTACTGGATGGGTCACAATGATCCAATGTATCCCTTCCCTTATAATGCCAATTAGTTGAATGCTTGACTAAGGCTGGGACTGCATGTTGCCATCTCTCTTTCTGTCTAGTCTGACTGCATGTCATTTTTGTCCCACATTTCTAGCTATTTGTGTATTCTATATACTTGTATTCCTCTAGTACACCTTTTTATATTGTTTTAAATGTACTTTTTGAAGGTGTGTTATGTCATTTATGGGAATCCAAAAGTAGTACAGTGCCCTATTTCTGCTGATAATTTCTAACATGAGTCTCTCTGTGTTGCAGTCCTCACACAGGCTGGCAGGACTACCGCCTGTATCACAGTGGAAGATGCCATGATGATGGCCAGGATGGCTAAGCGAGGCCAGAGGATTGTGGTCCGACTCACCATGAACGCCCAGACCTTCCCTGATGCTGACTCCTTCAACACTGTGGCTGAGATCATCGGCAGCGAGCACCCAGAACAGGTAAGCTACGAGAAATGTCCTGTTGGGTCTAAACCGTTTGTATAAATTGCTACACCCTTCCTAGGCTACCTGGGGCAGCAGGTAGCCTAGTGGTTAGAGCGTTGGACTAGTAACCGAAAGGTTGCAAGATCGAATCCCTGAGCTGACAAGGTAAATAAATCTGTCCTTCTGCCCCTGAACAAGGCAGTTAACCCACTATTCCTAGGCCGTCCCGTAACTGACTTGCCTAGTTAAATAAAGGTCAATTTTTTTTACAAATAATTATACAAATGTTTATTTGATCCGTGAAACGTTAAAGGGGATCCCATATAGATTATTTGTTGAATAGGGGATACTATTCCTTTCTCCTCCCCAAAAATAAATAATAACCACGCCTCTTCCTACTAGCACTGAATTTGCTGATGACTACTTTGTAGAGGGAATGTGATGTGTTGATGTCTCACCAAGCTTTCTTAAGATGAATTAGAGCTGGGCGATGAGGACAGAAATCCATAATGCGTTAAATTGCCTGAATTGATGCAATAAGGATTGATATAAGTTGATAACATTAATGTGCACCACAGTTTTTTCTTTTTCTTTTAGAATTCTACTACTTGTTGGATGGTTGTACCCATCAATTGTCCCATTACTACTACTAGTTGGATGGTTGTACACATCAATTGTCCCATTACTACTACTAGTTGGATGGTTGTACACATCAATTGTCCCATTACTACCACTAGTATGATGGTTGTACCCATCAATTGTCCCATTACTACTACTAGTTGGATGGTTGTACACATCAATTGTCCCATTACTACCACTAGTATGATGGTTGTACCCATCAATTGTCCCATTACTACTACTACTGTAGTATGATGGTTGTACCCATCAATTGTCCCATTAAGAATCACCCATATTTGCAATCTTATTTAATTTTGAACATTTTAAAAGGGCCTCCCGAGTGGTGAGCGGTCTAAGGCGCTGCAGTGCTTGAGGCGTCACTACAGACCCGGGTTCGATCCCAAGCTGTCACAACCGTCCGTGACCGGGAGGCCCATAGGGCGGTGCACAATTGACCCAATGTCGTCTGGTTTAGGGGGAGGATTTGGCCCGGGGGGCTTTACTTGGCTCATCGCGCTCTAGCAACTCCTTGTGGCGGGCCGGGCTCCTGCAGGCTGACCTCGGTTGTCAGTTGAACGGTGTTTCCTCCAACACATTGGTGCAGCTGGCTTCCAGGTTAAGAGGCGTGGTCTGGCGGGTCATGTTTCGGAGAACACATGACTCGACCTTCGCCTCTCCTGAGCCCGTTGGGGATTTGAAGCGATGAGACAAGATTGAAAAAATTAGTAAATTATTATTAAAACATGTACTAACAGCATGGGGCTGCTTTTTGCTCTATGTGTAGAATTCCAATCCTCTCCCATTTTGCCATTTGTCACATCTGTTTCCCTTGTACATCCAGTCCAACAAATCCATAGACTAGGCATGACTTTTCCCCCAACAGATGCACTGAGGTATGACCAGGACTAGGGTATTCTGTCAGAGGCAGGGAGGGTGCGGGTGACTAATTTCACATAGGTTTGACACATGCTCTGTGTGTGCTGTAAGGGCAGCGTGAAGGCCTGAATCTCCTCTCCCCTGGGAGCCAATTAGAAGGCAGGGACGGCAATGGGATGTAAGTCAGAGGAGGATCATTCTGTAAGGTTCTGTCCAGTTACACAGCATTTGTCCGAGCAGACTGTGAGCCGTGTCCATGGAGTTTCTCATTAGTCATGACCGGACACTGCTTGTGTCGCTAATGTCACCTTATTCCCTATATAGTACACTACCGTTGACCAGGGTCCCTAGGGCTCTGATCAAAAGAGGTGCACTATGTAGGGAACGGTGTGCCATTTGGGATGAGACTACTGCCTGGGCGAGGGCTCTTTGCGGAGATTTTCCATTTCATCCTGTCTCTGCTATAGCTAACACTCTTCTGTCTGTCTAAGCTTCTGATCTGTTAGCAAGAGAGCTATGAATTTGTTCCGGTAGGATGTTTCTTTGTTTGATTTGACAAGGAGATTTGTCACATTCTGACAGTTTTGTCAGCATTAATCTATTCTGAAATGAGTACTACACCTAAGGGGATCCCTCATTGCATCTCATGTTCCCTTTATTCAATCCCCTCAGATCTACAGGAGTGACTAGGGAGTAGGGGATGTACTAGGGGTGGATTTAGGAGTTTAGCACTAGCATCCCTCAACACTTCTATAGCAGATCCAGTCCACTGAGACTGTTCTGTAGTCACTAGCCTCCCTCAACACTTCTATAGCAGATCCAGTCCACTGAGACTATTCTGTAGTCACTAGCATCCCTCAACACTTCTATAGCAGATCCAGTCCTCTGAGACTGTTCTGTAGTCACTAGCATCCCTCAACACTTCTATAGCAGATCCAGTCCTCTGAGACTGTTCTGTAGTCACTAGCATCCCTCAACACTTCTATAGCAGATCCAGCCCTCTGAGACTGTTCTGTAGTCACTAGCATCCCTCAACACTTCTATAGCAGATCCAGCCCTCTGAGACTGTTCTGTAGTCACTATCATCCCTCAACACTTCTATAGCAGATCCAGCCCTCTGAGACTGTTCTGTAGTCACTATCATCCCTCAACACTTCTATAGCAGATCCAGTCCACTGAGACTATTCTGTAGTCACTAGCATCCCTCAACACTTCTATAGCAGATCCAGTCCTCTGAGACTGTTCTGTATTCACTAGCATCCCTCAACACTTCTATAGCAGATCCAGCCCTCTGAGACTGTTCTGTAGTCACTAGCATCCCTCAACACTTCTATAGCAGATCCAGCCCTCTGAGACTGTTCTGTAGTCACTAGCATCCCTCAACACTTCTATAGCAGATCCAGTCCTCTGAGACTATTCTGTAGTCACTAGCATCCCTCAACACTTCTATAGCAGATCCAGCCCTCTGAGACTGTTCTGTAGTCACTAGCATCCCTCAACACTTCTATAGCAGATCCAGTCCTCTGAGACTATTCTGTAGTCACTAGCATCCCTCAACACTTCTATAGCAGATCCAGTCCACTGAGACTGTTCTGTAGTCACTAGCATCCCTCAACACTTCTATAGCAGATCCAGTCCACTGAGACTATTCTGTAGTCACTAGCATCCCTCAACACTTCTATAGCAGATCCAGTCCACTGAGACTATTCTGTAGTCACTAGCATCCCTCAACACTTCTATAGCAGATCCAGCCCTCTGAGACTATTCTGTAGTCACTAGCATCCCTCAACACTTCTATAGCAGATCCAGTCCTCTGAGACTGTTCTGTAGTCACTAGCATCCCTCAACACTTCTATAGCAGATCCAGTCCACTGAGACTGTTCTGTAGTCACTAGCATCCCTCAACACTTCTATAGCAGATCCAGTCCTCTGAGACTGTTCTGTAGTCACTAGCATCCCTCAACACTTCTATAGCAGATCCAGTCCTCTGAGACTGTTCTGTAGTCACTAGCATCCCTCAACACTTCTATAGCAGATCCAGTCCTCTGAGACTGTTCTGTAGTCACTAGCATCCCTCAACACTTCTATAGCAGATCCAGCCCTCTGAGACTATTCTGTAGTCACTAGCATCCCTCAACACTTCTATAGCAGATCCAGCCCTCTGAGACTTTCGGTAGTCACTAGCATCCCTCAACACTTCTATAGCAGATCCAGTCCACTGAGACTGTTCTGTAGTCACTAGCATCCCTCAACACTTCTATAGCAGATCCAGCCCTCTGAGACTTTCGGTAGTGCCATGCCCTGTCAGTAATGTTTTTCTTCGGTGCTCTCTCTGATTTAGAGGGGTTGGGTTAAATGCGGAAGACACATTTCAGTTGAAGGCATTCCGTTGTACAACTGACTAGGTCTCCCCCTTTCCCCCTTTCCTCTGTTTGAACTGGGTCCCAGATTGCGTAAGGAGGAAGGAACGTAGCTGTAGCTCTCTCTGCTGACGTAAGAGACTCCTACTTGTCTTTAGTCTGCCTTTTCTGGGTTGTCATCTCTACAGAGGAAAAACACAACTGGGATCCCTAGGAAACACTGACACTATGGAACGTCATTCTGTGTAATAAACCTCACTTCCTATTATTCTCATCTTTGACTAGGCCGATAGAACACTTGGCTACATGGGGGAAACGGTATTTTCTCTGTCCTCCGCTCTACTACAGGTCTTGTGTTGATGCATCATTCTGTTCTGAAGAAGATATCATCTCTGTATGGAAGGTGACTCATTTAGCGACCTCAAAAACAGCTTCTACTTTTCTCTCTAGTCCCTAAGCCAAGCATTCCAGTACCACGTTAATTGATTGAAACATTGTGACAGTAATCTTAGTATGAGTCACAGTGGCAGTACGCTGAGTGTGAGTGTTTTTTACTGTCTTTAGCTGCTGTGTGTCAGATGTCAATGATGCGTTAGCACAGCAGTGTGAGTCACTGGCTGTGTCCTGTCCTGACTCCGAGTCATCCAGTCATGGGGCAGGGAGGAGCACTCCAATCATGTGTTACTTGGTAATTGATGTCATCAACAAAAGATTCTAAAGAAGAGACCGTTCTGTTCTCTTAAAACAATTCAGAGTTCTGACCTACATTGCCTAATAAGTAAGTAGCCTTGCATGAGCCTTGGCTTTTGAGAGTCTTAACGGCTCATAGGCTCCTGCTCCTAACTCCTGTTTCTGTAGTGAGGCAGCTTGATGTACCAGTACACCTCCTGGACAGGACACTAGTCTAGCGCAGGGCCGGACCACCAATCTATCTCCTTAATGCTGAGTGCCAAGGAGAGATGCATTGGGTCCCAGTCTTTGATATGACTCGGTGGGGGATGAAACTCCCAACCTTCTAATCTCAGGGCGGACACTCTAACCACTGAGTGGATAAAAAGAACTAGGTCTTAACATTGACTTCTCAAGTCGTCTTATGTAGTTTACATGGAAGCTTAGATGAGCGTTGTCAAGGTGGAGCCCTCAAAAGGTCTTATGTAGCGTCTCCTCTCCCGGCGAAGAGGAATAGAAACCTGTCTATGGTAGGGAGGGAGGGACACACTGTTTGGGAGAACGTTCCCATTCTGTCCTGTAGTGTAAGTTGCATAACCTGTGTGAACTTTGCTGTTGACTGTGATTTGGTCTGTTCCATCATCAACAGTCTGTTTGATATAGTACACTACCGTTGACCAGTCTGTTTGATAGTTCCCTATATGGATATAACCTAGAATATGCATGAAGGGCTAGTACAGATCTTGGGCTCCAGTGGTATCTCAGTGGAGGGCTTTATAATGGAGTCATATGTAAGGGAATTGTAGGCTTTGACTTTATTCCAGGAAAATCTGAGGCCTGTATAACATAACTTTTACCCATGCCTAATGCATGTGCAGACCCTCACGCACTTCAACCACACTTGTCTGGTCCACTTTACTTATTTGAGCCCACATGGCAGTCAAATGTGTTACTGAAGTAGTTAGCCTACATGGGTCTTTACAAGGTTAAAGAAGGATTCAGTCTGACTTTTCACTGTGTCACACAGCCAGGCCTGGTGCTGATAGGGATGGTGAGGACTGAGGATGTTCCTTCCCTCATTGTTCCACTACTCACGTCCCACAGACGTGTGAGGTGACAGACGGACGCCTTCCTTCGTCTGCTGTAATTACAGAGGGAGAGGGACGTTCTCCTCCTCCGCAGTCTCTACCGACTCCACTGCCATGTTTAATCTGGCTAGAGTTATCAGCTCTAGCTAGCTAAGCCCAGAGCCAGAAGCCCTGTGGATATACCTTCCTTGGCTCGAGGGGAGAGCTAGGCAGTCGGCTGCAGGCGCGACTCGTCTACAAGTGTCAGGTTATCACAGATAAGTCTTGGGTATATCCTGAGGAGATTGCTACTGAATCCCCATACACTCCATTCATCTCCTTCTGCCAGAAGCACTTTGCAGAAGGACAAGTAAAGGCCAATGACAGTTTAAAGCAATCAAATTGTAACTCATAAGATATGTTCACCTTACTGAGTCTTATCAGTAATAGATGTACGTGACTTACCTTTTGTTCCTTCAGTTTGACTTTTCTCAGACAGGCTGTTGTTTTTTGTTTTTTGAGCTAGTTATCTGTTGTCCTTCAAGCCCATTTCCTCTGGAGTCTTTGAAGCAGGGGTTTCTGGGTCAGAGGAGTGGCTGTGCTGTAATGATGCGTGATGCCTATTACAATGCCACACACAAGACTACACTAAAGCCTCTCCCTCCTCTTTCCTGCTTCCAGCCTCTCCCTTCCAGACCCCCCCCCCCCCCCCCCTCAGTTCAACAGAAAATTCTAATCTGTTCAGGTAGTAACTCCCTATTTCATACAAATGTGTCCCTGCTGAACACTGCTCTGATCGCAGCCCTGCTCTCTCTCTCAACCCTACACACCAAGAACCCTGTATTCTCTTTACGGTGTTTGATGCTAAATGGGACTGAGCTTAACTCCCCTCCCACAGACACTCTAGGACAGTCAGATTCTGCGTTATCTCCAATGCTTTAGAGATGCTTTTACATTTCTAACAAATAATGCAAATGCGGCTGTGTCAGCGGAATTTCACCGAGAGAAAGTTTAAAAGCAGAGAGAAAAGTCAGAGCCAAAAATATAACTAAATGAAGAGCTTTTGTCAGTAGTGCAGAATGTGCTCTGTCACACTGGAAAGCTCCATTCTGTTTTTATAAAATAAAACAATGTATGTGTATTTTTAAGACTGTCTTATAAAATCATTTTTTCCCCCCCGTTTTGGATATTGTGTTCAGTTTTATTGAGGTTACGTCTAAGCATAATAGGTCACAGAATGAGCTTGATCCTTTGTTCTGAAGACCTGCCACATCTGTGCTTAGGTTCAGTGACCACACCTGCACCTGGTCCGCTCATAGTTGTCTCCTCGCCCCACAGACACACGCTATCCATGAAGTGAATAGCTCCCCTTTGCTAGAATGTTTTATGCAGTGTTGCTAACTGTAGGCTATAAACATGCCTCATTCATTTGTCCTGATGTGGAGGCTACAGTGCTGTATGCAGGGTATGGCTGGGACTAGAAGTTGTTCTCTATCTATTCCCAGTTTATGTAGCCTATTCGGATTCAGGAAGTAAATATGTGAAAACTGCATTTATTTTCAATGACTTCTCAATAAACTGAGGAGTAGAAGCTATTTATTTCAATTTTTTTCTCAATTTTTGAATTTGAAATTAAAATCACTTTTTGAATTGACTGCCTTCATTTTAAATTGATCCCAGCCCTGCTATTCACTTGCTCAGTCATTTGTCTTCTGATAAAATAGCCTTCAGAATGGTCTGTGTTGTGATTTCATCTGTCACTCAGGCGTTTCATGGACTCTTTTGTCCCGGCAGAACAAATCGATCCTCGGCTGCTCTCTCTCCTCAGTGTGAAGGCAGCAGTAGTTTGACTGGCACCACATTCAGACCAGAGTACAATTACCAGGATATGTCAAGGCAATTATCTTATCACTGACAGCTAAATGAAAGCTTTAGATTTAGACATTTAGCTGTGCTCTTTGCTGAGAATATATAATTATTCCATATACATGTTGGCCTAATGTAATTATGTAACATGACATGCATAGGCTATATTCTATTAAAACTAGATCCACTTTCCCTATATGGCCCAATGTGCTACATTAACAGAGTACCAGGTATTATTTGTCATGTAATGATTTTTTTCTCTAATAATAATAATAGTTGTCTGTGGCACACAGTATGGGACCTGTAGTAGAGATAATAGTAGGGAGGGTACTTCCATTCGTTGGCTAGGCTACATAGAAATGGAATCACTAGAATGGGAAGAGGTTCTAATGATTCCATTTCTTTGGTAGGCTACTGTCCTCTGGGACTCGCCCTGTCATAACCCTTCAATAACTCCACTGTGTTGAACAGCCTCTGTCCTGTCATAACCCTTCAATAACTCCACTGTGTTGAACAGCCTCTGTCCTGTCATAACCCTTCAATAACTCCACTGTGTTGAACAGCCTCTGTCCTGTCATAACCCTTCAATAACTCCACTGTGTTGAACAGCCTCTGTCCTGTCATAACCTGTCATTAACTCCACTGTGTTGAACAGCCTCTGTCCTGTCATAACCCCTTATTAACTCCACTGTGTTGAACGTCTTCTGCCCTGTCATAACCTGTCATTAACTCCACTGTGTTGAACATCTTCTGTCCTGTCATTAACTCCACTGTGTTGAACAGCCTCTGCCTATCAATAATAGCCTTGATACTTTACTAGAAACTGCACAATATTAGCACAACTAGCGAGAATTGAGAGGCCACTTGTCTTTCAGAAAGAACAGACCATGCCTCCTTGGGGGGTGTTTATGGATTCTAGGGACTTGTTCCAAAAGGTCATACCCTGCCCATCTGACACACTATTCATTGCATGCTCCATCAAATCCTCAAAGTATTTGAAAAAGCCCATTTTTCTATGACCCTGGGTGTGCTTTCTACCTGCCTGTGGTATCCCTCCTCTCCTAGACATCCTAGTAACTGTAGATCTGTCCCTCGCTGCTGCCATCCGGGGTTTGTTCTGTTCTTGAGGGTGAGTTTCCCTCCTTAATGGCCACATAATCCCTATGTAGTGCACTGCCTATGTGCCCTGGCCTAAAGTAGTGCAGTACATAGGGAAATGGGGTTTTATTTCTCCATCTTCATGGCTGCTGAGCCCAGACGCAGCACAGCCCCTCAGCATCACCATCCTCTCTTGTCCTTCAAGCCTATTTAGGTGTATCATGTATTGGACGACTGGGTCTCGTCCCGAGGCCCGGTTCTCTGGTTTTAAATATTGATGTCTTTCTTACAGTAGAAAGAGGTTGTAACCCCCATGGGTGGGTTTAGCTGAGGTTGTAACCCCCATGGGTGGGTTTAGCTGAGGTTGTAACCCCCATGGGTGGGTTTAGCTGAGGTTGTAACCCCCATGGGTGGGTTTAGCTGAGGTTGTAAACCCCATGGGTGGGTTTAGCTGAGGTTGTTGCTGGCTGCTGATTTATGAGTCAGAGCATGTGATGGTTAGATTCCTGCATGAACCCATTCAACAAGCAGTTCAGAGGAGGAATGGACTTAGATGGATGTACAATGTGTATAAGTGTCTATAGGATATGCCAAAACATTCAAGAGATGCTCAAAGTTGACCTATTTTGCAGACCCCACCATACCCTGAGACCTCCATGTCTTCATCATTGGAAAAGATAAACGGTTGAGATTTAAAAGCCTTACAAACAAGGTTGTCAAACTATTTTGTCCAAGTTGGTTTGAGTGAGAAAGACACAGAAGAACCAATCAGTAAAAAAGCACATCCCCTTCATTTCTCAAAGCATTGTGCCGACAACATCAAAATAGCCTTTCCAGACTCTGAAGACAGGAGGACTTGGAGTTTGGTGTCAGCCACACTAAGAATGACCCTCTGGATTTGCCTGGAAACTTTGGTGTTAGCTAGCTGGCATATAGCTTGGCCATGTGCTTTAGCTGACATGGGTCTCTCTCCTGAGATTAGCAAATATTCACTGTGTCGGCTCTGAGTCGGCCTAGTCAGGTCCATGGAATGTGTTTTGCGTAACTCCAAGGAACGTATTTTTTATGAGCAAACAACCTTGGGGCTGGGTCTACGTCACAAATGGCACCCTATTCCCTTTTATAGTGCACTAATTTTGACCAGGGCCAATAGAGATCTGGTCAAAAGTAGTGCACTATTTGGTGAATAGAGTGCTATTTGGGATTCAGCCTGGCTATTTCCTGAATGGGGTCAAGAGGAGCCTCTTCAATTATCAGTCAGCCTATTGGCTACCATTCTCTGTAGACAATGACACAGTGGTCACATCTATCAACTGTTGCTGTAAAAAAGTGATAAAAGCAAGTGCTGCCTGTTTCCTTGTGGTATGATGAATTGGTGTATAAATTCCTTGTCTAGGCATTTGGAGGTTCATAGTAAATAGTAATATGTGCTCGACTCTTGGACTGAGCTGTGATTTAGGTTCCTCTAGTATCGGACCGAATGCCTTTTTCAGAGCCAGTCGGTTCTCACTTAGTAATGGCACTGAATCATCCAGAAAACCATACAAGGGTGATAACTTTAGAAACCCGGTTCTGGGCAAAAAAAGACATGTACTGTAGATGAAGTATGAGATATGAGCCTTGAATGCAAATTAGTATCTTTTAGATTTTTATTTATATATTTTTATGTCTTGGCTAATGTTTCCTCAGCTCCAACACTGAAGACCGGTGTGTTAAATTCACACCCCAAAACATCAACCTACAAAGTCTGAGTAGCAGCTGTGATGTGTTGAGTAGCCCACTACATAAAGCCTAGCTCAGCGTCCTCGACTCTGCTTTAAAATGTCACATTTTATTATGACATCTCAATATTGTGAATTAAAGCAGTGTAATCACAAGGTCATAAAGGACAAGAGCCATACACATTACTGTGAAAGCAACTGCTGCTCTTATCTGTGGGCGGGAAATGAAACCGGTGGAATTGTTGACCTTATTTCCTGTCTTTCTTTGGCCTGTATGAATCATTTTGTCTCGAGGTCCAGGATCTGGTTTCAGACACAGATGACTAACATCAAAATGTCTCTTTATGGTTCCCTTCAGCTCAATTTCTTTTTGTGCCAATAATGCAGTCAGAGCTTGAATAAATAGGCCTCTGACCACTTAGTTGAGGAGCCACTAGTCATGACACATCAAGGCTGTAGTAGAACTTATACATGATACTGGATTGCATGTAGAGCTTCTCTTTAGTCCCAGTGCTTTACATTGGATGGGAATGTCACACTACAACACTGCTGTAAACTAGCCTAACAATTTAATTTGGATATTGAGTTGGGTACCACGTGGTATGAATGTGGGGAAATGGAAAAGCATTTGTTGTAGAATAAAAATGGAGCCCATGATGTGTCTCTCCATTGTCTCCATGATGTGCCCTGCCTGTGTTGGGCTGTCACCCATCAGCAGGCTGCAGATGCCCAGCGTCAAACCGACACAATGTGCAGCTGCATCACTACTGTGGGGGGGAAATTGTATTCACTGGCTGTCAGTTCCTGGGGGCCGCAACAAATAAAATGCTTACCAAACATAATGTAAATCACATTGCTACAAATAGATAAGGATGGAGATGGAAACTGAGATCTACCCTCAGTATTTTATTTCAGTCTAAAGCTAATCCTGGAAAGAGAATGCATCTGTAATGAATTGTAGTAATCTGTTCAAGGTCTGTCAACCTTTATTCTCTGTGTTGTATTATTTTTATTATCAGAGGGCAAGAGAAGGAGACTGTGAAATCTCCTGATTTACTGTGTGGATACTATCTATTTTTAACCTGTTTATTTAACCTAAAACGTTCTTATCTAGCTCTGTTTGTTTATTTAACCTAAAACGTTATTCTCTGTAGTTGTCACAGACTCTCCACATGCGCTGCTGCTACTGTTTCTTATCTATCCTGATTGCCTAGTCAGTTTTACCCCTACCTACATAAACATATTATCTGTACTACCTGGTACCCCTGCACATTGACTTGTATACAGCCTCCTTACTGTTATTTATTGCATTATTATTCTCAATTTTTATTTACACATTTTCTTTTTAACTCTTCATTTTGTGGAAAAAGCTTGTAAGTATTTGATGGCGGATCTACACTTGTTGTATCCGGAGCATGTCACAAATACACATGTATTTGATTTGTCCAAAAGGCCAGGGTGTGATGTGATTTATTGATTTTTGGAAGCGTGGAATGTTGTACAGCGCTGTAGTTCCATGTGGTCTACAATACGTACAGCTTGTTTATAATTGGGGAAACTCCTGCTCTGTTCCAGGAAATGACAGGGTTTATCAGAAGTGAGCCTGTGTGTCTGTCTGGGGGAGTATTTATGTACCCTTCCAGTCACATGACATGCCAACGTCTTGTCAATTGACAAATATTAGAAAGCAATCGATCTCTGGAGTTACCAACATTAAAGAGGCCTATATGGAACTTTTGCCTTTTATCTTATTGGACAAAGGGGCACTCCTGTCAACATCATGACTAAAAGCATAGCGTTTACCACTGGCAACTACAGTGAGGGGAAAAAAGTATTTGATCCCCTGCTGATTTTGTACGTTTGCCCACTGACAAAGAAATGATCAGTCTATAATTTTAATGGTAGGTTTATTTGAACAGTGAGAGACAGAATAACAAAAACATCCAGAAAATGCATGTCAAAAATGTTATGAATTGATTTGTATTTTAATGAGGGAAATAAGTATTTGACCCCCTCTCAATCAGAAAGATTTCTGGCTCCCAGGTGTCTTTTATACAGGTAACGAGCTGAGATTAGGAGCAAACTCTTAAAGGGAGTGCTCCTAATCTCAGTTTGTTACCTGTATAAAAGACACCTGTCCACAGAAGCAATCAATCAATCCGATTCCAAACTCTCCACCATGGCCAAGACCAAGGAGCTCTCCAAGGATGTCAGGGACAAGATTGTAGACCTACACAAGGCTGGAATGGGCTACAAAACCATTGCCAAGCAGCTTGGTGAGAAGGTGACAACAGTTGCTGCAATTATTCGCAAATGGAAGAAACACAAAAGAACTGTCAATCTCCCTCGGCCTCCATGCAAGATCTCACCTCGTGGAGTTGCAATGATCATGAGAACGGTGAGGATCTAATGCAATGATCTTTCCCTCGATCCTGACTAGTCTCCCAGTCCCTGTAGTTCTGTCCTTGAGCTCTTCTTGTCTATTGATGATCTGTGTTATGTTTTGTGTGGACCCCAGGAAGAGTAGCTGCTGCTTTTGCAACAGCTAATGGGGATCCTAATAAAAAAACTAAACCTGCCGCTGAAAAACATCCCCACAGCATGATGCTGCCACCACCATGCTTCACCGTCCAAAGCGTTCAATCTTGGTTTTATCAGACCAGATAATCTTGTTTCTCATGGTTTGAGAGTCCGCTTGGAGTTTGCCTTTTGGCAAACTCCAAGCGGGCTGTCGTGCCTTTTACTGGAGTGGCTTCCGTCTGACCACTCTACCATAAAGGCCTGATTGGTGGAGTGTTGTAGAGATGGTTGTCCTTCTGGAACAATCTCCCATCTCCTCAGTGATCATTGGGTTTTTGGTCACCTCCCTGACCAAGGCCCTTCTCCCCCTTACTGCTCAGTTTGGCCGGGCGGCCAGCCCTAGCAAGAGTGGTTCAAAACTTCTTCCATTTTTATGATGGAGGCCACTGTGTTCTTGGGGACCATCAATGCTGCCGAAATGTTTTGGTACCCTTCCCCAGATCTGTGCCTCGACACAATTCTGTCTCGAAGCTCAAGGGACAATTCCTTCAACCTCATAGCTTGGTTTTTGCTCTGACATGCATTGTCAACTGTGGAACCTTTTATATAGACAGGTGTGTGTGATTTTTTTTTTTTTTTTTTTTTTTTTTTTCTCCCCAAATCATGTCCAATCAATTGAATTTACCACAGGTGGACTCCAAGTTGTAGAAACATATCAAGGATGATCAATGGAAACAGGATGCACACATTTCTAAAACCCTTTTTTTACCTTATTATGGGGTGTTGTGTGTAAATTAATGAAGACATTTTTTATTGAATCTATTTTAGAATAAGGCTGTAGCGTAACGAAATGTGGAAAAAGTCAAGGGGTCTGAATACTTTCCGAATGCACTGTATCTATGAAGCGTAACATACCTAAAGTAGATTGTGTGAGAGGTCCTGTGAAGGGCCAGAACAATTTAACAAGGTGTGTGGGAATCCCATTATTTATACTGCTAACCCCAGCAGACACCTCTACTCTGACTGCAACTGCTGGTGGGCTCTGCCTGCCAAAAATACCCAGAGAAGCTGCAATTAAAATGTGATTCATATGTGACACCTTTGTGCATGAAAGTTTGTTTAGCTAAAGTTGAATCTCTCCCCCACTTTAAAGTGCTTGCAGCCAGGGAAGTCCACCAGTCAAGCAAATTAGTCTCTGTTTCAGTCTGGCAAGATGGGAGTCTGATAGGGACTAGGGAGGTACCGTAAATTCCGGACTATAAGCCGCAACTTTTTTCCCAGGCTTTGAACTTTGCGGCTTAAACAATGACGCGGCTAATATATGGATTTTTCCCGCTTTCAATTTTTTTTTCACAAAAACACATTCTGTGACGTGCTCAGTTTTTTTGGCGGCATGAAGCTTTCATTAGACCAATGAAATTGCCGAACGGGTTAAGGTCAAACAACTTTTTTGTTTACTGTTTAGATTAAATCGAGCGCTCTCAAACTTCCCATCATTCTGATTACGGTAGTCATTTTGTCACCCTCATCATGGCAAAGACACGGAGAAATGCATATGATGCAGCTTTCAAGTTGAAGGCTGGCTGTTGGATCTGGCTGTTGGAAAAGGAAATAGAGCTGCTGCACGGGAGCTTGGTCTTAATGAGTCGATGATAAGACGTTGGAAACTGCAGCGTGAGGAATTGACTCAGTGCAAAAAGACAACTAAAGCTTACTGCAATTTTTTATTTTTAGTTACAAGCCGTGTTTCGTTAAAGCCTGTGTAAAGTTAATTTGTTTCAATGTACCGGTAGGCACCTGCGGCTTATAGACATGTGCGGCTTATTTATGTTCAAAATATATATATTTTTTAAAATTCAGTGGGTGCGGCTTATATTCAGGTGCGCTTAATAGTCCGGAAATTACGGTACACTGGGAATCAAGTTGAGGACTTTAGTTTCTCTGACAAACACTGAAGATTTTCACTTTAGTTTGTCTACACAATATAGGCCTAAGGGACCACACACACAACGCACCGAATGATGATCTGCCACTCATCTGCTGTTCGACACGGTGTGTTTTAGGGACCACCCGCTGCTGTCTGTCTGCCGTTCGGCGCGGTGTGTTTTAGGGACCACCCGCTGCTGGATGTCTGTCTGACGTTCGGTGCGGTGTGTTTTTTAGGGACCACCTAAGAATCGGATTGCAAATTATGGCCAGCACACTGTTCAGAGCTGCTAAGTACTCTGGGCTGGCAAATGTTACCGCTGTGTCCGAGCCTTACGATGATGCTCTTCTGCTACACATGTCATATAGGCTACTGTTGTCTTGCTTACTCCTATATGGTTCATAAGGCCAGATTCCCAGACTCATAGTATAGATTAGATATCAAGTTACCTGACATCGGCAAATGAGTCTGCGATAAAAGTGGCCTGAAGAGTGACATCATGTTTAATTTTACTTTGCTTAGTTTCTCTGCTTGGTATCCTGAATATGTTTTCATCAAAATCATCTCTGCTCAAACAAACCTTAAAGAAAATCAGAGTTCCCACAGTGCTCAGGATCAAGTAACCTTTGTTCTCTGTTGCCACAGCAACTATACCTGAGTTTGTTCCTGAATAAACAGAAGAAGAAACCGGTCACAGGATTCTTATTTTCTTAGATGTAGGAAACCAAGGCTAATTCCTGGACATTGGAAGATATGTTGCACACAAGGAGGTTATTTCCTCTGTCATTTATCAAAACCTCCTCTTTCTCCTCCCTCTTTTCTGGCACTAATGCATTTTCTCTTTTGAAAGGTAGAAATACTGATTGGGTGTTTCAATGGCACTAGTAGCAGTAGCAATAGCAGGAGTAGTAGCACTAGCAATAGCAGTAGTAGCGGTAGTAGCAGCAGTATAGTAGTGGCAGTAGCAGCAGTATAGTAGTGGCAGTAGCAGCAGTATAGTAGTGGCAGTAGCAGCAGTGTTGTAATAGTAGTGGCTGTAGTAATAGTAGTGGCTGTAGTAATAGTAGTGGCAGTATAGTAGTAGTAGTAGTAGTAGTGGCAGTAGTAGTAGTGGCAGTAGTAGTGGCAGCAGTAGTAGTAGTAGTAGTAGTAGTAGTAGTAGTAGTAGTAGTAGTAGTAGTAGTAGTAGTAGTAGTAGTAGTAGTAGTAGTAGTAGTAGTAGTAGTAGTAGTAGTAGTAGTAGTAGTAGCAGGAGGAGCAGTATAGTGGTAGTAGGAGCAGTATAGTGGTAGTAGCAGCAGTAGCGGTAGTAGCAGCAGTATAGTAGCTGTAGTGGCTGTAGTAATAGTAGTGGTAGTAGCAGCAGTAAAGTAGTAGCTGTAGTGGCTGTAGTAATAGTAGTGGCTGTAGTAATAGTAGTGGCAGTAGTAATAGTAGTGGCAGTAGCAGCAGTATAGTAGTGGCAGTAGCAGCAGTATAGCAGCAGTATAGCAGTAGTAGTAGTAGTAGTAGTAGTAGTAGTAGTAGTAGTAGTAGTAGTAGTAGTAGTAGTAGTAGTAGTAGTAGTAGTAGTAGTAGTAGTGTTGTAATAGTAGTGGCTGTAGCAGCAGAGTAGTAGTAGTAAAAGAAGAAGTAGTAGTAGTGTAGTAGCAGCAGTGTTGTTGTTGTAGTAGTAGTAGTAGCAGCAGTATAGTGGTAGTAGGAGCAGTATAGTGGTAGTAGGAGCAGTATAGTGGTAGTAGCAGCAGTATAGTGGTAATAGTAGCAGTAGCGGTAGTAGCAGCAGTATAGTAGCTGTAGTGGCTGTAGTAATAGTAGTGGTAGTAGCAGCAGTAAAGTAGTGGCTGTAGTAATAGTAGTAGTAGCAGCAGTGTTGTAATTGTAGTGGCTGTAGTAATAATAGTGGCAGTAGCAGCAGTATAGTAGTAGTAGTGGTGGTGGTAGTAGTAGCAGCAGTATTGTGGTAGTAGTAGCAGCAGTATTGTAGCGGTAGTAGCAGCAGTGTTGTAGTGGCTGTAGTCATAGTAGTGGCAGTAGCGGTAGTAGCAGCAGTATAGTAGCAATAGTGGTAGTAGCAGTAGTAGTAGTAGCAGCAGTATAGTAGCAGCAGTATAGTAGTGGCAGTAGCAGCAGTGTAGTAGCAGTATAGTAGTGTTGTAGCAGCAGTATAGTAGTAGTAGTAGTGGCAGCAGTATAGTAGCAGCAGTATAGTAGTGGCAGTAGCAGCAGTGTAGTAGCAGTATAGTAGTGTTGTAGCAGCAGTATAGTAGTAGTGTTGTAGCAGCAGTATAGTAGTAGTAGTAGTGGCAGCAGTGTGTAGTTCATCATAACTCACAAATGGAGAAGACGATGGGGTAGATATGATTTATCTGACTTATTGTAGATATATTTTAGACAGTTCACTGGAGAAATTCATCAGCTTAGATTTCGAAGCTCTTCTCTTTTTCAATTTGTCAGAGTATGAAAACTATTTTCAAAGGAGAAAGTGTGTTCCATTTTGATTTAGCCTAAACTTTAAACCTTGGTGTGTGAAGGTCCTGATACATCAGCTTCCATGATTAGTCTGAAGGGTTTTCTGACGGCATGCGTCCGTTGGCATGGTAACCAAGCTAACTTTGAGGTATTGGTAAAAACGAATAAATGTACTTCAGGGAAAAGATATTAGGCTTTTGGGCAAAACCAGCAGTGCAAAGTGGTAAAGAAACCAGCAGTGCAAAGTGGTAAAGGTTATTAATGTTGAAGAGGATCATATTTACTCATCATCATTGAGGAGTTTGGGACTCATTCTGCCAGTCCTAGTTTACTCATCATTGAGGGGTTTGGGACTCATTCTGCCAGTCCTAGTTTACTCATCATCATTGAGGGGTTTGGGACTCATTCCGCCAGTCCTAGTTTACTCATCATCATTGAGGGGTTTGGGACTCATTCCGCCAGTCCTAGTTTACTCATCATCATTGAGGGGTTTGGGACTCATTCCGCCAGTCCTAGTTTACTCATCATTGAGGGGTTTGGGGCTCATTCTGCCAGTCCTAGTTTACTCATCATCATTGAGGGGTTTGGGACTCATTCTGCCAGTCCTAGTTTACTCATCATCATTGAGGGGTTTGGGACTCATTCTGCCAGTCCTAGTTTACTCATCATCATTGAGGGGTTTGGGACTCATTCTGCCAGTCCTAGTTTACTCATCATCATTGAGGGGTTTGGGACTCATTCTGCCAGTCCTAGTTTACTCATCATCATTGAGGGGTTTGGGACTCATTCTGCCAGTCCTAGTTTACTCATCATCATTGAGGGGTTTGGGACTCATTCTGCCAGTCCTAGTTTACTCATCATCATTGAGGGGTTTGGGACTCATTCTGCCAGTCCTAGTTTACTCGTCATCATCGAGGGGTTTGGGACTCACACTCAGGCCTAGTTTCTTTTGATTGGTATTTAACTCATTCAACTATTTAGTGGCGTAACGATGGGAGCTGTTGAATCATGTCCTATTGGAGGTCATTCTGGTTATTTTTAGCCACGATCGGTGAGTCTACAGTATATTCCCACCAAAATCCATACCAATGACTCTGCATACTCCTGTGTTGTCTCTTGAACAAAGAGACGGGTTGAAGACTTGAAGTCCTCTTCATGGAAGGAGATATTTTTAACACATGGCACACACTGAGTGATGGGGGGTAGGTTGGTTTATTTTCAGCGTCTACACAAAGGCTCCTCACCCCCATCGGCCCCCCTCCTCCCTCTCTGTATGGCACACTCCCATGTCTACCGACGACAGCCAACATCTGGAAAAGTTTGTTCTCAAACTTATTTTTTCCTTCTGACCATTGTGAAGTGAATAATATTTTTGCAGACTTTTGTTTCTTTATATTTATGTTGTGAACACCTTTGATGTTCTCCTTAGACATTTGACTATATTTCGCTACACATTTAACCACACCCGCAATAACATCTGCTAAACATGTGTATGTGACCAATAACATTTGATTTGATATCCCATAAAGCTCTGGGGAAAAGAAGGGCACTAGATACTGTAGGGAATAGGGTATAATTTGGGATGCACACTGAGTAGGATGCTGACTGTTGAACCCCTATGCAGCTACACTACATTGTAGTACCAGACAGCCACGGGTGAAATATTGCATTCTTTAGCTTGGAATGTCCGGTTCACCGTTCTTCCTTTGAAACCTGTGGCCTATAATGACTGTACTGATCTCCAGTATGTAACGTATTACAGAGCCCAGGTCTGCTAGCCCTCATTCACGTGGTGCTACGGTGTTTTTTGTTTTAACACCTTTGGCATCCTCCTTTGACATTTTATCATTAGTAGGATCCTACTGGTTGTTGACCCCTCCGTAGCTATTGGCTACAGTACATTGTTGTCCAAGAGAACCGAGGGTGAAACCTGGACTTTCCGGTTCATCACTCTTGCTTTAAAACCAAACCTCTGTCTGACCTACACTATAATGAATGATTGTATTGATCATCGATGTAACTTAGTAGTGATCTCAGCTAGGGCTGGGAATTGCCAGGGACCTCACGATACGATATTATCACCATACTTAGGTGCCAATACGTGTTGCGGTTCTATATGTATTGCGATTCGATACTGTGATTTTATTGTGATTCGATGTTCCAGACATATTGCTCACCATACTGTATGTCTGCTGCTGAGGGACAAGAGAAGCCATGAGAAAACAAGTTTTGATCAGTCATGAAAATAAAAGTGCTGAAAACAAATTGGCTCCCTATTTAAAAAGAAGATGGAGAACAAGCTATGAAGGAAAAATGAGCTTTTGGTGCAGGTACCACCAACTAGAGCAAAAATATTGTCGATACGATATAGCATAAAAAATATGTCTATGTAACTATTGATTTTTGTCATTTTTTTCCCCCCCCCACTAATCCTAGGTATGCTGTCTGTCCCCCCCCCCCCTTCAGGTGGTGCTGCTCAGTGGTCATCTGGGATGTGGGCCAGGGGGCCATGGATGATGGTGGTGGAGCGCTCATCTCCTGGGAGGCCTTGTCTCTGTCTAAAGTTCTGGGTCAGAATCTGGGAGACCCTGTCTCTGCTTAAAGACCTAGGTCAGAACCAGAACTTGGGAGACCCTGTCTGTGCTTAAAGACCTAGGTCAGAACCAGGGAGGCCCTGTCTCTGTCTAAAGATCTGGGTCAGAACCTGGGAGTCTCTGCTTAAAGACCTGGGTCAGAACCAGAACCTGGGAGATCCTACTGTTCTCAGCTCACACCCTCTTTGTCCCAAATGGCACCCTATCCCCTACTTATACTGAACTACGTTTGACCAGGGCCCCTAGTCAAAAGCAGTCCACTATATAGGAAAGAGTGCCATTTAGGATCTAGACTGTATCTGGAACATAATCCACTATCTCTGAAGCTCTTATTGACATTAGCCTCAAAAAAAGATTCGAGTTTTGTATCGAGTCTGTTGGCATCTTTTGAAGCTGTTTTGTGATCAGGGGCCGTATGTATCAAGCGTCTCAGAGTAGGAGTGCTGATTTACGATCAATCAGTTTAGCCTTTTACGTCACTATGAATAAGATAACATGGACAGGAGAGACCTGATCCTAGATCAGCACTCTTGGTGACGTACACTTGAAAATGCATTTAATGCGGTCTGCTGACTCATCAAATATAGCAATTAGCATGGCTTACTTCATTCTTTTTCTGGTCATTGTTGACTTAATTACTTATTACTTTTTCCACATGAAGTGTAATTAGACATGTAAAGTAGACCACCGAGCTGTTTGTGCTCTCTGACTGAAAGCCTTAACGTTGACTTGAAAGAATCTTTCCTTTTTCCACTAATGTTGCAATGGAAAGTATGTCATTCCCATTGAATATTTGAAGACATTTTAATGTCTGGACAATAATAACCAGTCGCTGCTTTATTGTTCATTCTTGCGGATGGATGGATGCATAGTAAAGTACTTGGCTGAAATATGCTCAACTTTGCCCACTATTAAAGTAGTGGACCTATCATCAATGAAACTTTTAGTCAAGATGAAGCCACGGAGCAATAATTGGTCCCTTGGGCTTTGTTCAGTTATGTCCCAAATGGCACCTTATTCCCTATATAGTCCAGTACTGTTCACCAGGGCCCAACAGTAGTGCACTACATAGAGAATAGGTTGCCATTTGGGCCTCAACCCCAGACATGCCACTGATGTCAGATGAGGGTGTAGGCTACAGAGTTATATTAGAGAACCTCTATAGGAAGGGAGTGGCCTGCTGTCCTTTGTAGCCCACATAAAGTAGTAGCCTCGGGGGGTGGGGGGGTCACTTCTAGAATAACACACAGGCTGAAACCCAAATCAGATAAGTTGTCTCTGGAAGTCTCCTCTATGAATGGGGCTCATCATTGCAGTGAATGTAGGAAATATTGACTAGGGTCTGGTTAATAGGAATGTTCTGCTGAATATATGGAATATTAAACAGCCCAAGGGTTGGTGAGGAAAAGGGAATCCATTTGTTGTAAAGATCTTTTTATATTGCTGCTTTGTTGAAATGGTTGTGGCCCATGTATGAATTGTGATTGTGTCCAGGTCTGCGTCCCAGAAGAACCCTCCGGACAGTGCTGTGGTCTGCAGAGGAGCAGGGAGGGGTTGGAGCACAACAGTACTTCCAGCTTCACAAGGTACCTTTCTACCATGGTGCATCTTGTTGGCTTTTTACTGACGATTTAACTTGTCCACTCTCACCATTATCCTCCTATCATACAGTACATCCTATAGCCCTCAATCTCAACTCTGGACCTGGAAGCCAGTTCCATTGCTTTGTTTCATTGTTCGTCTCTAATCGGGGACTGATTTAGACCTGCAAATGAGCAGGCTGCGGATCTCGTGGGGTCGGAGTTGACTAGAAATGTCCTATAAGCTCCTTTTTTGGCTAGATTTAAGACTCTGTTCTCTCAGCTTTAGATTCTTACACACACACACAGGGGTCCACTGGGTAGAGGGGTAGAGGATGTCATACAAACCATTGAAACAGCACAACTATTATGTGGTCGTTCTTACATTTTCAATCGTTGGCGCCATTTTCCTTCAGATTGTGTGCGTACCAGTAATAGCATTTTATTATCAATAGCTGATGGCTTTTCATCTACATCAGCTTGTTCTTTTCCAGTCAACATGTGGTAGAAACTGGCTTCATTCGGAATGGTACACAGAAATGTAAACTGTTGTCAGATCTACTGAAGGAGAGCCACTGGGATGTAGGGCACTGCACAGATTGTTTGTCAGAATGGAGCCGAGACCACACTGTAACTGAATGGCAGCATTCTGGGAGCGTGGTGGTTTCTGTGCCTTCTAATGTGAGCGCAGTCAGACTGGCCAGAGGTTAGAGGGGAGCAGAGGGTTCACATCCTGACTCTGACCAGAGGCCCACCTTCTCCCTGGCCTGCACTGGATCCAACTACATACTATGGATTTCCTCAGATTTCTCTGAAAAGCTTCAGTATACAACACTAAATGTCCACTACACTACATCAGTGGTATTCAATCTTTTTCAGCAGGGACCCCATTTTTTTTCCACCAGAATTTCTGGGGACCCCTTTTTTTTCGCTCTAATTTCTCGTGACCCCACCCCAAAAATTATGACAAAACTTAAAAAATTGGTACATTTCGATTCTTACATCAACAAATAACCTTCAATTCATTACACTTTCATCTCATATCAAAATGAAAAGAAACCAATAAATACATTTACTCAATAACATGTTATTTATCTAATTGTCTTTCTGAAAACCGTTTGTATATTGTCCCCTACAATAATCTGTTCTTTAAATGTTTGTTTCCGCGCCCCTGACTTTGAATACCACTGTCTTAGATCCAGTCCAGCTGGCCCTGTATTCAGACTTTTGCAGCAAACGTTCCCAGTCGTGTTTATCAAAGAGGATTACATTGACTGCATTGACTATCATGGAGTTGATGTTTCTATTCCACTTTGTGGGACATTCTATGCGCTCTCCCTTGCAGAAGCGTATTTGTCCGCTAGTGTCTGAATGGGGGGTGATGGTCTTTTCCCCCCCTACTTCTCCCACATCCTGGTAAAGCTTTTTAGCTCAAACGCTGGCCAAATAAATCAACAGCCAGAAGAGATGAATGTACAAATGTATTTCTCTGTGTGTTGGGTGTGTGGTGTGCGTTCTGGCACAAAATGATTGTCGTGCATCACCCAAGAGTGCTACACATTTGTGGTTGAAGAGGGGAGTTTCCCACCTTACTATATATTTGTATTAATTATGGATCCCCATTAGTTCCTACCAAGGCAGCAGCTATTCTTCCTGGGGTCCAGCAAAATTATAAAAGTTAAACAATATAAAGCGCTTTCAGCACTGGAAAAGCACTATATGAATCCAATCAATGATTATTTATGATTGTATACCTGTTCTGCTGTCCCCCAGGTGAACATCTCTAACTTTAACCTAGTGATGGAGTCTGACCTGGGTACCTTCAGCCCCTTGGGGCTGCAGTTCACAGGCTCAGCCCAGGCCCGGGCTGTCATGGCTGAGGTGATGAAGCTACTGAAGCCCATCAACACCACCACCCTGGAGGAACACGGAGAGGGAGTTGATATAGAGATGTGGATGGATGCCGGCGTGCCAGGTGTGTAGACTTTTCTGTTGTCTGTCTGAGTCAGTAGGAGCCAGGTGTGTAGACTCTTCTGTTGTCTGTCTGAGTCAATAGGAGCCAGGTGTGTAGACTCTTCTGTTGTCTGTCTGAGTCAGTAGGAGCCAGGTGTGTAGACTCTTCTGTTGTCTGTCTGAGTCAATAGGAGCCAGGTGTGTAGACTCTTCTGTTGTCTGACTGAGTCAGTAGGAGCCAGGTGTGTAGACTACCTTTTTTGTTTGTGTCTGTCTGGGAGATAAGCTGAGGAGGCTTCCTCGTAGTCTACTTGACTCTTGTTCCACCTGTGTCTCTGTGACCTTTGTCAAATTAACAAGCCATGTTCCCCTTCTGCAGAAGTGTTTTTGACCTTTTTAAAGAGGAAGTAGCACATTATTTCTAGACCAATTAAACATTCAGTTCCACATTGTCTCTGTGGTCATTTTTGTGGAATAGATCAGTTTCTCAAATAACCTTTATATAGAAGTGAAATATGCCCTGTACTCCGATTTAAAAATAACTAGCGTTGCTACAGTATGTAGGCAACCAAATCATTTGGTATGACAGGGAAGTGGAAGTGTATTATGAAACACATCCCCACTACCGTATTTGTTGTGCTGATATTTGCTATGACAGCAGAAACTTGTCTGTAGACTTAATAAAGGGTGTGAGAGAGAGAGAGATGGCCTCAGCCTACCAACATGTGTTAACTCCATTAACATGGGTTTCATCCAACACAGTTGTTTTGGGATCCCTTAAAGCTGAGGTGGAGATAAACAATGAAGCTCATTAGGAACCAGTAGAGGGCGAGGATGTTTTAGAATTCATAAAATGTCTCAGAGTAGGCTAGATGTGCTGATCTAGGATCAGGTCCCTCACCGTCCCATCCATATAATTGTATTCATTATGATCGAAAAGACAAATCTGATTCCAGATCAGCACTCTTACCGTGCGCTGAGACGCTTTATGACCACAGGCCCAGACCTCTACAGTAATCTAATGTTGATGAGTCCAGCTAATAGACGAGTCTTTGACTGTCCTCAGCCTTACCCAGACACAGTGTAACCACACCTGTATAAAGACTTGTTCTAACAGATCAGCCTTCTACTGGAAAGGAACTGTTTCAGGAATGACATCACCTTATCTCAGTGGAAAAGTAACTATTCTGGGTGGATGAATGGTGTAACCAAGAGAGGGGCTGTTCACTGTGAGGGTTCATCAAGCCACAATGTTAAACAAATGAATCACCAGACCAGCTGTCCAAACACCTCACTCATTTCACAAAATGGCAAAAAGTCCCAAATGGCCCCCTATTCCCCATATAGTGCACTAGTTTTGAACAGGAATAGGGTGCCATTTGGGATTCACCTAAATGTAATGCAGCTCCATCCAATGACCTTTCACTACACACATTCCTTCATTTTTCCAGAGTGCAAATGTTGTTGCTTTTTCTCTCTGTTACAGTGGATTTGGGAACATGGTTGAGACTACAGTTGCTTCACACATCAGTACCACCAGAGCCAGTCTCCTATTATTGTCTCCCTATTTCATTTCTGGATTGTCCTTACAAATCAACATAAAGGGGAAAGGACATAACAGGATCTCTGTCAGGAAGAATACAAGACAGACGGCTAGATGTTTAACAGTCTCTCTATCAGGTAGAATACAAGACAGAAAGCTAGATGTTTAACAATCTCTATCAGGTAGAATACAAGACAGAAGGCTAGATGTTTAACAGTCTCTCTATCAGGTAGAATACAAGACAGAAAGCTAGATGTTTAACAGTCTCTCTATCAGGTAGAATACAAGACAGAAAGCTAGATGTTTAACAGTCTCTCTATCAGGTAGAATACAAGACAGAAAGCTAGATGTTTAACAGTCTCTCTATCAGGTAGAATACAAGACAGAAAGCTAGATGTTTAACAGTCTCTCTATCAGGTAGAATACAAGACAGAAAGCTAGATGTTTAACAGTCTCTCTATCAGGTAGAATACAAGACAGAAAGCTAGATGTTTAACAGTCTCTCTATCAGGTAGAATACAAGACAGAAAGCTAGATGTTTAACAGTCTCTCTATCAGGTAGAATACAAGACAGAAAGCTAGATGTTTAACAGTCTCTCTATCAGGTAGAATACAAGACAGAAGGCTAGATGTTTAACAGTCTCTCTATCAGGTAGAATACAAGACAGAAAGCTAGATGTTTAACAGTCTCTATCAGGTAGAATACAAGACAGAAGGCTAGATGTTTAACAGTCTCTCTATCAGGTAGAATACAAGACAGAAAGCTAGATGTTTAACAGTCTCTATCAGGTAGAATACAAGACAGAAGGCTAGATGTTTAACAGTCTATCAGGTATAATACAAGACAGAAAGCTAGATGTTTAACAGTTTCTCTATCAGGTAGAATACAAGACAGAAAGCTAGATGTTTAACAGTCTCTATCAGGTAGAATACAAGACAGAAAGCTAGATGTTTAACAGTCTCTCTATCAGGTAGAATACAAGACAGAAAGCTAGATGTTTAACAGTTTCTCTATCAGGTAGAATACAAGACAGAAAGCTAGATGTTTAACAGTTTCTCTATCAGGTAGAATACAAGACAGAAAGCTAGATGTTTAACAGCCTCTCTATCAGGTAGAATACAAGACAGAAGGCTAGATGTTTAACAGTCTCTCTATCAGGTAGAATACAAGACAGAAAGCTAGATGTTTAACAGTCTCTCTATCAGGTAGAATACAAGACAGAAAGCTAGATGTTTAACAGTCTCTATCAGGTAGAATACAAGACAGAAGGCTAGATGTTTAACAGTCTATCAGGTATAATACAAGACAGAAAGCTAGATGTTTAACAGTTTCTCTATCAGGTAGAATACAAGACAGAAAGCTAGATGTTTAACAGTCTCTCTATCAGGTAGAATACAAGACAGAAAGCTAGATGTTTAAGTCTCTCTATCAGGTAGAATACAAGACAGAAAGCTAGATGTTTAACAGTCTCTCTATCAGGTAGAATACAAGACAGAAAGCTAGATGTTTAACAGTCTCTCTATCAGGTAGAATACAAGACAGAAAGCTAGATGTTTAACAGGACATAAGTCTCTCTCTGTCAGAAAGAATACAAGACAGAAAGCTAGATATTTACCAGAACATTAGATTTCTTCCTAGCAGTACCTTGGGAATGTTAGTGTCAGAAAAGGGCTGCTGCATCGTGCTGTTTCCAAATGGAAACTGTACAGGGACCTGATTGCCAAGCTAAACGCTAACTGCTACCAGATGCACTTCTACTGCTCTAGTTCCCCCTGCTCATACTTACATTCACTTGCAAAAGAAATGGGAAAGCATAACATAATGGGTTTGTAATGAACTCTGGGTTTAGCTTTGTCAACAGTGATCATGGTGAGAATGTGATTTGATTAGAATCTCATTGTCTCTTTAGAAGTTAGAATACAGTAGTATGCACTGCACATTTAATCAGTCATAATGGTACGTTCAAGGACTCAGAGACACACAAACAAACCAACTAACCAACGTTAATACATTGATGTAAGTGACTCCTTACCGGTTTTGTTCTGTCTGTCCTCCAGGAGCCAGCCTGCACGTTGCAGACAGTAGATACTTCTGGTTCCACCACACCAACGGGGACACCATGTCTGTTCAGAGCCCCATAGAAATGAACCTGTGTTCGGCCCTGTGGGCGGTGGTGGCCTACGTAGTGGCTGACCTGGAGGAGATGCTGCCCAGGTAGTCCACTAGGACTGTCCTGTATCCCAAACGGCACCCTATCCCCTGTATAGTTTTGGGAGAAGAATGTACTATAGGGAATATGGTGCCATTAAAAAGGTTTTACTGAGCATTTATTTTTGAGTGATTGTATGTTTTTATGTTGTTTGTCCTCCAGAAGGGCTTCCTGCAGTAACCTCTCTGTGAAATTATACCCCACTCTGGTTAAGTGGCTAAAGAAGAATTGTGTGTATAAACCACACAATGTACAAAATGGAATTAAGTGTTTATGGCATATATGCAGTCTATATTTGTTTTTAATAATGAACGCATATGTACTGCATGTTTCATGTTGACTGTCATCTCTAATCTGCCAATAAAGCTGCATTTCTTAGACCATGGTACATGTGTATTTTGACTGCCTCATTCATAGATGGAAGAGACTAAGGGGGACTTTTCTGGCAAACAGCCCAATTAGACCAAATCTAAAACTTGACCTTTAACCTAACCTTAACCTAATTTTGACCAATTTGGAAATTCAACATTCGTGTGCTGGTCAGGCACTTAGTTTTTCCGTGCTTGGGAAGTTTAGACACAGGAAGTGATGGGGGTCTGGTGCCAGACTGGCCTGGTGACAGACAGGATAAACCTGGTTTACAGGTTTATCTTTATGACTTCCCTCTTCTCACCAGACTGAGCTATTCTATACTGAACAAATATATAAACATGTAAAGTCTTGGTCCCATGTTTCATGAGCTGAAATAAAAAATCCCTGAATTGTACCATACACACAAAAAGCTTATCTCATATTTGTGCACAAATTTGTTTACAACCCTTTTAGTGAACATTTCTCCTTTGCCAAGAAAATCCATCCACCTGACAGGTATGGCATATCAAGAAGCTGATTAAACAGCATGATCATTACACAGGTGCACCTTGTGCTGGGGACAATAAAAGGCCACTCTAAAATGTGCTGTTTTGTCACACAACACAATGTCACAGATGTCTCAAGTTTTGAGGGAGCATGCAATTGGCATGCTGACTGCAGGAATGTCGACCAGAGCTGTTGCCAGAGAATGTCATTTTTATTTCTCTACCATAAGCTGCCTCTGTTGTCGTCTTAGAGATTTTGGCAGAATGTCCAACCGGCCTCACAACCGCAGACCACATGTAACCACGCCAACCCAGGAGCCTCCACACCCGGCTTCTTCACCTGCGGGATCGTCTGAGACCAGCCACCCGGACAGCTGATGAAACTGCACAACCGAAGAGTTTCTGCACAAACTGTCAGAAACCGTCTCAGGGAAGCTCATCTCCGTGCTCGTTCCCCCCCACGGTCTTGACCTGACTGCAGTTCGGAGTCGTTTTTATTTATTTTTAATTCACCTTTAATTAACCAGGTAGGCTAGTTGAGAAGAAGTTCTCATTTGCAACTGCGACCTGGCCAAGATAAAGCAAAGTAGTTTGACACACAACAACACAGAGTTACACATGGAATAAACAAACATACAATCAATAATACAGTGGAAAATCTATATACAGCATGTGCAAATGAGGTAGGATAAGAGAGGTAAGGCAATAAATAGTAACTGACTTCGGTGGGCAAATGCTCACCTTTGATGGCCACTGGCACGCTGGAGAAGTGTGCTCTTCACAGATGAATCCTGGTTTCAACTGTACCGGGAAGATGGTGTATATGGTGTTGTGTGAGTGAGCGGTTTGTGAACAGAGTGCCCCGTTGTGTATGTGGGGTTATGGTATGGGCAGGAATAAGCTATGGACAACGAACTTAAATGCATTTTATCGATGGCAATTTGAATGCACACAGATCCTGTGACGAGATCCTGAGGCCCATTGTCGTATAATTAATCCTTCGCTATCACGTTTCTGCATGATAATGCACGGCCCCATGTCACAAGGATCTGTACACAATTCCTGGAAGCAGAAAATGTCCTAGTTCTTCCATGGCCTGCATACTCACCAGACATGTCACCCATTGAGCATATTTGGGATTCTCTGGATCGACATGTACGACAGACAGCGTGTTCCAGTATCCGCCAATATCCACCAACTCCACACAGACATTGAAGAGGAGTGGGACAACATTCCACAGGCCACAATCAACAGCCTGATCAACTCTATGCAAAGGAGATGTCGCGCTGCATGAGGCAAATGGTGGTCAAACCAGATGCTGGCTGGTTTTCTGATCCACTTTAAAAAAAAGTATCTGACCAACAGATGCATATCTGTATTCCCAGTCATGTGAAATCCATAGATTAGGGCCTAATTCATTTATTTACCAGACCAGACTATTATAGATGTCTCTCCTCTCGCCAGACTATTATAGATGTCTCTCCTCTCACCAGACCAGACTATTATAGATGTCTCTCCTCTCACCAGACCAGACTATTATAGATGTCAGGGGGCAATTCATTCATTTTAGTCCATCAATCCATGTAGGAGATGGAGACAGATGTATTTATTTAGTTCTGTTTGTATACGGTGTGTGTTAACATTTTTACTTTGGTCAGTGTCCCCAGCTGGGCCAAGCCTGGTTAGCATTGGTACCAGACTTCTCTCTCTCCTCTTTTTCTCTTCAAGTCACATAACCGCCAGGCATCAAATAGGACTTTTTAATGAGTATGGGGAATGTTTGAGGCGTCGTGCTGGGAGAGCCCTACAGTGTGCTCCTAACGTTGAGCCCGCTGATGGATCTGTTCTAGATAGGAGAGGATAGCCAGCTGTGATGGGACTTCCATTCCTCAATGGTACACCACTTCCTGCTACAGACACAGCAAATGACTTTACAAGATCACCATCTTATAGTGAAGACTATGACCCAGGGGAAATTATATGGAACGCTGTGGCTTCAGTTTGATGTCTTAATACTACGGAGGTCACTCAACATGTCTCTGTCAGTATTTTATTGGTCCACACAGGGTAGCAGAATGGTCAGTATTACTCTCTTTATAGATACCTTGTACATTGCATTTGATGTCACTGGTGAGCTAAGTGAAACAACAAATTGTGCTTTTTAATTTCTATCAAAATAGGTCTTATTTCTATGACAACTTCCAAACACTCATCAGTGGAATTTTCTCTAGCCATTACACATGCAATATATCAAGACGTCGTTGTTGCCTGGTGGCGTCTTGCTGTCTCTCTCCACTATAATGTTCCTCTCATGTGGAGAACATCCTGTGGTATCAGCCTAGTAGACCAGTGTTTGTTCCCTTCAGAGAGTAACACAACCTCCCATACAGCTCCTCCTCTCCTCCTCTCCTCCTCTCCTCCTCCTCTCCTCCTCTCTTCCTCTCCTCCTCTCTTCCTCCTCTCTTCCTCTCTTCCTCTCTTCCTCTCCTCCTCTCCTCCTCCTCTCTTCCTCTCTTCCTCTCCTCCTCTCCTCCTCTCCTCCTCCTCTCTTCCTCTCCTCCTCTCCTCCTCTCTTCCTCTCTTCCTCTCTTCCTCTCTTCCGGTTATTACTACATCTTGGCAGCTCCAAACCAGACCAGGACCCCATGAAAGCACTAGCATTTATCTGTCTTATTCTACAAAGGAAACCAAAGACTTGGAAGAACTAATCTCCATGTTGACTGAACATCAGCCAGACATTTCAGAACCGTTCCTCTGTATATGATGTAGATTTATAGAGACGACTGTTTATGGTCAGTGTGAGTAATACAGCTACCGCTAATTCAGTTGCAAACATTTTTACCAAACAGAGGCTGCGTCCAAAATAGCACCCCATTCCCTATGTAGTTTACTATATAGGGAATAGGGTGCCATTTGGGACGCAACAGAGATTGCGACAAAGTCGTAAACCAGGGGTGTGAAACATGCATTGGGTAAAAATAAAAACGAACTCAATATACTTTAAAATGACTAAAACCAAATGGAATGTGTATACATGATAATGGAGCTACATTCATACTGTCCAGCTCACTGATAATCACTACATTCATACAATATCTTGACTGTGTCCAGCTCACTAATAATCACTACATTCATATACCATATCTTGACTGTGTCCAGCTCACTAATAATCACTACATTCATATACAGTATCTTGACTGTGTCCAGCTCACTGATAATCACTACATTCATATACAGTATCTTGACTGTGTCCAGCTCACTAATAATCACTACATTCATATACAGTATCTTGACTGTGTCCAGCTCACTGATAATCACTACATTCATACAGTATCTTGACTGTGTCCAGCTCACTAATAATCACTACATTCATACAGTATCTTGACTGTGTCCAGCACACTGATAATCACTACATTCATATACAGTATCTTGACTGTGTCCAGCTCACTAATAATCACTACATTCATACAGTATCTTGACTGTGTCCAGCACACTGATAATCACTACATTCATACAGTATCTTAACTGTGTCCAGCTCACTGATAATCACTACATTCATATACAGTATCTTGACTGTGTCCAGCTCACTGATAATCACTACATTCATATACAGTATCTTGACTGTGTCCAGCACACTAATAATCCCTACATTCTTATACAGTATCTTGACTGTGTCCAGCACACTAATAATCACTACATTCATATACAGTATCTTGACTGTGTCCAGCTCACTGATAATCACTACATTCATATACAGTATCTTGACTGTGTCCAGCTCACTAATAATCACTACATTCATATACAGTATCTTGACTGTGTCCAGCTCACTGATAATCACTACATTCATACAGTATCTTGACTGTGTCCAGCTCACTAATAATCACTACATTCATACAGTATCTTGACTGTGTCCAGCACACTGATAATCACTACATTCATATACAGTATCTTGACTGTGTCCAGCTCACTAATAATCACTACATTCATACAGTATCTTGACTGTGTCCAGCACACTGATAATCACTACATTCATACAGTATCTTAACTGTGTCCAGCTCACTGATAATCACTACATTCATATACAGTATCTTGACTGTGTCCAGCTCACTGATAATCACTACATTCATATACAGTATCTTGACTGTGTCCAGCACACTAATAATCCCTACATTCATATACAGTATCTTGACTGTGTCCAGCACACTAATAATCACTACATTCATATACAGTATCTTGACTGTGTCCAGCTCACTGATAATCACTACATTCATACAGTATCTTGACTGTGTCCAGCTCACTAATAATCACTACATTCATATACAGTATCTTGACTGTGTCCAGCTCACTAATAATCACTACATTCATACAGTATCTTGACTGTGTTCAGCTCACTGATAATCACTACATTCATACAGTATCTTGACTGTGTCCAGCTCACTAATAATCACTACATTCATACAGCATCTTGACTGTGTTCAGCTCACTGATAATCACTACATTCATATACAGTATCTTGACTGTGTCCAGCACACTGATAATCACTACATTCATACAGTATCTTGACTGTGTCCAGCTCACTGATAATCACTACATTCATACAGTATCTTAACTGTGTCCAGCTCACTGATAATCACTACATTCATATACAGTATCTTGACTGTGTCCAGCTCACTGATAATCACTACATTCATATACAGTATCTTGACTGTGTCCAGCACACTAATAATCCCTACATTCATATACAGTATCTTGACTGTGTCCAGCACACTAATAATCACTACATTCATATACAGTATCTTGACTGTGTCCAGCTCACTGATAATCACTACATTCATACAGTATCTTGACTGTGTCCAGCTCACTAATAATCACTACATTCATATACAGTATCTTGACTGTGTCCAGCTCACTAATAATCACTACATTCATACAGTATCTTGACTGTGTTCAGCTCACTGATAATCACTACATTCATACAGTATCTTGACTGTGTCCAGCTCACTAATAATCACTACATTCATACAGTATCTTGACTGTGTCCAGCTCACTGATAATCACTACATTCATACAGTATCTTGACTGTGTCCAGCTCACTAATAATCACTACATTCATATACAGTATCTTGACTGTGTCCAGCTCACTAATAATCACTACATTCATACAGTATCTTGACTGTGTTCAGCTCACTGATAATCACTACATTCATACAGTATCTTGACTGTGTCCAGCTCACTAATAATCACTACATTCATACAGTATCTTGACTGTGTCCAGCTCACTAATAATCACTACATTCATACAGCATCTTGACTGTGTTCAGCTCACTGATAATCACTACATTCATATACAGTATCTTGACTGTGTCCAGCACACTGATAATCACTACATTCATACAGTATCTTGACTGTGTCCAGCTCACTGATAATCACTACATTCATACAGTATCTTGACTGTGTTCAGCTCACTGATAATCACTACATTCATACAGTATCTTGACTGTGTCCAGCTCACTGATAATCATCCAAATGGAAGCTAGACAGTCGGGGAGCATCGGAAATTTAAAAAAAAATAACGTTTTTGTGCAAATTGTGACAATGAGGAAGTATAACACATGTTCAGTGCAGCCCTCCAGACCTCATTGAAGACCGAATGCGGCCCCCGGGGCAACATGAGTTTGACACCCCTGCCGTAAACACTGAGCATGCTTCGGGCATGGGAGCTTATCTCCCTAACTAGTCAGGGAAAGGTATTTGGAGTCGACCTAGCGAGAGGAGAGCAGCTGAAGCTTTTACTCCAGTTAGAGCATGTCAGCACCACCAGTGATGTCAGGATTTGTCAGTCAACCAGAGGGAGTGATTTTGAAAACAGAGGCGACCCACTTACACTCTGACTCACAGACAGGCTGATTCCCAAATTGCATCCTATTCCCTATATAGTACAGTAGTGCACTATATAGGGAATAAGGTGCAATTTGGTATACAGACACACTGTGTACTTTTGGGTAATACAACATTGCATTTCCATGTTGAGTAATAGGGAAGCTAGGAGGTGAAGAAGCCTCCTGACGTATTAGTTAGTAGAGGGCTAGGTCTCCTGTTATACCCTAAGGCTTTCAGATCATCCTGTTGATTAATCACAGCAATAAAGCCATGTGGGGGAAAGCCCCTGATCTAGTGGGTTCTTTCCCAAGTATTGGAGGGGGATTTGTTAGAATCTTATGAGAACATTAGTTATCATATTTAATTGACCTGTCCTGTCCAGAAACAAAACAATGTACAATAAAATGTATTGTTGTCCAACTGTACATAGCCTCTAGTCAAGTACATACTAGTGCTTAGCTTTCATTATTCTCATCCAGGGTCTCTATTTAACCTTCAGCCTTTAGATATTGATACCTTACCCTTTGCACACCAGATTATGTGCCTCGGAGAGCTACATAGGATAGAAGCCACCTGAATAGAAAGCACCTGAATAGAGCTACATAGGATAGAACCCACCTGAATAGAGCTACATAGGATAGAACCCACCTGAATAGAGCTACGCAGGACAGAAGGTACCTGGTGAGAGCTACATAGGACAGAAGGCATCTGAATAGAGCTATGTAGGATAGAAGCCACCTGAAGAGAATCAACAAGTAGTGAAAGCAGCCTCAGGGCTCTGCAGAATATGAGGAAACCAGCATACCAAATGTACATGTTAGTAGATGCTCTTATCCATAGCGACTTACAGTAGTGAGTGCATACTTTTTCATACTGGTCCCCCGTGGGAATCAAACCCACAACCCTGACATTGCAAGCACCATGCTCTACCAACTGAGCCACAGGGGACCCTATTCCCAATTTAAAGAACTTGTTAAATCTTACCCTCCATTAACTGGTAGAACAGAATATGTAGAGGACTGGTTAAATCTCACCCTCCATTAACTGGTAGAACAGAATATGTAGAGGACTGGTTAAATCTCACCCTCCATTAACTGGTAGAACAGAATATGTGGAGGACTGGTTAAATCTTACCCTCCATTAACTGGTAGAACAGAATATGTAGGGGACTGGTTAAATCTCACCCTCCATTAACTGGTAGAACAGAATATGTAGAGGACTGGTTAAATCTCACCCTCCATTAACTGGTAGAACAGAATATGTAGAGGACTGATTAAATCTCACCCTCCATTAACTGGTAGAACAGAATATGTAGAGGACTGGTTAAATCTCACCCTCCATTAACTGGTAGAACAGAATATGTAGAGGACTGGTTAAATCTCACCCTCCATTAACTGGTAGAACAGAATATGTAGAGGACTGGTTAAATCTCACCCTCCATTAACTGGTAGAACAGAATATGTAGAGGACTGGTTAAATCTCACCCTCCATTAACTGGTAGAACAGAATATGTAGAGGACTGGTTAAATCTCACCCTCCATTAACTGGTAGAACAGAATATGTAGAGGACTGGTTAAATCTCACCCTCCATTAACTGGTAGAACAGAATATGTAGAGGACTGGTTAAATCTCACCCTCCATTAACTGGTAGAACAGAATATGTAGAGGACTGGTTAAATCTCACCCTCCATTAACTGGTAGAACAGAATATGTAGAGGACTGGTTAAATCTCACCCTCCATTAACTGGTAGAACAGAATATGTAGGGGACTGGTTGAACTAAGAGCCTAAATGCATTGTTATGTAGATGGGTAGTCCTCTAGTGGATGGAATGGAGACCAGATTGCGGAATGAGTGGAATTGTCTAGACAGGATTATCATTGGGCAGACAGACAGTGAAACACCTCCGGTACGTTTAGGTCAGTGTCAGTGGAGATGTTAAGGATGGCAGTTAGACGGGTCATGTTTCCGCCTGCACCTCTCCCGAGCCCGTCGGGGAGTTGCAGTAAAGAGACAAGATTGAAATTAGGGAGAAAAGTAATAATAATGATGTCATAAAAGCATTGTAAATGTAGAACCAGTCAGATTTTGTGAAATAGTTGGTCCCACATGAGTGAACTTACTGCACAACAATACAAGTATTGGAACAGGCAGCAAACAGTCAGTTTGAAGGTTGAACCTCACACAAAAACTACTACAGAAGTCATCTGACAGATTATCTTTCCTCCCCCAGAGTGTTATGACTTGGGGTTTTTACAATAACACTTTACAAAGGAGACGCTGGCCTGCAGATAATGCCTCTAAAGCGTTGCTGTTTTGACATGCTAGGAAGAGAGGAAAGGAAAACAAAAGAGGAAAGCACAAAGCAGTCGGACTGCAGAAATGAAGTGACTGATGGTGGTAAAGATCCTAAAGCTGCATCTAATTCCCCTGAGCACCGCCAGATATCAGAGAACGGACCCAGACTCCAGGCCCACAGACCGACTCAGTGAAGACCAGAAAAAATAACCATCAAGAGCAGGAAATTAAATGAGGATTGGCTGTGAATGGATGTAAAAGTTACTTGTGAAAAGGTTCTAGTTCTGTCCTCTTAATCACTACATTAGTCAATGTCAGACCCTCACTGGAAACACACAGAAACTCAGTGGAGAACTGGCACTTGGAGCCAGGGGTAAAGATTGTGTTACTCTGATGCCCTGTTGAGCCCTGGCATGCATAGCCATGTGGTTTCAGAAAGGTTGCATTTTCCACCCCACAAGGAGAGGGTGAGAAAACAAACAATCCATGAGGACTTTCCCTGTGCCCGTTGGAATGATGTCAGAGCTGGGATCCATTCCATTCCTGTCAGTTGAATTGGACATAGGACTTCCGCTTCCTTTGAGTGCAACTCCATGTCTAAATTGCCTGGAATTTAGATGCAATTGACCCCAATTCATGTATTTTTCTGTCACGAGGGTCATTAAGCAGAAGACAAACATGATAAAAGGATAAAGGAAACTCAATATATAATTGAACATAAATACAACTCTTTATCCACTGTCTTTTCAAGGCTCTGAATAATGATGAAATGAGGACAACGTCTTTTTTCCTTGTGTTTACATGAAACAAACCAAGAGTTAGGATAACACGTTGGGGCTTGTTGATATGTCTGCAATGTAAACAGACCAGACAGACATCCTTTTAATCATAGCACCAGTTCAGTCTGTGTATATGTTACGTACATCCCTTGGAAGAAACTGTCTGAAAGGGTTTGCATAATTCCTAGAAAGAAAAATGATCTCTACGCTGATGCAACCCTGAGCAAGACTGAAAGGATGATATTACTGTCTGTCTGGGCTCATTGTCTGTCTGATAATGTTTACTGATGTTATGTCGCTGACCTCTTAAATAGATGTTGCTCTAGTAGTGATGTTTAACTCGAGCTGTAGCAAATATCTCAGCCAACACCTTTAGTACATAGAGATCATTTAACGGTAAAAGTCATTGTTCGTTCAAAAGGCGGGGGGGTTTTCTTTTGGAGGGAGGTTGCAATGTATATGTTATTCGTCATATATCAGATAATTGACACTGAATTTTTCAGAACAATATTGCCCTTTCAATTTGGGAAGTGGGTTATGCTATTTATCTTGATTGAGCTTCTGTGGTCATATTATCTGTGGTCACATTCTGGAATTCAATAGCATCATATAAATGGTGGCGGTTCTGTGTGTTTCCAACAGAGAGACTGAGGTTGAGATGGAATGTTCATAATGGAATTTTCATTTATTTACCCAAGATTCTAGTTCCAGCATGTAGCCCACAAGTACCCTCACAAGCCACAATGATGTGGGAGCTAGATGCAGGCTGGCCTCATTACTGTGCTGTTGGCCCAGAAATAATATACAGTATGTTTAGCAAAAACACTACTTCTTCACTTCTCTGGGAAAACAAACACCACAGCAGCACTGAGACAAAGTAAGAGCAGAAGTCCCCGGGCAAAGATAAGACTGCTTTATAAACGACTGGTGTTAGCTGCTGTCAACGGCAGAAACACAATGGCTCTATGCCAAATGGCACCCTATTCCCTTTTATAGTGCACTACTTTAGACCAGGGCCCTCGAGCTCTGGTCAAAAGTAGTGCACAATATAGAGAGTGTGGTGCCATTTGGGACGCACACAATTTGTATATTACTCTATTTAAACTATATATATATATATATATATACATATATATATATATATATATATATATAAAATCACCTTTATTTAACCAGGTAGGCTAGTTGAGAACAAGTTCTCATTTACAACTGCGACCTGGCCAAGATAAAGCAAAGCAGTGCGACAAACAACAACACAAAGTTACACATGGAATAAACAAACTTACAGTCAATAACACAATAGAAAAAGTCTATATACAGTGTGTGCAAATGGTGTGAGGAGGTAAGGCAATAAATAACCCATAGTAGCGAAGTAATTACAATTTAGCAAATGAACACTGGAGTGATAGATGTGCAGATGATGATGTGCAAGTAGAAATACTGGTGTGCAAAAGAGCAGAAAAGTAAATAAACAATATGGGGATGAGGTAGGTAGTTGGATGGGCTATTTACAGATGGGCTGTGTACAGTTGCAGCGATCGGTAAGCTGCTCAGATAGCTGATGCTTAAAGTTAGTGAGGGAGATTTAAGTCTCTAACTTCAGCGATTTTTGCAATTCGTTGCAGTCATTAGCAGCAGAGAACTGGAAGGAAAGGCGGCCAAAGAAAGTGTTGGCTTTGAGGATGACCAGTGAGATATACCTGCTGGAGCGTGTGCTACGGGTGGGTGTTGCTATGGTGACCAGTGACCTGAGATAAGGCGGAGCTTTACCTAGCAAAGACTTATAGATGACCTGGAGTCAGTGGGTCTGGCGACGAATATGTAGCAAGGGCCAGCCGACGAGAGCATACAAGTCGCAGTGGTGGGTGGTATATGGGGCTTTGTTGACAAAACGGATGGCACTCTGATAGACTGCATCCAGTTTGCTGAGTAGAGTGTTGGAGGCTATTTTGTAAATGACATTGCCGAAGTCGAGGATCGGTAGGATAGTCAGTTTTACTAGGGTAAGTTTGGCAGCGTGAGTGAAGGAGGCTTTGTTGCGAAATAGGAAGCCGATTCTAGATTTAATTTAGGATTGGAGATGTTTAATATGAGTCTGGAAGGAGAGTTTACAGTCTAGCCAGACACCTAGGTATTTGTAGTTGTCCACATATTCTAAGTCAGAACTGTCCAGAGCAGTGATGCAAGTCAGGCAGGCGCGGGCAGCGATCGGTTGAAAAGCATGCATTTAGTTTTGGCTACACTCCAGTCGTCTACACTTTTACAGACCACATGGTTTGTTGTTTGTGTCTGTACCGCAACCCATCTGTTGTGTGGCTGTGATGCAGTGCCCTACAAACAAGCCTCCATCTAGTCCTGAGCAATATCTGTGTTATTGTGTACACATTGTCCCATTGGTTTTAGTTCCTGTGTTGTCAGTGTAGAGGTAAGGTATGGGCTCAGTTTCAAATGGCACCCTATTCACTATGTAGTGCACTACTTTTGACCAGGGCCCAGTCCACTTTGAAGAACTGTTTTGTATATATTTTTTTATTTTACATATGACTTTTTCCCCTCTAAGAGAGGATCTAGAACCTTAAACGGTTCTTTGGCTGTCCCCAAAAGAGAACCCTTTGAAGAACCCTTTTTGGTTCCAGGTAGAACCCTTTCCACATAGGATTCTACATGGAATCCAAAAGGGTTCTACCTGGAACCTACAAGGGTTCTTCAAAGGGTTCTATTTTAGGGACAGCCAAAGAACCCTTTTGGGTTCTAGATAGCACTTTTCTTTCTAAGAGTGTAGTGGCACCATTATGGACCAATAGGATGCCATTTGGGACATAAGCACAGAAACATGGTCAGAGACATAAACCTATGGTCAGGAAGGCCAGGCAGGTAGCTGTATGAGATGTGACAGTGTTGTTGGCTGGATTGAAAGTAGGCTGTTGCTCTTTATCAGGACTCCTGAGTTGACGCATTGGAAAGCCATCAATAGAGACTCACTTATTGCCCAGGAGCTGTGCTAGGCACAGGACCAGCAAGCTCAGCTAAAAGTACCAATATCACATTTACAGGAAGGAAATGGGGAAAAAGAGAAATAGAGGGAGAGATTAAGGAGAGAGAACGTCTACAGCTAACCATGAAATATGGTGACGTTACTGTGCAGTTCAGCTGTTCTGTATTTTCCTGTTTTAGCAGAGCCATACACCGTGTAGAGATATACAGGTTACTGCCAACATAAAGGAAACACTTGAGACAATGAGGGATACAAAGTATATTGAAAGCAGGTGCTTCCACACAGGTGTGGTTCCTGAGTAAATTAAGCAGTTAACATCCCATCATGCTTAGGGTCATGTATAAAAATGCCCAGTTGCCCATTACATTGGGGTTAGTGCTATCCGGAATCCTTGGGACGTCTCTACCCTAAACCCTAACCTGAACCCCTGCCCTTACCATAACCCTTACCTAACCCTAACCCCTACCCTAAACTTAACCCCTACCCTTACCATAACCCTAACCTAACCCTAAATTTAACCATTATTAATATTATTTTGGCCACCATGGCTAGAAGGTAAAACAAGGGAAATGCTAGTGGGGAAATTTCCCATGTCCCCATGAGGACAAAGGCTATTTTAAACTTAAGGTTTAGCGTTATTATGGTAAGAATTAGGGTTAGGGTTAGAATTAGGGTCAGGGGTTAATGTAAGGGTTAGGTTTACGGTTAGGGGTTAGGGTTACCGGTTAAGGTAAGGGTTAGGTTAAGGAAAATAGGATTGTGAATGGAAATCAATTTTAGATCTACACGAGGACAGCAGGACAAAACGTGTGTGTGTCGTCTGTGTCTGTGTGCGTGCAGGACTTTCTTGTGAAAAAGAGGAACAGTGTGTAATGTCTGAGTAGTTAGCTGAGAATTGTTTCTCAGGAATCAAAACTTTCAAAAATGCCTGGCTTTATTTTCTGCAATGTGAGCACATAGCTACAGCAGGTTCCATGTTGCTTGTGTAAGCATTGTGTTCAAACTACACTGCTCAAAAAAATAAAGGGAACACTAAAATAACAGATCCTAGATCTGAATGAATGAAATAATCTTATTAAATACTTTTTCCTTTACATAGTTGAATGTGCTGACAACAAAATCACACAAAAACAATCAATGGAAATCCAATTTATCAACCCATGGAGGTCTGGATTTGGAGTCACACTCAAAATTTAAGTGGAAAACCACACTACAGGCTGATCCAACTTTGATGTAATGTCCTTAAAACAAGTCAAAATGAGGCTCAGTAGTGTGTGTGGCCTCCACGTGCCTGTATGACCTCCCTACAACGCCTGGGTATGCTCCTGATGAGGTGGCGGATGGTCTCCTGAGGGATCTCCTCCCAGACCTGGACTAAAGCATCCGCCAACTCCTGGACAGTTTGTGGTGCAACGTAGCGTTGGTGGATGGAGCGAGACATGATGTCCCAGATGTGCTCAATTGGATTCAGGTCTGGGGAACTGGCGGGCCAGTCCATAGCATCAATGCCTTCCTCTTGCAGGAACTGCTGACACACTCCAGCCACATGAGGTCAAGCACTGTCTTGCATTAGGAGGAACCCAGGGCCAACCGCACCAGCATATGGTCTCACAAGGGGTCTGAGGATCTCATCTCGGTACCTAATGGCAGTCAGGCTACCTCTGGCGAGCACATGGAGGGCTGTGCGGCCCCCAAAAGAAATGCCACCCCACACCATGACTGACCCACCGCCAAACCGGTCATGCTGGAGGATGTTGCAGGCAGCAGAACGTTCTCCACGGCGTCTCCAGACTATGTCACGTCTGTCACATGTGCTCAGTGTGAACCTGCTTTCATCTGTGAAGAGCACAGGGCGCCAGTGGCGAATTTGCCAATCTTGGTGTTCTCTGGCAAATGCCAAACGTCCTGCACGGTGTTGGACTGTAAGCACAACCCCCACCTGTGGACGTCGGGCCCTCATACCACCCTCATGGAGTCTGTTTCTGACCGGTTGAGCAGACACATGCACATTTGTGGCCTGCTGGAGGTCATTTTGTAGGGCTCTGCCAGTGCTCCTCCTGCTCCTCCTTGCACAAAGGCGGAGGTAGCGGTCCTGCTGCTGGGTTGTTGCCCCCCTACGGCCTCCTCCACATCTCCTGATGTACTGGCCTGGTAGCGCCTCCATGCTCTGGACACTACGCTGACAGACAAAGCAAACCTTCTTGCCACAGCTCGCATTGATGTGCCATCCTGGATGAGCTGCACTACCTGAGCCACTTGTGTGGGTTGTAGACTCCGTCTCATGCTACCACTAGAGTGAAAGCACCGCCAGCATTCAAAAGTGACCAAAACATCAGCCAGGAAGCATAGGAACTGAGAAGTGGTCTGTGGTCACCACCTGTAGAACCACTCCTTTATTGGGGTGTCTTGCTAATTGCCTATAATTTCCACCTGTTGTCTATTCCATTTGCACAACAGCATGTGAAATTTATTGTCAATCAGTGTTGCTTCCTAAGTGGACAGTTTGATTTCACAGAAGTGTGATTGACTTGGAGTTACATTGTGTTGTTTAAGTGTTCCCTTTATTTTTTTGAGCAGTGTACATACAGTGAGGGAAAAAAGTATTTGATCCCCTGCTGATTTTGCACGTTTGCTCACTGACAAAGAAATGATCAGTCTGTAATTTTAATGGTAGGTTTATTTGAACAGTGAGAGACAGAATAACAACAAACAAATCCAGAAAAACGCATGTCAAAAAGGTTATAAATTGATTTGCATTTTAACATTTTTGACATGCGTTTTTTAAAAAATTTTTTTGTTATTCATTGTCTCACTGTTCAATTAAACTTACCATTAAAATTATAGACTGATCATTTCTTTGTCAGTGAGCATACGTACAAAATCAGCAAGGGGATCAAATACTTTTTCCCCTCACTGTAAATGGCATTTCTAAATGGCATTGTGCTTTGCTATGCTGTGCATTACTCCCCACACCTCCCCTTCACATTAAACGTCAAAATACCATTTTTTAAGACAAAGTATTTTCATGCTCACCTCACAAACTATTTGATTTGCGTCTAAAAGGAACTATGGAGCCTCTTGAAGACTAGATGGTGCAATTCAATGGGTCTATAATGATCTTTTCCTGTCAGAAATACAACCCACTGGGCACACACTGTGGTTGAATCAACATTGTGTCCACGTCATTTCGTTGAACCAACTTGGAACAGAAGTTGAATTGACATCTGTACCCAGTTGGAAGCCTCTATATTGACTTAATATTCTGCTTTAATCTCCTTTATGCAAATATCCCATACAATCCCTTTAGATTGTCCTGAGCTGAAGCTTTTTATATGTTAATGCTTCTGACTCATCTTTTTCCTCCTCTTCACTCTCTCAACTCTCTCTCTCTCTTCTCTCTCTCTCGCTCTCTATTTTCTTCCTCCCCTATGCATTGAACTATTCATCAGCGCTCTCTTTCTTTACATTGTTTTTATTAGTTGAAGCCTGAAGGGTCCCCTTTGTGAGGGCAGATGTATACTGAACAGAAATATAAACGCAACATGTAAAGTGTTGGTCCCATGTTTCATGAGCTGAAATAAAAGATCCCAGAAATGTTTCATTAACACAAAAAGCTTTATTCTCTCAAATGTTGTGCACACATTTCTTTACATCTCTGTTAGTATTTCTCCTTTCCCAAGATAATCCATCCTCCTGGCAGGTGTGGCATATCAAGAAGCTGATTAAACAGCATGATCATTACACAGGTGCACCTTGTGATGGGGACAAAATGCCACTCTAAAATGTGCAGTTTTGTCTCATAACACAATGCCACAGATGTCTCAAGTTTTGAGACAGCGTGCAATTGGCATGCTGACTGCAGGAATGTCCACCAGAACTGTTGCCAGATAATTTCATGTTAATTTCTCTACCATAAGCATCCTCCAACGTTGTTTTAGAGAATTGGGCTGTACGTCTAACCGGCCTCACAACCGCAGACCACGTGTAACCAGGCCAGCCCAGGATCTCCACATCTGGTTTATTATCCTGCAAGATTGTCTGAGACCAGCCACTGATGAAACTGAGGAGTATTTCTGTCTGTAATAAAGCCCATTCTGATTGGCTGGGCCTGGCTCCCTAGTGGGTGGGCCTATGCCCTCCCAGTCCCACCCATGGCTGCGCCCCTACCCAGTCATGTGAAATCCATAGATAAGGGCCTAATGAAATGATTTAAATTGACTGATTTCCTTATATGAACTGTAACTGTAAAATTGTTGCAAGTTGTGTTTATATTTTTGTTCAGTATATATATTCATGAGGGTTTTCTTCCTGTAATAATTGTAGGATAATCTTGTATTTTTAAGTATAGTATATGTATATATTGTAAAGAATTATCTTACTGTTTTATCTCCTCTCTGTGAAGTCATCAGCTCAACATTCCTCTTCTTCAGTCTTTACAATATAATAAGTGTTGGATCGTCATCTAGTGGACAGTTACCGTATTGATTCTAATCGTTCCTAAATTGGTCACCATCTAGTGGACAGTTACCGTATTGATTCTAATCGTTCCTAAATTGGTTACCATCTAGTGGACAGTTACAGTATTGACTCTAATTTTCCCTCAGTTGGTCAGCCTAGGGGGATATGAAGCCATCACTAGGGACATATAAAGCCATCACTAGGGACATATGAAGCCATCACAGTGTTTTCTGCTCTTCAGTACTGACATTCTGAATGATACACTTCCTTTATGGATGAACAACTTCTCACCATCTCCTTGTTGCTTCATTTGACCCTCTCAACAAGGGTGACTTCATTCACAAATAGTTCACGCTAAATCTAAAGTCTGATTCATTCAATCAAGTGAAACACACACACCCTTTCCAAAACAAACTATACAGAGTGAGACACACTGGTTGCCAAGCCTGGAGGACATGAGAATCATTTGTGGTGGTGTTTGGTGTGTTCTGAGTCTGCACACTGTGTTACACAATGTTACTGCAGTCACTGCTCTCCTGATGATAGTTTAGTAACGCCTGTGTTACTGTAACAATAACAATGCAGGGAGGCCTTTCTCATCATTTCATGTAGACCTACATTGCTACTCCATGGATTCCCGTAGCTGTAGCCCATGGGTAGGCAACCCTGGTCATGGAGTGCCGCTGCCGCTTCATGTTTTTGATTTAACAAAACAGGTGTGTAGAATTTAGGCAATCACTGAACTGATCAATTAGCTAAGTAGCTCAGTGTGGTGCCTGGTTGGAACAATGTTGACTACCCCTGCAGTAGCCAAACACCTACCTCACCAATGTCCTGATTTGAACATTATCACTGTCACTTAACTTGAAAGTGTTCGAACAAACAGCCCTATCGGTCTCTAGACAAATGTGTGTACTGTATTTATACACTGGAGTCATTTAACGTGTGAACTTGGAGTCCAGTTCCAAGTTTGGCTTTGGCACATACCACTCAGTGACACAGGGTTTCATTCTAGAACTAAAACGATGAGGAGGAAAGAGCCGAGCCTCTCTGAGACTCCACTGTGACTGTCTGTGGCAGGAGAGTAAAGAGCATAGCAGGGTCTACGAGCCAAATGGGTGAAAGAGCAGCTTTCTGACAACAACCCCAGCATGGTCACTAGAATGAGGACATAGAAAAAGTCAGCTTCTGCTCCATCCTTCTACTTCTCCTCTTCAGTCCTGAAGTCTAGCAGGAGTCTTTGGATTGATTCCTACACCTCCTCTTCAGTCCTGAAGTCTAGCAGGAGTCTAGTTTGATTCCTACACCTCCTCTTCAGTCCTGAAGTCTAGCAGGAGTCTTTAGATTGATTCCTACACCTCCTCTTCAGTCCTGAGGTCTAGCAGGAGTCTTTAGTTTGATTCCTACACCTCCTCTTCAGTCCTGAAGTCTAGCAGGAGTCTTTAGTTTGATTCCTACACCTCCTCTTCAGTCCTGAAGTCTAGCAGGAGTCTTTAGATTGATTCCTACACCTCCTCTTCAGTCCTGAAGTCTAGCAGGAGTTTTTAGTTTGATTCCTACACCTCCTCTTCAGTCCTGAAGTCTAGCAGGAGTCTTTAGTTTGATTCCTACACCTCCTCTTCAGTCCTGAAGTCTAGCAGGAGTCTTTAGTTTGATTCCTACACCTCCTCTCCAGTCCTGAAGTCTAGCAGGAGTCTTTAGATTGATTCCTACACCTCCTTTTCAGTCCTGAAGTCTAGCAGGAGTCTTTAGTTTGATTTCTACACCTCCTTGTCAGTCCTGAAGTCTAGCAGGAGTCTTTGGATTGATTCCTACACCTCCTCTTCAGTCCTGAAGTCTAGCAGGAGTCTTTAGATTGATTCCTACACCTCCTTTTCAGTCCTGAAGTCTAGCAGGAGTCTTTAGTTTGATTCCTACACCTCCTCTTCAGTCCTGAAGTCTAGCAGGGGTCTAGGAAAAACACTCACATTCTTTTTCATGTTCAAACAAATTTCTGTTTGTGTTTTTCACAAGTAAATATGTAATCTGGCATGCCATAGTAAACAATGGTAGGCTACAAAATGTGTCTGCTCGGTGACACGATTCTATTGGGTTCTCCATTTTGTTCATGTCATGTTTAAATGTACTTTCTGGATGTCAATGTAATTTACCGACACTGTCTAACAAAACACTTGGAAAAAAGCTTGTTGTACCAAATCAGGGTACCTTAAAACCGAAAACGTTTTTTTCTTTAAAAAATGACAGAGTTGGCCCTCATTTCCCCAGCAAACCATCCTCCTTCCATACATTGAAACAACGTTTAATTTTCTATATAGGAGACGTTTACATTCCTATTAGGGAGAGCTGAATAAGATTGCATGATTAAATGAAGATGAAATGAAGACACTGTACATAAAGAGTGTCTGAGAGCCCATCTCCTGCTCTCGGTAGATATGTCTGAATTACAGACTGTGGGGTCATTATATATGGACCAGGCATTCATTCAAGCCTGTGTTGTGGAAGTGTTTTCAAATCAGGACTATATTAATAGAACTGAATCTCATACCTCTCTCTCGCTCTCTCTCAAACACACACAACTCTCGCTCTCTCTCTCACATTCCATTCGATCAGTCCCTCAGTATGGGAGGCACAGAGCCTGCCCAGAGTTGGACGTTCCACAGACAGACAGGCAGACATGAGGAACAGCGCTCCATACAGCCAGCCATGAGGAGGAGGATACAACACAGATCACTCCACTGACTGACAATGTAGTCTACATCACACAACTGTGTAGTGTGGATCCCTGTCCTGGATCTGGACCAGCAACAACAACTAACAAGACAACTGGTGATGAATTGGGATGAGTTCCACATTGAGACTTGAGAGGACTTCTCATCCATTCCTACTGATGGGAAGCGGCCATCTTTTTGGATCGACGGTCTACCTCCCAACCATCTGATTGACAACAGGACAGGAAGACATGCTGTGAAGAGAGACAGAAGACATACAGACAGTCTAGTTGGAAGGCATAAAGGAGGACCGTTAGCCTGTGTTTCCTGCTGCCATGCTGTGGTACATCCTGCCCTGCCAGCCCAGCTGCCACATGATCTGGCTGGTTCTGGCTGCCCTTCTGCTGCTACTGACGGGCTGTGTGTCTGTGTCTCTGGAAGAGCTGCCCAGGGGCCTAGGGGACATAGCTGGCAGCAGGTCCATGAGCGCCAGCACTAACGCTCGCCAGTACAACTCTATCCAGCACGGATCCTGCACCTATACCTTCCTGCTACCAGAGAACGCTGGGGGGAACAGGCCGTGCTGGACGGAGGCGGAGGGGGTCGGCAGCTCCAGCACCAGCCAGGGACAGGGCCAGTACCAGGGGAACACTCTACAGGGAGATGCCCCCCTGATAAAGCCCAAGCTCCCAGGACTGGCCCTGGCTATGGGCAGCCAGAGGATCCAACACCTGGAGCACGTCATGGACAACTACACACAGTGGCTTCAGAAAGTAAGAGCATGTTCTCCACACATAGGTATAGTAGTAGTTGATATAAAGAATAAAGCCTGACGTTTCAGTCTAAACAGAGCTTTATCAGATATCTATACTCTGGAAGGAAATGCATGCCATGTCTCATGGCTGTGCAGGTCAAAATAATCAGCTTTTTATCAGATTGAACTATGTGCTATTGCATGTATAACACATTAGCCATTGTTGTTATCAAAGTTATATAGAGTTGGAACATCTGGCCAAAGCTAGAAAGTATACTGCCTTTCATCACATTAAAATCTATCTGTAGTGTTTTATACTGTATTAAAGCTGCAATATCTAACTTTCTGGGCAACCCGACCAAATTCACATAGAAATGTGAGTTATAGATCTGTCATTGTCGTTGAAAGCAACTCTAAGAAGTGGTAGATCGGCAAACTATTAGAATTTTAGCAACCAGGAAATGGGGGAACGATTTCTGCACAGTGCATCTTTAAGTGCACATTATCAGCATTGACTGTGTTTCAACCCCATTAATTATTTGGGCCGAGCCAAATGTGTCCTGCCATAATAAATATTATTATTATAGGACAACATTTGGCTCGGTCCCACCTGGATCCATCTCTTTCCTCTGTCTCTGTTTACTCAGGAGCAATAAGATATAAGATACCCCAGTACAATTCATCATTGCTTTACAGCCAATCTACATTTTACTCCCCATAGTACAGTATACAATAGATACTGTATATTTGGGGAGATCTGTTGTTTGGATTACTCCATACACCGAATAGCTCTAAATGACATGAGCACCAACCCAACAGAAACAGAAACCTTAAATGAACGCTATAGTGTGGTACTGAGGTAATGTGTTTTCCTCTTGATTAAATGAACGCTATAGTGTGGTACTGAGGTAATGTGTTTTCCTCTTGATTAAATGAACGCTATAGTGTGGTACTGAGGTAATGTGTTTTTCTCTTGATTAAATGAACGCTATAGTGTGGCACTGAGGTAATGTGTTTTCCTCTTTGATTGATTAAATGAATGCTATAGTGTGGCACTGAGGTAATGTGTTTTCCTCTTTGATTGATTAAATTAATGCTATAGTGTGGTACTGAGGTAATGTGTTTTCCTCTCGATTAAATGAACGCTATAGTGTGGCACTGAGGTAATGTGTTTTCCTCTTTGATTGATTAAATGAATGCTATAGTGTGGTACTGAGGTAATGTGTTTTCCTCTTTGATTAAATTAATGCTATAGTGTGGCACTGAGGTAATGTGTTTTTCTCTTGATTAAATGAACGCTATAGTGTGGTACTGAGGTAATGTGTTTTCTCTTTGATTAAATGAACGCTATAGTGTGGCACTGAGGTTATATATTTTCCTCATGTGAGAGTTTCTAACATAGGTTAAACTGAACATTTGTTTGTGTTTGGCACCAATTTGTTCCACAATGGTTTGGAAGAGTGTTTATGATATATGAACATAACATAACATAAATGCTAATGAATAAGATGGCAAGTGTTGTAGATAGCCGTCGTTTAATTGTTTAATCAAAAGCCATAAACATTGACATATGATAGCTCATGGCCACATGCTAAAGGACCTCTATGTAAACTCCAGATTTCCCATAATATGTTCCAAGATAATACAATCTTAGAGGGGTTGATTGTGTGAAAGTATTCTGTATGCTGCATACATTGCCAACCAACAAAATGACTTTCCTCAAAATTCATTCTGGTTATTGTGTGTCAATTACAACTACTCAGGGCTGGATTACCTAATGGGCACGCAGGGCAAGTGCCCTGGGGCCCCTGACCCACTAGAGGCAATGGCAAAGTGTGTAGAATTGCAGGAAATTCAATTTAAAACAGCAACATTTTCTCTCAGCTTCATGGCAAAATGTGAAGACTAGCATGAGATGAGCTAGAAAACATGACATCTTTCTCTCCACCCCAGGGAAAAATGTGTAGAATAGAATTATAAAACTGCACATTTTACTCTCTGCCCCATGGCAAAATTTGTTGAAATGCAGGACGTTAGTTGTTTTCCTAAAACACATTTGTTTTCCCAAAACTAATAATAAAAAATGAAATATAGTACCAATCAAAAGTTGACACACCTACTCATTCCAGGTTTTTGTTATTTTTACTATTTTCTACATTGTAGAATAATAGTGAAGACATAAAAACTATGAAATAACACATATGGAGTCATGTAGTAATCAAAAAGGTGTACACACTCTTGGTGTCACGTTCGTCGTAGTGAATGGACCAAGGCGCAGCAGGTCGAGTGCTCATCTTAAGTTTATTTGTGAACACTTAATAAACAAAACAAGAACCGAACAAACTAACAGTCTTGCACGCTAAATACAGCAGTGCACAGAACAACCTCCCACAATTCCCAAAACAAACATACTCCTAATTATAGGACCTTCAATCAGAGGCAACGATACACAGCTGCCTCCAATTGAAGGCCCCAATCCCAAATACCTAAACATAGAAATAAACACCCTAGACTCGACATAGAAATATACAATATAGAACTAAACCAAAACCCCGGAATACATAAATCAAACGCCCCTCTACATAAACACACACTCAAAACCATATAAAACAAATACCCCCTGCCACGTCCTGACCAAACTATAATAACAAATAACCCCTTTACTTGTCAGGACATGACACTTGGCATTCTCTCAACCAGCTTCATGAAGTAGTCACATGGAATGCATTTCAATTAACAGGTGTGCCTTGTTAAAAGTTAATTTGTGGAATTTCTTTCCTTAATGCATTTGAGCCAATCAGTTGCGTTGTGACAAGGTATGGTTGGTATACAGAAGATTGGGGCGGCAGGTAGCCTAGGGGTTAGAGCATTGGGCCATTAACCGAAAGGTTGCTACGGTAGATTGAATCCCCGAGCTGACAAGGTAAAAATCTGTCGTTCTGCCCCTGAGCAAGGCAGTTAACCCACTGTTCCTAGGCTGTCATTGTAAATAAGAATTTGTTCTTAACTGACTTGCCTTGTTAAATAAAGGTAAAAATTGTTGTGCCCTATTGGTAAAATACCAAGTCCATATTATGGCAAGAACAGCTTAAATAAGCAAAGAGAAATGGCAGTCCATCATTACTTTAAGACATGAAGGTCAGTCATTCCGGAAAATGTCAAGAACTTTGAATGTTTCTTCAAGTGCAGTCGCAAAAACCATCAAGCGCTATGATGAAACTGGCTCTCATGAGGACCGCCACAGGATAGGAAGACCCAGAGTTACCTCTGCTGCAGAGGATAAGTTCATTAAAGTTAACTGCACCTCAGAAATTGCAGCCCAAATAAATGCTTCACAGAGTTCAAGTAACAGACACATCTCAACATCAACTGTTCAGAGGAGACTGCATGAATCAGGCCTTCATGGTTGAATTGCTGCAAAGAAACCACTACTAAAGGACACCAATAAGAAGAGACTTGCTTGGGCCAAGAAACAAGAGCAATGGACATCAGACCGGTGGAAATCTGTCCTTTGATCTGATGAGTACAAATGTTATATTTTTGGTTCCAACCACTGTGTTTTTGTGAGAATCAGAGTAGGTGAACAGATGATCTCAGCATTTGCGGTTCCCACTGTGAAAAAGGGAGGAGGAGGTGTGATGGTGTGGGGGTGCTTTGCTGGTGACACTGTCTGTGATTTATTTAGAATTCAAAGCACACTTAACCAGCATGGCTACCACAGCATTCTGCAGCGATATGCCATCCCATCTGGTTTGCGCTTAGTGGGACTATCATTTGTTTTTCAACAGGACAATGACCAAAAACACATCTCCAGGCTGTGTAAGGACTATTTGACGAAGACGGAGAGTGATGGAGTGCTGCATCAGATGACCTGGCCTTCAGAATCACCTGACCTCAACCCTATTGAGAATGCCAAGAGTGCCAAGCTATCATCAAGGCAAAGGGTGGTTACTTTGAAGAATCTCAAATATAAAATATATTTTGATTTGTTTAACACGTTTTTGGTTACTGCAAGATTCCATTTGTGTTATTTCATAGTTGTGATGTCTTCACTATTATTCTACAATGTAAAAAATAGTAAAAATAAAGATATACCCTTGAATGAGTAGGTGTCCAAACTTTTGACTGGTACTGTATATTTGGTAGGTGCCCCGGGGCCCCTAATGTGGTAATCCGGCCCTGCAACTATTCCTCTGGGTTTCTTATGTCTAATGTAGTGTGTGATTATTTGAGGACTCTGGACATTGTAATAAGGAGACTGCCAGTTGACACTTTTTATCCTGCTCAACATGTGTACAGTGCACTAGACCTTCTCTTCCTTTCCTCTGCATTGACATTGGCATCTTAATGCACTCTGATCTTACAGATTAATTAACTCCTGAATGATTCCATTAGCCGACTATTCAACTGTCTTCGTGGGAAGCTGCTCAGACCACATAGCAGCAGAGATAAACAGTCTGACACTGCACTTTCAGTAAGTGTCATAGAGACCAGGCCTTTCCTCTGTCTGTGCAGAGGGAATCTTTCAGTAAGTGTCATAGAGACCAGGCCTTTCCTCTGTCTGTGCAGAGGGAATCTTTCAGTAAGTGTCATAGAGACCAGGCCTTTCTTCTGTCTGTGCAGAGGGAATCTTTCAGTAAGTGTCATAGAGACCAGGCCTTTCCTCTGTCTGTGCAGAGGGAATCTTTCAGTAAGTGTCATAGAGACCAGGCCTTTCTTCTGTCTGTGCAGAGGGAACCTAGCCACAAAGTAGACATTCTCAAGTTGAAAATCATACTTAGGGTGATCTGTTATGTTAAATCAGGGATAAAGTGAGACATGAAATTCTAACTTTGCAATGTAAATATTTCATATACCATTATTGTGACTACCTAACTGTAATTTCCAAAGTGTACATTTTTGAAAATACATAGTTTAAAAAGCTGTCCAAGGCTAAACTGATTCACATGAACTGAAAAGGCCATGGCTTAAAAGCCGGAGTAACAGGAAAACTCTAAACTTCAATGAATCACCGAATGACCCTGAGCTATCACAAAAAAAAACAATATATTTTTAAAGCACATTTCTGGGAAAGACCTCTCCTCATTGTAATCATCATCAGGATAGGGAACTTCGGATGGATAATGTCATTGGCAGCTGAGCCCTGTCCACATGATGTATCTGTGGCAGAAAACCTACAGATGCAGTCCCATGACTGATCTCTCCTGGTTGACTAAAAGGAAATGACTGAACTCAACAACCCTGAAAGATCCCTCCCTAAGTAGCTGACCAGGGGCCAAGGAAATCCTTAGACAGGACCATATCGATGCAGTAAATCCTTCAATCCAAAATTGCTGAAGGGAATGAATACATATCCAATCTTTTTCTTCCCTGGATATAATTTGGTTATTTATGGTTGGTTTCTTGGAAGTTGTGGGAACGTATGTTTTTGGTTTCACATTGGTTGTGGGAACGAAGCCACACGTTTCCTGACCGGTAAAACAACGTTTTCAAACGTTCTGAGAACAGAAGATTTTGTCTCTGTTCTGGGAACTTTTATTTTTAGGTTGCAGAGAGGTTCTGGAAACAGATATTATAGGTTATTTTGAGGTTTTTTAATAACTTCCTTAAAACATTCACCATGTTTCAGTAAGACTTTTAATAATACTACTAGCTTATTTTGGGTTTACTTTTTTGAACTGCAAGCACAGATAGACCAGTTGGTTGTTTATCAACAAAACCAATGCGTGCACAAACATGGGGTAAAACAGACTGGGTTGGCTTAGATTGTTGACATGTAAACTATATTTTGTCTTCAAATGTTTATTGAAAACATAAATACATTTTCACAATGAGCACAAATACATCGTTACAGTTGTTGGTTAACTAGCTATCGAATTTTAGCCATGTAAGCATTGACATGAAATCAGTCAAAACAGGACATGGTTTCAAGAACAAGATAAAACTAGCTAAAAATAGCCACCTACGATTGCCCACATGGCAGATTGTCATTGTTGCTTGCTATCTGATGGTTCAGAATCATTACAATGTATCAAGAGTCAGGCGCAGGACATCGAGAATGAGTAATAAAGGTCTTTACTCAACAAAACAACAAAATATTCCACATAGGGACGCAAACTCAGCTCACAAACATACGCGACAGCTTAACACGGAACAAACACTCACAAAACCAATGGGGAAACCAAAGGGTTAAATAGGGAACACTAATTAAGAAATGGAAAACAGGTGTGTACAATGAAGACAAAACAAATGGAAAAAGAAAACGTGGATCGGTGGCAACTAGAAAACCGGTGACGACGACCGCCGAACGCCGCCCGAACAAGGAGAGGTTCCAACTTCGGCGGAAGTTGTGATACAAAGCACATTTTCATGACGTTGTCAGACAACTCATCTATCGGACACTAATCCTATAAATGTGTTTGCATTAATCATCCAACACATTTCTTTTTTATTGTGACATGGCATCATCTTCTGTCGTCTATCCATGGAATTAGTTCACTGTGCCACCAGTATGGAGCTAGCGTGTCATGTTTTTTTACGCATTCACAGTTGTTCATTTTGTCTATTCAAACAGACCCCATTTTAAAAGGAAACAAACACTCATTAAGATCAAACACTTAACAAAACAGAGGATAGAGTTTTGTTGATGCTGAGAATGGAACGATTTTTTGGAACGTTTTCTTAACGTTCTGAGAGCGGGATGTATGTTTTTAAATAACATTTTTATAACATTCTCTGAACATTACAAAAGTTTCCTTGTGTTTTTTATGGAAAGTTTTCTTAACGTTCTTGGAACAATTTGAGAACATGACTTTAAATAGAACCAAGAGGAAACCTGTAGGAAACGTTATGCTGAAGTACTGAAATTCCCACAGAAGAACGTTGTTTCTTAACGTTCTCTGGACTATGTGAGAACATGTTCAATGTTAAGCCAGTTGGAGAACATTCCTAGAAATTAAATGTGAGTGTGCAGAACACCCTGAGTTTGGCTAGAGAGGTAAAGCCCTAAACAACCCTTCATAACTCTGTGTTTATGTGTCAGATTGAGAGATATGTGAAGGACAGTCTGAATGTGGAGATGGCTCAGCTACAGCAGAGTGCTGTCCACAACCACACAGCTGCCATCTTGGATCTAGGCACCAACCTCCTGACCCAGACTGCCCAGCACACACGGAAACTGACAGACGTAGAGATCCAGGTGCAGTATGAATCATATACAAATATCCCTCTCCAAAGAACATTCAAGTGCATGTTATGATATCAGTAACACTTACTATTTAATCATGTAGCCTACTCAGCAATTATCCTAATTTGATTGGATGAATAGGCCTATGAAGTACATTAAAATACATGGTGCCACTTTTAGCCTATATAGATGTCTATACACTTGACTGGGTGAATATGAATGATAGTAACAGCTTCCTGATGGACAGGTGTTGAATCAGACCTCCAGGCTGGAGATTCAGCTCCTGGAGAACTCTCTGTCCACCAACAAACTGGAGACCAAGCTCCTCCACCATTCTACAGAGATCAGCAAGCTACACGACAAGAACAGGTCAAATCAACATGAATGATTTTCTTCCCATGAACAGTTCTGTCTTGATTTATTGGCTGACTGACTGATCAACTGATTTTCAAATCACTTGTATTGATCAGGCTCTTGGAGCAGAAGATGCAGGAGCTGGAGTCTGGGCACCATGAGGAGCTGGCCACCTTACAGGAGGAGAGGTCCAGCCTGCAGCAGATGGTAGCCAGACAGAACAGTGTGATCACAGAGCTACAGACCCATCTGGACCAGGCCACTGGCAACAACAGTATCCTGCTTAGCCAACAACAGCAGCTCACTGACACAATCAACAGTCTGCTGAAGCTCTGCTCTATGGACAGAGGGTCTGGAGGTACTGGATGGATACTGGGGCCAATGTTTCCTGTTACAGAAAGTATAATATACTCTGGGGTATGAATATCATAGCATAGATAGTAATTATTTGCAGGAAGAAGGAGTTGGCTTTAAAAACTCTAAGGAGCCAACAACTTCCAACTTCCTTTGTTGGCTCTCTGTTCACCATAGAAGTCTCAAACAGCTTTCTAAAGACTGTTGACATCTAGTGGAAGCCTTAGGAAGTGCAAAATGAACCCTAAGTCCCTGTGTGTTGGATGGGGAATCACCTGAAAAAACTACAGCCTCCGATCCTCCACTTCCTGTCTTGATTTTCTTTCAGGTTTTTGCCTGCCATATGAGTTCTGTTATACTCACAGACATCATTCAAACAGTTTTAGAAACGTCAGAGTGTTTTCTATCCAAATCTACTAATAATATGCATATTCTCGTTCCTGGGCCCGAGTAGTAGGCCGTTTAATTTGGGTATGTTTTTCATCCGGCTGTGAAAATACTGCCCCCTACCCTAGAGAAGTTAATTACATAAGAACCTATTCTAATAGGACCTGACCCAGTCTGGGCTGTTAATTACATAAGAACCTGTTCTAATAGGAACTGACCCAGTCTGGGCTGTTGATTACATAAGAACCTGTTCTAATAGGAACTGACCCAGTCTGGGCTGTTGATTACATAAGAACCTGTTCTAATAGGACCTGACCCAGTCTGGGCTGTTGATTACATAAGAACCTGTTCTAATAGGAACTGACCCATTCTGGGCTGTTGATTACATAAGAACCTGTTCTAATAGGACCTGACCCAGTCTGGGCTGTTGATTACATAAGAACCTGTTCTAATAGGAACTGACCCATTCTGGGCTGTTGATTACATAAGAACCTGTTCTAATAGGACCTGACCCAGTCTGGGCTGTTGATTACATAAGAACCTGTTCTAATAGGATCTGACCCAGTCTGGGCTGTTGATTACATAAGAACCTGTTCTAATAGGACCTGACCCAGTCTGGGCTGTTGATTACATAAGGACCTGTTCTAATAGGAACTGACCCAGTCTGGGCTGTTGATTACATAAGAACCTGTTCTAATAGGACCTGACCCAGTCTGGGCTGTTGATTACATAAGAACCTGTTCTAATAGGAACTGACCCATTCTGGGCTGTTGATTACAAAGGATTTTGGATGCATTCAAATTGGAGCCTAGCTGATAATGTGTTTGCTCTTATTTAATTATCTATTTAAACAGTGGTCCCAAACAGCAACCTTGCCTTTAAGCAGAGAGATTCATCTCATGAGGAGAGAAAGTATCGGGACTGCTCTGAAATCTTTCAAGCTGGCTTCAACAACAGTGGAGTATATACTATTCACATCAACACACAGGAGACCAAAAAGGTACGGAAAACTTGATATTATTTTCAATAAATATTAGAGGGGGAAAAGAGATGTAAATTCTATTAGCAGAATGTGTAATATAAAGGCATATATTAGATGATATACGCAGGCCTGGCTTTACCTCTGATTGGAAACAGCAAAAACAGACATGAAAAAATAAAAGGCTGCACTTTTTTTGACTGTGACCTACTTTAGTTTACTTGCAAGTGAAGTGGCAGCAATTAATATACGGTACTCTAAAGCCGCTTGCCAAAAGATTCAACAACAATATCCCAGGAACATGTCAGGTATTGGCTGGCTGGCTGGGTGATATGCTGGAGCTGGAAATACTCTTGGCTGGCCTCTTCAGCACAGCTACACAGCAGATGTCCTCCTCCTCAGTATTGTCCTGCCAAGCCGCAGATGGCTGACTGGCAACAGTGTGTTGCTGTCCATTATCAGCTGTGCTGCTGTCAGTGTCCATGGTTACACTGAGCTACGTCCCTGGGCTTAGGACACATTCCGTCATATGGGCCTGACCATGGTACACAAAACTAAGGACCAGGGAGCCTCATCTACAGGAGTCACTCCTTTTACAGGAAACAGTCTTTATTGTCATGATATGCACTGCATGTGTGAGAGTAGTGTGTAAACTACTCATGTCACTGTCTTTCTGTCTCTCTCTCTCTCCCTCTCTGTAGGTTTACTGTAACATGGAGGCAGCAGGGGGAGGATGGTCCGTCATTCAGAGGAGAAAAGACGGAACCATGGACTTCCAGAGGACATGGAAGGAGTACAAGATGGTGAGGAGGACAGGGTGGGATATCCTCACAGCGTTCTTCTGATGTTGGTGAATACATAGCACCAGGGATTAACATGGGTAATCGGGATCCTGGGACTGTACAGGGAACACTCTTCACGTTTACCCCCCAAAATACATGACAAGACCCGGGAAATTACAATAAAATTCCCCAATGTCTGCACTAATGAAATCCCTCAGCAAAAGATTAACAAAAACATTTATTGGACATTTTCCAAACAGGTTGTCACATGGAAGCCTTTAGTCTAGCATATTTGACACAAAGTCGCCATAAATTCAAAGCGCATGCATAATTGGCACTGCCGGTCACGCTGGACTGCACACACAACCCGAATACAGTTAATAAACCCTACAGGAAACCCTACAGTATAGCCTATTAAAAAGTGTGTGTGTCACGGGTGTGCGTACTGGTAGCGAAGTCAGGTGCAGGAGAGCAGAGAGTTGTGAACTGGCGCACACTTTATTTAGGCAGGAGCAAACAACAGACGGACGCAACTGCGTCAAAACCTCCAGCAAAAATGGCAAAAGTGCAAAGCGCGAAAACAGTCACAAAAGCTATAGTTTACCAAAGAAACATACTTCGTGAAATAAACACGGATCATGGAAAACCAGCCTGGCGCGTCACATAAAACACGTAACACAAAACAATTCCATACAAAGACATGGGGGACGACGGGGGGGGGACGACGACGACGACGACAGAGAAATATATAGCAGTGTAAACAGTCCTCGTTAAGATACCTTGATATTTAAACCATTTCCACTTCCTCTCCCCGTTATTCATGAGCTGACCTGCTTTCTGTATAATCATCAACTTGATTTAGCCAAATATGGGAGATATTCTGTCATCGTTGAAGGAGGTTATCTAACAAGTTTAGCAACTTTGGTCATTTGACATTTGTTTGACTGCTGTTACAAAGAAACAACGCTATACTCAGAGCGCTCTGTGGGGCTACTTCTGAAATGCTCTGGCGATCAAAGATAGAATAACTATCATGACTAAATGTACATTTCATTTGCTCTGAAATCTTTCCATAGTGGCGCAGCCAAGCCGACAAGGTGGCACAGCACCCCTCTTATTTGGGGAGAACCCTAGCATAGTGACCATCTTGGTTTTAAAAGGGCACTTCTGATTTTTGCAGTATTTCCCAGGACTCTCGAGATAAATAGGAATTATTCCCGGTATTGAAACTTGGTAGATTTTTGGGAAAATATGAATCTCTACATTGCAAAACATTCCACCATATGAATGTATATGTCAAACTACAACAGAAAAAGGAGCAAGTACAAACGCATAGCACAAAACAGACTTTGTGCATCCCAAGTGGCAGCGTATTCCCTATATAGTGCACTACTTTTGACCAGAGCCCTATGGGGAAATAGGGTGCCCTATGGGACCTGGTCAAAGTATTGTACTTTAAAATGAATATGGGCCATTTAGGACGAATCCACTGTGTTGCCACTGCCAGCCCCATTAGGCCTTAACAGAGCCCCGTGGCTAAAAAGGCCTTGGCCTCTGGGCTGAGTGAGAGGGGACTGTCCTCCAGTCAGGGGCTAAGGAAGTGTGGAGTATAGCCTGGCAAAGACGCTGGCATACAACGGGTATGTGTTGGCTCGGTGACCCCTCTTTTGGGAGTGTTTCATAATGACACTGATGGCCTCTGATTGAACACTTCTGAGAGAAAATGACAGGAGAGAGGAAACTGTTTAAGTTGAGTCTAAACATGGTGTTCTTAGATCACCATTCAAATGTTGATATATTGTAAAATGTCTCTGGTAAAGAAAGATTAATTCCACGGTCTGGTCTAGTACTGGTGCTGCAGAATCCAACCTATCGCTCTATACCTCTCTCTGTCTATATCAAAATCTCTATCTCTTTATCAATCAATCAAATGTATTTATAAAGCCCTTTCTACATCAGCCGATGTGACAAAGTGCTATACAGAAACCCAGCCTAAAACCCCAAACAGCAAGCAATGCAGATGTAGAAGCACGGTGGCTAGGAAAAACTCCCTAGAAACTCAGCAACCTAGGAAGAAACCTAGAGAGGAACCAGGCTATGAAGGGGGGCAGGTCCACTTCTGTCTGTGCCGGGTGGAGATTATAACAGTACATGGCCAAGATGTTCAAAAGTTCATAGATGACCAGCAGGGTCAAATAATAATAATCACAGTGGTTGTAGAGGGTGCAACAGGTCAGCACCTCAGGAGTAAATGTCAGTTGGCTTTCCATAGCCGATCATTCAGAGTTAGAGACAGCAGGTGCGGTAGAGAGAGAGAGTCGAAACAGCAGGTCCAGGACAAGGTAGCACGTCCAGTGAACAAGTCAGGGTTCCATAGTTGCAGGCAGAACAGTTGAAACTGGAGCAGCATCAGGTGGACTGGGGACAGCAGGTGGACTGGGGACAGCAAGGAGTCATCAGGCCAGGTAGTCCTGAGGCATGGTCCTAGGGCTCAGGTCCTCCGAGAGAAGAGAGAAAAGAGAGAAAGAGAGTTAGGGGGAGAATTCTTACACAGGACACCGGATAAGTCAGGAGAAATACTCCAGATATAACAGACTGATCCTAGCCCCCCGACACAAACTATTGCAGCATAAATACTGGAGGCTATATCTATCTCTCTTATCTCTATTTCTCTATCTATATATCACTCTCTCCATCTATCTACCTCTATCTATGTCTCGCTAGCTATATCTCTCTATCTATATCTCTCTCTCTATAGGGGCAGCAGGTAGCCTAGTGGTTAGAGTGGGGGGCCAGAAACCGAAAGGTTGGTGGATCAAATCCCCGAGCTGACAAGGTAAAAATCTGTCATTCTGCCCCTGAACAAGGCAGTTAACCCACTCCTAGGCCATCATTGAAAATAAGAGTTTGTTCTTAACTGACTTACCTAGTTAAATAAATATGTCTTTATCTACTCATCTGTCTGTCTCCCTCAATTCAAAAAAGAGTAAAACAGAACGTAGTTATTTAAAAAAAAGAGTAAAACACAGACCATAATTCTTTAGAAAAAGAGTAAAACACAGAACAAAATTCTTAAAAAAAAGAGTAAAACACAGAACAGAATTCTTAAAAAAAAGAGTAAAACACAGAACAGAATTCCTTTAAAAAAAATATGACATTCATTATTTTTCTATAGCACCATGTGTTGCTGGGACAAGGCCCTGCGACAGACTAGTGTCCTGTCCAAGGGGTGTACTTGTACATCAAGCTGCCTTACACTACAAAAACAGAAGACAAGGCTTACAAGTGTTCCTGTGCTGTTGTGTTGTTGCAGGGCTTTGGGAGTCTGTTTGGAGAACTCTGGCTGGGGAATGAGTTTGTGTTCCTGCTGACCAGTCAGAGGCCCTACAACCTGAGGGTGGAAGTGACCGACTGGGACGGACAGCAGGCCTTCTCCCACTATGACCGTTTCTACATCGGCAGCGAGAAGCAGAATTACAGGTAGGATACCAGCAATGTGTTCTGGGCCATATTCTTAAAGAGTCTCACAGAAGGAGTGCTGATATCAGCTACAGATGTAGGATCTTAATTTGATCACTCTTTTGTTGCTGAGAATTTTCCTGCACAGAAGGAAACGCTAACTTGTGGTGTATTTGAGTTTTAAAAAAGCTTCTAAAGTTTGTAATTTCCACTTTGAAAACCCAGACTTGATTTGCCCTAAAGAAAAATGTTTCAACCCCGACATAAATGTGCATTAATTAAAATCCACATAATAATTCTGATTTCCTGTTGCTGCAGGATTATTTTCCTGCTCTAGCAAACTGGCTCAAATTAAGATCCTACATCTATATGTACCCTAAGCGGAGGAAATTAAGTTTTGTCGTATCTCAGCGCATTGTATCGTACCTACAGTACAGTTTTTAGGATCATAGGACATTCCCCACTAAATACGCCCACATTCCTACTTAAATAGTCACTCAACTACTCAACTGTGGTTGCCTATACTTGCTTGAGGACCTGCAGTATATTTTGAATGAAGTGGGAATGAGATATTGGACTTTGTTCTATCACTGACAATGATGTGCTTGGTGTTGTATTTCCATCACAGTAACGATGGTGAGGCACTGGTGGCTCTGATCATGTATACATTTTTCAGTTTGCGTGACTTCTTTGTCCATAACCTTCTGATTGAGGCTTCTAGGACTTCAGCAGATCATAATTCTTACTTTTTCATTTATTGTCTCTTCAAAAACATACTGGATAATCTTTTTGAGTTCTGGAATGGAATCAATTTTGGTCTCTAGATTCTTATTTCATGGCCATTCTGCAATACTTGTCATGGAGATGGTCCAAAACAAACTACTGTCACACAGCTTCTTAGGGAAAGAGAGGCTCTGCCTCATTTCACAATGCCATTACTAACTAAATAAAATGTAAGATCGTAAAAGGGAATTATATATTTCCTAGAATGATAACCAGCAAGCTTTGTCTCAATCTGATTTAGTTCACCCACACACGGACGTGTGATCACACAAACAAACACACTTGTACCATTTTTTTTTTTACCTGGCTCACATTTTTACTAACCAGTTAAACAAGGAAGGATGGAAGGAAGTATGTAAATAAATACCATTATTTTAAACATGGCTTATAGAGGAAGATCACAGCCTTTAAAAGGAAAGCTATTCTATGGAGTGTGGCATTAAATGGGCCTACAGCTCAAATCGAATAAAATGTTACTGGTTGTGTACACAAGGCTTGTGTTCCTAGCTCCAACAGTACAGTAATACCTAGCTAAATGCTTGTGTTCCTAGCTCCAACAGTGCAGTAATACCTAGCTAAATGCTTGTGTTCCTAGCTCCAACAGTGCAGTAATACCTAGCTAAATGCTTGTGTTCCTAGCTCCAAAAGTGCAGTAATACCTAGCTAAATGCTTGTGTTCCTAGCTCCAACAGTGCAGTAATACCTAGCTAAATGTTTGTGTTCCTAGCTCCAACAGTGCAGTAATACCTAGCTAAATGCTGGTGTTCCTAGCTCCAACAGTGCAGTAATACCTAGCTAAATGCTTGTGTTCCTAGCTCCAACAGTGCAGTAATACCTAGCTAAATGCTGGTGTTGCTAGCTCCAACAGTGCAGTAGTATCCAACAATACATAAGAATACACACACATCTGATAGCAAGATGTCGTCGATAGACATGGTCGCCCTGTTCATGGCTCCTAAGCAACTTTGCAGCTCTTCAGACACACTGGGTTTCAGAGAGCCAGGCTGCCTTCCATAACTACAGTACTTAATGTGACACAGAGTCACTGTACAGGAGCCAAACACCTGGTCACCATAGCAGCCAAGCCACATTAATGATCAGCCTGAGACTTTGATGGGTCAGATATATGACCACACAGAGGACCACAGATAAATAGAGACGTTATAATTGATGAACACCAGTGTTCAGGTCAAGTTCAATTGTGATATGTATTAATTTCTTTCATTATCTGTGTCATTCATAGTCGTGTAATAGATGAATTAATTGAACAATGTTTGTTAAATACGTTAAGATCATAGAAAATGTGGTTTCGTGCTGTGAGGGCTGATATGTTGAACTAATCAACCCTCTCAAAGTGACTGTTGTACTGTATCTATGATGGTCTAACATAGACACAGTATTCAACATAGACACAGTATTCAACATAGACATAGTATACAAGACCACTGACTAAGAATAGGGCCTTTCTCTTCCGTGAATTAACCATCACCTGGTTCTGGCAAGACCTCAAAGATGTCAGACTCATAAACCACAGTTGGAGCTGCTGCTGCTTGACATGCAGTACAGTAGATAGGGACAAACAATGCAGGAGGAGGGAGAGCAAAGGGTTCACAAGGAAGTACACATACAGCTTGAGAGAAACGAGGAAACCGACAATGTCCACATAAACCAGGATTTTCTTTATAAAAGCAACAGGTGTGATTGGGTTTTAATATAGCGTACGAGAATTTCAAAGACACTTATTTGGAAGGGTACATATTCTTTGTAGTAGATTAGAAGAACAGTGTGGTGGTGAATTTATGTCCTCAAACGTTCACACAGTGAGAACAAGGGGAGGTACATTTTTGCCTTAAGTAACAATCTGTCTCATGTAACCATACGAAACGAAACATATAATATTAAATGGAGTGTCTTGGATTTATGTACAGAATAATATGAAATGCTCTGAGACCAGGTTGCAAGGGGCGGTACATATTATTTCGATTAGAAGAACAGCGTGGTGGTGAATCTCTGTCCTCCAGCGTGCACACGGTGAGAACAAGAACAAAGCATTCTGCAGCAGCTAAAGGACACTAGCATTGTGTTTCTGCTTTATTTCCTTCTGTGTTTCCCTGGCGACTGTGTCAGGCTGTTCCTGAAGAGTCACAGTGGAACGGCAGGCAGACAGAGCAGCCTGGTCATCAACGGAGCAGACTTCAGTACCGAGGATATGGACAACGACAACTGCATCTGCAAATGTGCTCTTATGCTCACCGGGGGTATGTCTGAGGTTAAAGTCCACATTAACCCCTAAACACATGCACTCTGTAAGTACTCCTGTAGAACTGAAACGATTGGATAAGTAGAAGCTATAAGACCCACCCACACTATGTTAGGTGAAGCATTTGTCATTTTGGTAAAACATTTTCAACCCATTGACCTCCCTGTCACCCTCACCCACTTTATCTCCGGTCTAGAAGAACTACAGAGCAGGCCAGAGCCAGTTAGTATGTATTCAGCATTGTTACTGACATATCAAAGCAGAGAATGGTATCTCAGCTGGTGAAGCCAGGTGGCAGCCCTCAGCATTTTACAGAATGATGGACACATGCCATGGCTGGTTTAGAAGTCCAGGGAACTGGCCAGCAGAATAAATCAAAATGACAGTGAAATTCCTATTAAGAATGAGAATCTACAATCTCATCAGGATTTAGATCCAGAATGTACATCAGAAAATACACTACAAACATACGTCTTTATCCCCCCCCCCCCCCCCCCCCCCCCCAAGTAGCTGGTCTAAACGTGTTGGGCTCACAGAGATTGTTGTAGACTATTTATGTTTTGTTAGTTGCCCTCATACTCCGCTCTCACCTGTAATCAGAGGTCAGAATGGGGCAAAGCTATCCAAAGAGAGGAGTGCTGGAGTCTGCTCTAGTGTTGACATTTTTACATTTACATTTTAGTCATTTAGCAGACGCTCTTATCCAGAGCGACTTACAGTAGTGAGTGCATACATTTTTTTCTCTGTACTGGTCAAGTTCAATTGTTGACTACTTGGCGTTGCAACAAAGCTATCCAGAGATAATCAGAGGTTACAGGGAGGTCACACAGTTATGACTTTGATAGTTCTCTGATACTGAAACATCAAGCCTAAAATCTATTTTCTTTGTTTCTCTCTGCCTTTCTCTCTATGCCTTCAGGTTGGTGGTTCGATGCCTGTGGACCATCGAACCTGAACGGGATGTACTACAGTCTTGGTCAGAACATGGGTAAACTGAATGGGATCAGGTGGCACTACTTCAAAGGGTCTAGTTACTCTCTCCGTGCTACCACCATGATGATACGACCAGCAGACTTCTGAGAGGATCTTTTGGTGACTGTCGTTGGATACGTTGTCCAGAGACATATTGGCATCATTAGCCATGTTTCCATCCAACTGTTTTTATGCGATAAAGTACTGTCCTGTTGCATAAAAAAAACTCACAACATGTGTGACGGAAACACAAAATACAAGGTGGGATAATTGCTTGTACTTTGACTTGAGAAAAAGGAGCAACATAATCTTGATTTCTATGAGGAACTTGGTGTGAGAGTTCAGTGACCAGCTGGAGGAAGATGACACAACAGCACCCTCCTCAGGGGAAACAGTTGAAGTCGGAAGTTTACATGCACCTTAGCCAAATACATTTAAACTCAGTTTTTCACAATTCCTGACATTTAATCCTAGTAAAAATTCCCTGTCTTAGGTCAGATAGGATCACCACTTTATTGTAAGAGTGTGAAATATCAGAATAATAGTAGAGAGAATAATTTATTTTAGCTTTTATTTCTTTCATCACATTCCCAGTGGGTCAGAAGTTTACATACACTCAATTAGTATTTGGTAGCATTGTCTTTAAATTGTTTAACTTGGGTCAAACATTTTGGGTAGGCTTCCACAAGCTTCCCACAATAAGTTGGGTGAATTTTGTCCCATTCCTCCTGACAGAGCTTGTGTAACTGAGTCAGGTCTGTAGGCCTCCTTGCTCGCAAATGCTTTTTCAGTTCTACCCACAACTTTTCTATAGGATTGAGGTCATGGCTTTGTGATGGCCACTCCAATAGCTTGACTTTGTTGTCCTTAAGCCATTTTGCCACAACTTTGGAAGTATGCTTGGGGTCATTGTCCATTTGAAAGACCCATTTGCGATCAAGCTTTTACTTGCTGACTTATGTCTTGAGATGTTGCTTCAATATATTCACATAATTTTACTTCCTAATGATGCCACCTATTTTGTGAAGTGCACCAGTCCCTGACGCAGCAAAGCACCCCCACAACATGATGCTGCCTCCCCCGTGCTTCATGGTTGGGATGGTGTTCTTTAGCTTGCAAACCTCCCCCTATTTCCTCCAAACAGAACGATGGTCATTATGGCCAAACAGTTCTATTTTTGTTTCATCAGACCAGAGGACATTTCTCCAAAAAGTACGATCTTTGTCCCCATGTGCAGTTACGCAAACTGTAGTCTGGCTTTTTTTGTGGCGGTTTTGGAGCAGTGGCTTCTTCCTTGCTGAGCTGCGTTTCAGGTTACGTCGATATAGGACTCGTTTTACTGTGGATATAGATACTTTTGTACCGGTTTCCTCCAGCATCTTCACAAGGTCCTTTGCTGTTGTTCTGGGATTGATTTGCACTTTTCGCACCAAAGTACGTTCATCTCTAGGAGACAGAACACATCTCCTTCCTGAGCGGTATGATGGCTGCATGGTCCCATGGTGTTTATACTTGCGTACTATTGTTTGTACAGATGAACGTGGTACATTCAGGCGTTTGGAAATTGCTCCCAAGGATGAACCAGACTTGTGGATGTCTACAATTTGTTTTCTGAGGTCTTGGCTGATTTCTTTTGATTTTCCCATGATGTCAAGCAAAGAGGCACTGAGTTTGAAGGTAGGCCTTGAAATACTTCCACAGGTACACCTTCAATCAAATAAATTTGATTTGATTTGGATTTGATTTGAATTGACTCAAATGATGTCAATTAGCCTATCAGAAGCTTCTAAAGACATGACATCATTTTCTGGAATTTTACAAGCTGTTTAAAGACACAGTCAACTTAGTGTATGTAAACTTCTGACCCACTAGAATTGTGATACAGTAAATTATAAATGAAATAATCTGTCTGTAAACAATTGTTGGAAAAATGACTTGTGTCATGCACAAAGTAGATGTCCTAACCGACTTGCCAAAACTATAGTTTGTTAACAAGACATTTGTGGAGTGGTTTAAAATGAGTTTTAATGAGTCCAACCTAAGTGTATGTAAACTTCCGACGTCAACCGTAGGTACTCAGTGTAAAGCCAATTAGTACACAGCTGGGCCCACTAATTGCTTTGTTTCTTCCTCTATATAGGTGTGCCAGGAGAGGAGCTGGAGGAGGTCAGTATTTTCTACCTCAGAGAAAGCTTCTGTGACTGGGCACCTTGGCTCTCTGTTAATCTATGCAGGCTTTAGGTAGAGAGAAGCATTCCTCCTGTAACTGTTATGTGTAGATGATAGTTTAAGACAGGAGTAGCTGTTTGTTGTTTTACTTTCCCTTTTTGGCCACAACCTTTTGGTCTACGGCTTAGTTTTTGTTTTGTTATGCTGGGGTTTCAGCGTTGGACGTTCCCTGTACTGGAGTTATTTTGTCGGCCGAAAGAAGACCCGTTTAGTAAACGATACAAAAGAAAAGGAACCACAACCACTGCCTCTGGTCTTTTCATTTTATGTATCCCGCCTGTGTTAGGGTGTTCCGGACAAGCTGATACGTTCACATTGGATTCTGACTTTCTGTTGCTTACATGTCATCTTGAAAGACATTGATTGTTTGAGACAGAATGCTTGAGCACCAGCTCTGCTATGAATCAAACTGTAGAAGTGGGTTACATGACTTGGGGATTTTGAAAGACTTACATTTTTCTCTTTTCATTTGTCTCTCTCTCATTAGTCTCTCCTCATACTATAAGCATTTCACTACACTCGCAATAATATCTGCTAACCATGTGTATGTCACCAATAAAATTTGATTTTCATTAGTCTCTCTTCATTGGTCTCTCTTCATTGGTCTCTCATGTATCTGTTGTGCATTGTTCTTGTATGGGTAAGGTGTTCCTGTTAACACGTTGTGAATCAGTGTACTGCTCCTGATGGCCTAGACTGGATACACTTCAGAACACTTGTTTTCTTCTTGTACAACTTTGAAACACCAGGTAGATAATGTTACTCATTATTTGCCTATATAGTGGATTGCAGTATCCTCATTTGTGTGTTTGTGTGTGGAATGTACTGTGTTTTAAATCACGTTTAAGGCAAGGTTTCTCACCACACTTTACTATTTAATGGAATAGAGAAATAATTTGTCTTCACTTTCATGTAAGTTTTCAGAATTAAATTATTTGTTGCTTTTATACTCCTCATAGATTTGGACTATTTTTTAAGCATATATTGGGGCCTTTGTTGAACTTTGTGTCAATGACAAAAGTACTGTTTTTGGGGGACGATGACAAATATTCCCCCTAAAAGCAATGGCAAGCATTTTTCTGCTCCATTAAAGTAGTCCAACATGCTAGACACTGCAGTGACTTCATGAACTTAGGCGACACTTTCTGGATCTGGGCTGGACTTTTCTATTGTTATGATGATAAAGTTCAGTGACAGACAGCTACAGTACAATGATGGAGGCTCAATCAAGCTAGTCGTCTTGACAATTTTCTTATGTCATTTTTGCTGGCACCGAAAGTTAGTGTTAATAAGGGACAGAATGCGGTCGGGCCATCAAATAATGGGCATATACATTACTCTTACAGAATTTACATCTGGGCGAGGATATTGGAAAGTTAATCAAAGCCTGTTGGATGAAAACGTGTTTTTAACCAGGACAGAATCATTTATAAATGACTTTTTCCAACATAACATACAGTGCATTCGGAAGTATTCAGACCAATTGCCTTTTTCCAAATGTTGTTACGTTACAGCCTAATTTAAAAAAAATAGATAAAATGTAAAAAAATCCTCATCAATCTACACACAATAATCCATAATGTCAAAGCAAAAACAGGTTTTTAGAAATGTTTGCAAATGTATTACAAATAAAAAACATACCTTATATGCAGACCCTTTGCTATGAGAATCGAAAGTGAGCTCTGGTGCATCCTGTTTCCATTGATCATCCTTGAGATGTTTCGACAACTTGATTGGAGTCCACCTGTGGTAAATTCAATTGTTTGGACATGATTTGGAATGGCACACACCTGTCTATATAAGGTCCCACAGTTGACAGTGGATGTAAGAGCAAAAACCAAGTCATGAGGTCGAAGGAATTGTCCGTAGAGCTCCGAGACATGATTGTGCCAAGGCACAGATCTGGGAAAGGGTACCAAAACATGTCTGCAGCATTGAAGGTCCCCAAGAAAACAGTGGCCTCCATCATTATTCAATGGAACAAGTTTGAAACCACCAAGACTATTCCTAGAGCTGGCCACCAGGCCAAACTGAGCAATTGGGGAGAAGGGCCTTGGTCAGGGATGTGACCAAGAACCCGATGGTCACTCTGACAGAGCTCCAGAGTTCCTCTGTGGAGATGGGAGAACCTTCCAGAAGGACAACCATCTCTGCAGCACTCCACCAATCAGGCCTTTATGGTAGTGGCCAGACAGAAGCCACACCTCAGTAAAAGGCACATGACAGCCCGCTTGGAGTTTGCCAAAAGGCACCTAAAGGACTCTCAGACCATGAGCAACAAGATTCTCTGGTCTGATGAAACCAAGATTGAACTCTTTGGCCTGAATACCAAGCATCACGTCTGGAGGAAACCTGGCAACATCCCTACAGTGAAGCATGGTGGTGGCAGCATCACTGTATCCCCACCCACATTGAGGGAGAGGTTGTCCTGGCATCACATGGCCAGAGCTCAGACCTCCTCCCTATAGGCTGTCTCGTTGTTGTCGGGGATCAGGCTTACCACTGTTGTGTTATTGGCAAACTTAATGATGGTGTTGGAGTCGTGCCTGGCCGTACAGTCATGAGTGAACAGGGAGTACAGGAGGGGACTGAGCATGCACCCCTGAGGGGCCCCTGTGTTGAGGATCAGCGTGGCGGATGTGTTGTCACCTTCCTTACCACCTGGGGGCGGCCCGTCAGGAAGTCCAGAATCCAGTTGCAGAGGGAGGTGTTTAGTCCCAGGTTCCCTAGCTTAGTGATGAGCTTTGTGGGCACTATGCTGTTGAACGCTGAGCTGTAGTCAATGAATAGCATTCTCACATAGGTGTTCCTTTTGTCCTGGTGGGAAAGGGCAGTGTGGAGTGCAATAGAGATTGCATCACCTGTGGATCTGTTGGGGTGGTATGCAATTTGGAGTGGGTCTAGGGTTTCTGGGATGATGGTGTTGATGTGAGCCGTGACCTGCCTTTCAAAGCACTTCATGGCTACAGACGTGAGTGCTATGGGTCGGTAGTCATTTAGGCAGGTTACCTTAGTGTTCTTGTTGGTATTACAGACTCGGACAGGGAGAGGTTGAACATGTCAGTGAAGACACTTGCCAGTTGGTCAGTGCATGCTCGCAGTAAACGTCCTGGTAATCTGTCTGGCCCTGCGGCCTTGTGAATGTTGACCTGTTTAAAGGTCTTACTCACATTGGCTGCGGAGAGCGTGATCACACAGTCTTTCGGAACAGCTGGTGTTCTCATGCATGCCTCAGTTACTTACCTCGACGCGAGTATAGAAGTAATTTAGCTCATCTGGTATTCTTGTGTCACTGGGCAGCTCTCGGTTGTGCTTCCCTTTGTAGTCTGTAATGCTTTGCCTGTTTGATGCTTTGTCGGTGTCACGTCCTGGCCAGTATATAAGGTTAATTGTTTTGTAGTTTGGTCAGGGCGTGACAGAGGGTATTTGTTTTATGTGGTTCAGGGTGGTGTGTTTGATTAAGGGTGTTTGATTTAGTATTTCCGGGGTTTTGGTTTATAGTCTGTTTATGTATTTCTATGTCTAGTCTGGTGAGTGTGTTTCTATGTTGGTTAATTGGGATTGGGACTCTCAGTTGAAGGCAGGTGTTGTCTATCTGCCTTTGATTGAGAGTCTCATATATAAGGGTGTGTTTGTGGGTTGTGGGTGATTGTTCTGTGTTCAGCCCTAGGCTTTGCCAGACTGTTGGTTGGTTGTGCGTTCATTTTCGTGGTTTGTTTGTTTTGGAGTATTATTTTGAAAGTTAATAAATCTAAAAATGAGCATACACGTACCTGCTGCGTATTGGTCTACCTTCACCGACGACAACCGTGACAGAATCACCCACCACCAAAGGACCAAGCAGCAGAGGAAGGAGCAGACGGCGTTCGAGGAGGACAAACGAGAGAGATGGACTTGGGAGGAGATCTTGGAGGGAGAAGGCTCCTACACTTGGGAGGAGATCCAAGCAGGGAAAGATCGCCTTCCTTGGAAACAGGTGGTACGCGAGAGAGAGGATAGGAGTAAGGCTGGTATGGACCGGGAACGTTTCCGAGGGACAAGACTGGCGTTGAAGCACGAGAGGCACCCCCAAGAAATTTTTTTGGGGGGGCACACGGGTAGTTTGGCTAGGCCTAGGAAGAGCCGGAAGCCAGCTACCCGTGGTTATATGGAGGAGCGTATGAGGTGGGGAGCGCCATGTTTTGCTGAGAAGCGCGCTATCTCACCCATACGCACGCACAGTCCGGTGCGAGTTATTCCAGCCCCTCGCAGGTGCCGTGCTAGAGCGGGCATCCAGCCTGGTAGGAGGATGCCTGCGCAGCGCATCTGGTCGCCGATACGCCTCCGAGGACCAGGCTACCCAACTCCCGCTCTACGCACGGCTACCATCAAGCCCCTGCACAGCCCAGTCTGCCCTGTACGAGCACTCCGCTCGTGCAGGGCTACTAGTTCCATCGAGCCAAGGCGGGTTGTGCAGGAGGTAAGATCTAGACCGGCTGTGCGCCTCCATAGCCCTGGGTTTCCAGCTCCTGTCTCTCGTGCGGACCCGGAAGTGCGTCCACCCAGTCCGACTCGTCCTGTTCCCGCTCCCCGCACTAAACGGCAAGTGCGTAAACCCAGCCTCGTCAGTCAACAGTCGTCGGAGCTGCCCGTCAGTCAACAGTCGTCGGAGCTGCCCGTCAGTCAACAGTCGTCGGAGCTGCCCGTCAGTCAACAGTCGTCGGAGCTGCCCGTCAGTCAACAGTCGTCGGAGCTGCCCGTCAGTCAACAGTCGCCGGAGTGGTCAGACTGCGCTGAACTGCCGGAGTGGCCAGACTGCGCTGAACTGCCGGAGTGGCCAGACTGCGCTGAACTGCCGGAGTGGCCAGACTGCGCTGAACTGCCGGAGTGGCCAGACTGCCCTGACCTGCCGGAGTGGCCAGACTGCCCTGACCTGCCGGAGTGGCCAGACTGCCCTGACCTGCCGGAGTGGCCAGACTGCCCTGACCTGCCGGAGTGGCCAGACTGCCCTGACCTGCCGGAGTGGCCAGACTGCCCTGACCTGCCGGAGTGGCCAGACTCCCCTGACCTGCCGGAGTGGCCAGACTGCCCTGACCTGCCGGAGTGGCCAGACTGCCCTGACCTGCCGGAGTGGCCAGACTGCCCTGACCTGCCGGAGTGGCCAGACTGCCCTGACCTGCCGGAGTGGCCAGACTGCCCAGACCGCCCCGAGCCGACAGACTGCCCAGACCGCCCCGAGCCACCAGACCGCCCCGAGCCGCCAGACTGCCCCGAACTGCCTGGAACGGCCAGAACCTGAGCCGCCTCCAATATAGGTGGGTTGGGGAGGGGGGGTGTAGCACAGTGCCGTCATTGACGGCAGCCACCCTCCCTTCCCTCCCTTTAGTAAGGGGGAATTTTTCTTTTGGGTATTGTTTGGGGGTATTTTTTTGGTTTTTTTTTGTTAAGGTGCTTCTGGGGTAGCACTTTTAAGGGGGGGGGGGGGGTACTGTCACGTCCTGGCCAGTATATAAGGTTAATTGTTTTGTA